>NC_132904.1:84220598-84532194 GCF_047675955.1 Chlorocebus sabaeus | reverse complement strand
TGTGTGTCTCTCAAGTCTGACCTTGTGTTTTATTCCTACAGAGAAACAGAAGGGAAGAAGAGAAGGGGAAAACTGGAAATGTGACATCACCCAATCCGTAATTAATCATGTTCTTTAGTTGGTCTTGATAAGCCTCAGTAAATTTTTAAAAAGAGAACACTTGACATCTTCCCTGTTAATCTCATACCTTTTCCTGATAGCTGTAACTTTTTGAAAATACGTGATATCAGAAGTGTCCATGCCTTTCTTCATTCACAAGCACTTGCTGAGTATTTTCTGGATGCTCAGTGCTTGGGAAATGAAAATGAAGGGCATAGATTCTGTCATTCTGGTGCAATGAGGAAGAGAATCAAGGAGAGGGGTAATTTTAGTAAAATCATACCATCTTATGTCATGTTACCTCAGGAGGGGATGTGCCTTTTGAGTTTCTCAAAAACTCAATGAATGGGGAGAAAAGAAAATGTTCCAACTAGCTCCAGCCAGATAAAATCCAGACAGACTGTGATGAGTGTAAGTTGCACACCTATCCATGTGGTTAGAGGATGAGAAACTCTGGGACAGTTTGGGCTACCAGGCCATTTCTGTATTTGTAGAGAGGAAAGAGAAGATATATATACATAATTATTATATAAACATAATATATATATCATATGTAAAATATATATGATAAAGAGTGTTGGAAGGTGCTGTATCCAGCAAATAATTAGTGTCTAATATACCTTCACATCTAAACTTCAGGTTCGTTTAAGAGCAAGAATCTGTCTTTAGTTCTAGGTTCACCATGACAGCTATCGCAGTGACAGGTACATGCAAAACAGGTACTAAAGAAATATCTGCTGATCAAACCAAAGGAGTGTTCAGCAAATTTTCATTTACCAAGTAAGTACGTATAACCCTTCTGGGCTGGGCGTGGTAGCTTATGCCTGTAATCTCAGCACTTTGGGAGGCCGAGGGGGAACAGATCACTTGAGGTCAGGAATTCAAGATACACCTGGCAATATGGTGAAATCTCGCCTCTACTGAAAATACAAAACTTAGCCAGACATAGTGGCATGTGCCTGTAATCCCAGCTACTTGTAGGAGAATCACTTGATCCCAGGAGGCGGAGATTGCAGTGAGCCAAGATTGCACCACTACACTCTAGTCTGGGCAACAGAGTGAGACTCCATGTCTTTCTCTCTCTTTCTCTCTCTCTCTCTTTCTCCTGTCCTCTCTCTCTCTCTCTCTCTATATATATATATGTATATACACACACACACATATATAGATATATGTATATATATCTCTGTGTGTGTGTGTGTGCGTGTGTGTGTAAAACCCTTTTGACAAGCAGGAACTCTTTTGCTTTTAGCATCAAACACAGGTAGACACATATCAGTGTCCACATCCTATTAACTCTCTTGCTTTCCTGTTCTGTGGAGTTGTCTAGCAATATTCTGTACAAGACCTATTTCCAATGATCACTGTAGTAACAGACATTGAGGGAAATTAGCCCTTGTATTATTTCACTCATTATGTCACTGTGTCTGGGCAGAGAGAGGTGAGTGTCTTTCTCACTCTTCATATAAGGTAAACTAGGCAGCAGATTAGACTAAGACCATGTCACAGTTTATGCTGGCTAATTTCTGAACAGAGCCTCAATCTGACATTAACTCCAACCAACTATGCTGCTTTTTTCTTTTTTCTTTTTCTTTTGTATTATTTGGGTAAATGTCCAAACTTTCTTTCCTGCTACATTTTTTTCTTATTAGTATGACTAAAGATTTATCAATATTATTTATTTTTTCAAAGCATTGGATTTTTGGTTTGATCTTTTCTACTGTTTTCCTGGTTTTTTTTTTTTTTTTTTTTTTTTTTTTTTTTAATTCCCTTTTGCTCTTCTCTTTAATATTTTTGTTTTGGATTTAATTTGCTCTTCTTTTTCTAGTTTATTAAGGTGAAACTATAGATTATTGATTTGACAACTTTGTTTTTTTGAGATAAGGTCTGGCTATGTCACCCAGGCTGAGGGGAAGCTGGGGTATAGTGGCACGCTCATAGCTCCCTGTAGCCTCTGCCTCCCAGGCTCAAGTGATCCTCCCACCTCACCCTCCTGAGTAGCTGGGAATACAGGTGTGAGCCACCATGCCTAACTAATTTTGATATTTCTTTTCTCTTTTTCTTTTTCTTTCTCTTGTTGGTACATGGGGTCTCACCATGTTGCCCAGGCTGGTCTCAAACTCCTGGGCTGAAGCTTTCTTAGCTCCTCGGCCTACCAAAGTGCTGAGATTACAGGTGTGAGTCACTAGTCCCGGCCAACTGTGCTGCTCTTTAGGATCATTTTAATTCTGCTTTAAGATTTGAGAAGGACAAACTGTGCCACTAAACAATTGTAGCATTTAAGTTGAAAAATATCAAGCAGTCTTTATGTTGCCTTAGTTTGTTTCTACTTCTTTCTTTCTATATTGACGTCAAGGGGTGTGTGTGTGTGTGTGTGTGTGTGGTACCCCAATGAAGTAATTGCTGCAGATTCCTGAAGGTCACACACTTTTGGATTATTTTGTATGTGAATGTGTGTGTGTGTATGCATCAATGGATTTTATCTACCCATAACTCTGGATTCACAGCACTCATAATTAAAGAGACACCAATGAGAACCATACTCATCCTATAGCCAACATTCTAAATATCTAATTAAAAACTAGCAACATAATGGGAGCTCTAATGTGGGGGTTCCTGAAAGAAATACATTTTAAGTTAGGTTTGGTTGGGAACTGAGTGGCAAATATACACTTGATCACAAAAAGCAATGCTAGATATTCTAAAATGGATAGTATTTCTTATCTGGCAGGTACTAAAAATAAATTCATTTAGTCAAGTGCAACGTTAAAAAAATAATGAAGGACTTCTGTTTCTGGGAACATGGTGTAGAAGTACATTTCCCTATTCATCCCACTAAGTACTATTGAAAACCTTATAGTTTATATAAAATAAATATAGCAATACTCTGAAAGGTAAAGAAAAGAAGGCAGACCAGCTAGGGACCTCAGGACCCAAGGAGCTACAAAGTGGTGAATTCTAGGGTTTTCTTTTTGCCTTACATATACTTGCCTTGGAGGTGAGGAAGCCAGCAATCTGGAAATGCCCATGGTCACAAGCAATTTAAAAACTCCAACAATTTCAGAACCTGTTATTGGTCTATTCAGGGATTCAACTTTCTCCTGGTTTAGTCTTGGGAAGGTGTATGTGTCCAGGAATTTATCCATTTCTTGCATAGAGGTGTTTATAGTATTCTCTGATGATAGTTTGTATTTCTGTGGGATCGGTGGTGATGTCCCCTTTATCATTTTTTGTTGTGTGTATTTGATTCTTCTCTCTTTTCTTCTTTATTAGTCTTGCTAGGGTCTATCAATTTTGTTGATCTTTTCAAAAAAACAGCTTCTGAATTCATTGATTTTTTTTGAAGGGTTTTGTGTGTCTCTATCTCCTTCAGTTCTGCTCTGATCTTAATTATTTCTTGCCTTCTGTTAGCTTCTGAATATGTTTGCTCTTGCTTCTCTAGTTCTTTTAATTGTGACGTTAGGGTGTCAATTTTAGATCTCTCCTGTTTTCTCTTGCGAGCATTTAGTGCTATAAATTTCCCTCTACCCATTGCTTTAAATGTGTCCCAGATATTATGGTATGTTGTGTCTTTGTTTTCATTGGTTTCAAAGAACATATTTATTTTTGCCTTCATTTTGTTATGTACCCAGTAGTCATTCAGGAGCAGGTTGTTCAGTTTCCATGTAGTTGAGCGATTTTGAGTGAGTTTCTTAATCCTGAGTTCTAGTTTGATTGTCCTGTGGTCTGAGAGACAGTTTGTTATAATTTGTTCTTTTACATATGCTGATGAGTGTTTTAAACTATACTACAAGGCTACAGTAACCAAAACAGCATGGTACTGGTACCAAAACTGAGATATAGACCAATGGAACAGAATAGAGCCCTCAGAAATAATACCACACATCTACAACCATCTGATCTTTGACAAATCTGACAAAAACAAGAAATGGGGAAAGGATTTCCTATTTAATAAATGGTGCTGTGAAAACTGGCTAGCCATATGTAGAAAGCTGAAACTGGATCCCTTCCTTGTACCTGACACAAAAATCAATTCAAGATGGACTAAAGACTTAAATGTTAGACCTGAAACTATAAAAACCGTAGAAGAAAACGTAGGCAATACCATTCAGGCCATAGGCATGAGCAAGGACTTCATGACTAAAACACCAAAAGCAATGGCAACAAAAGCCAAAATTGACAAATGGGATCTAAATGAACTAAAGAGCTCCTGCACAGTAAAAGAAACTACCATCAGAGTGAACAGGGAACTTACAGAATGGGAGAAAATGTTTACAATCTACCCATCTGACAAAGGGCTAATATCCAGAATCTACAAAGAACTTAAACAAATTTATAAGAAAAAATCAAACAACCCCACCAAAAAGTGGGCAAAGGATATGAACAGACACTTCTCTAAAGAAGACATGCATACAGCCAACAGACACATGAAAAAATGCTCATCATCACTGGCCAACAGAGAAATTCAAATCAAAACCACAATGAGATACCATCTCACACCAGTTAGAATGGCAATCATTAAAAAGTCAGGAAACAACAGGTGCTGGAGAGGATGTGGAGAAATAGGAACACTTTTACACTGTTGTTGGGACTGTAAACTAGCTCAACCATTGTGGAAGACAGTGTGGTGATTCCTCAAGAATCTAGACTATAAATTCTCCTCCTAGCTTTAGACTTACAAGATTTTTTTCTTATGTTTTTATTCTAAAAGCTTGATTGTTACATATTTTATATTTAAGCCCATGTTCTATTTTGAATTAATGTGGAAAGTGTGAGGCAGGTCAAGCTTTATTTTTATATATTATTTATTTAGTTATCTATTTATTTATTGCCTCTGGATGTCCAATTGCTCCAACATCATTCATAGAAAAAGCAATCTTTCCTCCATTAAATTGCTTTTGCACCTTTGTCAAAATATCAGTTGGGTATATTTGTGTGGAAATACTTCTGGATTCTTCTGTTCCATTCATTTGTGTGCCTACCCCTCCAGCCCTGACGTACTCCATCCATACCACACCATCAGTACCACACACAGAGTCTTAATGATTGCACCTAAAAAGCAAGTTTTGAAATTTGGGTAGATGGAATCCTTCCACTTTATTCTTCTTTGTTAAAATAGTTTGAGATATTTTAGCTCATTAGCCTTCCAATATAAATTTTAGAATAGTTTTGTCTATATCCACAAAAAATCTTGGTGGGATTGTGATAGAAACTATATTAAACCTGACCATCAATTTGGGGAGAACTGAAGTAAATACTGTATGGGATTATAATTGATTGTTGTATGTTTATTTTGTATTATGCAACCTTCCTAAACTCGGTTATTATTTCTAGGAGGTTTTGTGTTTTGTTTGTGTAAATTGCTTGGTAATTTCTATGTACACAATCATGCCATTGCATTTATTTCTTCCTTTAAGATTTGTATGAATTTTCATTTCTTTCCTTGCCTTATTACAATGGCTAGAACTTTTAGCAAACTTAAATAAGAGTAGTTACAAGAGCGAGTGTTTTGCGACAGCACGTGACCCTTTTGCGACACCACGTGGTCAGGAGGGGTATAAAAGTGCCAGTGAGCATGCAGCAGCTCCATTCTTTCCGCGAAGCACGTGTGTGTACATAGGAAAGCCATTATGCTGGGATTTTACGAGATTGTGGTGAAGGTTCCCAGCGACCTGGATGAGCACCTACCCAATATTTCTGACTCCTTTGTAAACTGGGTGTCAGAAAAGGAATGGGAACTGCCGCCAGATTCTGACATGGACATAAATCTGATAGAACAGACGCCGCTGACCGTGGCCAAGAAGCTCCAGCGCCACTTTCTGACGGAGTGGAGGTCAGTGAGCAAGGCCCCGGAGGCCCTCTTTTTTGTCCAATTTGAAAAGGGGGAGTCCTACTTCCACCTGCACATCCTGGTGGAAACCACGGGCATGAAAAGCATGGTTTTGGGCCGATATTTAGCCCAAATTCGTCAGAAACTGGTTAACCGCATTTACCGCGGGATCGAACCGACCATGCCAAACTGGTTCGCGGTCACTAAAACGCATAATGGTGCCGGTTGGGGGAACAAGGTGGTGGACGATTGCTACATCCCCAACTACCTGCTCCCCAAAACCCAGCCCGAGCTCCAGTGGGAGTGGACTAACATGGAGCAGTATATAAGCGCGTGTTTGAACCTGGCAGAGCACAAATGGCTTGTGGCACAGCATTTGACACACGTCAGCCAGACGCAGGAGCAGAACAGAGAGAATCAGAATCCCAATTCTGACGCGCCGGTAATCAGGTCAAAAACTTCCGCTCGCTACATGGAGCTGGTGGGGTGGCTGGTGGAGTGCAGAATTAAGTCAGAAAAGCAATGGATCCAGGAGGACCAGCAGTCTAGGATCTAGACCTAGAAATACCATTTGACCCAGCCATCCCATTACTGAGCATATGCCCAAAGGATTATAAATCATGCTGCTATAAAGACACATGCACACATATGTTTATCGTGGCACTATACACAATAGCAGAGACTTGGAACCAACCCAAATGTCCATCAATGATAGACTGGATTAAGAAAATGTGGCACATATACACCATGGAATACTATGCGGTCATAAAAAAGGATGAATTCATGTCCTTTATAGGGACATGGATGAAACTGGAAACCATCATTCCGAGCAAACTATCACGAGGACAGAAAACCAAACACCACATGTTCTCACTCATAGGTGGGAGTTGAACAATGAGAACACATGGACACAGGGTGGGGAACATCACATACTGGGGCCTGCTAGGGGGAGGGGGAAGGGTGGAGGGATAGCATTAGGAGATATACCTAATGTAAATGATAAGTTAATGGGTGCAGCACACCAACATGGCACATGTATACAAATGTAACAAACCTGCACGTTGTGCACATGTACCCTAGAACTTAAAGTAAAAAAAAAAAAGAAACCAACAAAATCTTGTGAGTTTTTTTTTTTCTGGAAAACAAACGAACAACAACAACAAAAACAGGAAAAGAGCAACAGAGAAGAAAGAAAGAAAGAAAAAAAAAAACAACCTTTCAAACAATAATCCCTCTACTGCAACCTAATGGCACTGAAAAGAAGTGTGGCCTCTCCCCTATGCATAGCAGCTAAGGCAAGTGGGGAGACTGGACTTCTACCATTGTGAGGCTGTAAAGAAGAACCACAACACCCTGCTGGGGTAGTGCCAGAGAGGGCTAAGGAAGCTAAGGTGTTCATCCCACCAGCCAATGATGAGTCTTCCCCTACCCCTTATGGTGTCAGTGTATACCACATAGGGAGACTGAGCTTCCAACCTCACACCAAGATGGTGTCAAAGACAACCTAGTAGAAAATCAAGACTTTAACCCCTGCCCAGCAGTAATGAGGCCACCCCCACCGTAGTGTCAGGAAAGATCCCATGAAAAACTGGAATTCCTATCCCCAATGAGCAATAACAGGGAGTCCCCATCTCAGGTGTTAAAGAGGCCAAATGGGGAATCTGAACTTTTACCTTCACTTACAGGTAACAAGATGACAGAGAAAGCTAACTAAAACAGAAGGGTTAAATAAGTCCCAGAATCTCAGTATATAATGTGAAAACATCCAGTTTTCAATTCAAGTCACTTATTATATGTAAAGCTAGAAAGATCTGAAAGTGAATAAAAAAGATATTCAACAGATACAAACACAAAGGTTCCAGAAATGTTAGAATTACCTGAAAAGATTGTAAAGCATACATGATAAAAAACACTTCAATGAGTAATTACAAACATACCTGAAACAAATGAAAAAATAGAAAGCACCAGCCAAGCAATAGAAACTGCCAGTGAAGTAATAGAAGATACTATGAAGAACCAAACGGAGATTTTAGATCTAAAAGCTAAAATAAGTAAAACATTTAGTAGATGGGCTTAACAGTAGATTTTTTCCAAATGAATCAATTCTTTGAAAACATAAACTACCACCACTTGCCTAATACAAAATAGATTATTTCAATAGTCATAACTATTCATGAAATTGGATTTATAATTTTAAAACTCCCTCTAAAATATCTCCAGGACCAGATGGTTGCATTAGATAATTCTAGAAGAATTAAAGCCAATTTGACACAATGTCTTCCAGAAAATAGAAGAAGAGGAAATACTTCCCAGTACATTTTATGAAACTGATAATGCTCCAATATAAAAACCAACCAATGACAGTACAAAACAAATAAAAAACTACAAACCAATATTCTCATAATACGCTTAACAAAATACTAGCAAATGGAATTATGTTATTCAATTATGTGTGTGTATATATATGTGTGTGTGTGTGTGTGTGTGTGTGTGTGTGATGACCAAGTAAAATTTATTTGAGGAATGCAAGGCTGGTTCTATATTCTAAATCAATTTATGGAATTACCATATTAATAAGCTAAAGAAGAGCAGTTACCTGATCATATCAATGAAAGCAGGAAAAGGCATTTGACCTAATTCAATACTCATTCATGATAATAATTTCAGTAAAGTTGTTAGTTAAGAAAGAACATCTACAACAAAGCTTATATCTAAAATCATACTTAATGATTAAAGACTGAATATTTTTCCCCTAAAAGCAAAATAAGGCCTCACACTTTCCACATTAATTCAAAATGGAATATGGGCTTAAATATAAAATATGTAATGATCAAGCTTTTAGAATAAAAACATAAGAAAAAAATCTTGTAAGTCTAAAGCTAGGAGGAGAGTTTATAGACTTGACACCAAAAGCATGATCCATAAAAGAAAAAAAAATGATAAATTGAACTTCATAAAGATTTTTTAAATTTGTTCTGCAAAAGAACCTGCTGAGAAGATGAAAAAATAAACTTCAGAGGAAAATATATTTGCAAACTACAAATAACTAGTATTTAGATTATAATAAAGAATTCTCAAAACTCAGCAAATAAAACAAATAGCAAACAATTCAATTAGAACATGAGCTAAAGACATAACGAAACATTTCACCAATATACGGATAACAAATAAGCACATGAATGATATAAAACATAATTAGCCATTAAAGAAGTATAAATTAAAACCACTCTGAGTGAACAAAAATCAATTCTAAGTGGGGTGCATAACATTTCATTCCATTCACGTAACATTCTTCAGATGACAAAATTATAAAATGAAGAACAGGTTTGTGGATGCAGGGAGTAGGGGTGGGGAGTGGGTGTGACTATAAAAGGACAAGAGAGATGCTTGTGGTGATGGAAATGTTCTAAATCTTGGCTATGCCCATGTCAACATCTTGATTGTATTGTACTATAGTTTTTCAAGAAGTTACCATCGGGGAAAACAGTAAAGGCTACACTGGACCTAACTGCATTATTTCTTACAACTTCATGTGAATATATAATTAATTCAAAATAAAATGATTAATAATAAAAATAATAATTAACTGTAGCTGGTTCTTATTCCAAAGATGTAACAAAATTAATCTCAGGACAGAATAACAAACTCCACAGAAATCTGTATGAAAAAGAAGTCTTCCGAAGGGCATGTTCTGAAATGAGAAATGATGGGGGTGAAGAGGGTTGAATTATCGAAAATAATAAATAATTTTGAATGGTTAGGGTAATCCTAGGAGAGAAACAGTAAAGGGATCAGGAAATGAAGAAAAGGGGGAAGATGTGTGGAAATTCAAAATCAGAGGGTCAGGAGCATATTGGCAGAGCCCCCCGAAAATAAATAAGGCCAAGGAGGATTTTCACATGGATGAAATGACTGAGGAGATGTTTTTAAAAAGGATATCTATATTTAATTTATAGTAACTTGTCATATAACAACCCTGAATTTCTCCAAATCTTCTAGAACAGCTTTTTGGTTTGTGTTCCCTTGAAGGAGACTGGAAGAGAAGAAGAAGAGAGGAGAGACTTGCCCTTCCCCACGTGCTTGCTGTTTCTACTAGCATTAGCCTGGCAAGGGCTCTACACCGTGGTCACAGGAGACTGTTTCCAGTCTCCACATGGTCTCCTCCTCAAGATTCTACACTCCGATATCCTCCCTTTGTTATCCCATCTCATCGTTGCCCCTTCTCTTCCCTTTGTAGATGTTTGCTGCAACTGCTACCTCAGTGTTACCTTAACATTCCTTTTGCATCTTTTTCTATTCCCTAATGTATTTTAAACCAAACCTTCATGTTTCTCTTTCTGTTAAATATCTTGGATGTTTAATCCAAGATATTTTTTCCTGACAAGACTTTAATATTATACTCATATAAATAATATTCATGAGTGTGAGATTTTTATAAGCACAGATGGAGACAAGCAGTGGACTTGGAAGATGTACAGACCGAAAGCTTCACTTCCTTTGAGACTGACCACAGGCAGAACTAGGAAAGTAATTTAGCATTGCACGAGAGCACTGCCTCAAATCAGTAGCCTTTTATGTTAATATGATATTTATGTTTTTCCAAATAATAAATTCAACTGTGTCAACGTTTTGCCCCTAGGTATAAAATAACACTTTGGGTGGCTTTTCTGCCAGGCAACCAATGAGGTTAGCATATAATTCATTTATTTGTCTTTTAATCCAATCCGTTATGACATGGCAGAAATAATTTTACTAGAAAATGTATAATTATCATACCAAAGGGAATCAAAGGTTAGAAAGACTTAAGTTGAAACCTCAATTGTGTCTTAAATGGTGCCTCTGTAGGTAATAAATAGGCCCCTATTTCATGAATTTACACTTTAATCATTGCAGTGTCTGTTTCAAGCACACAGGCATGTTATTTGTAATTGAGATACACATCCAGATTTCAGTTTAACTTGGAAGACCTCTATAAAAAGGCTGAATATACTGAAGAGCTTCACTGAGTGGTCAAGGACAAACATGGATTAATTCAGGGAGATGCTAGCTGTGTAAGAAAGGACTTGAAAGAATCACCCTACCCAGACATGGTAGAAACCCCAGACTAAGAAAGGACAACCAACCCTACTAAAACATGGTAGAAACCCCTGCACCAACTTCTCTTCAAGATTCCTTTCTGCCATGTTCCAGGTTTTTCTCTCCCTTCTGGTGGCACCAAACTCCGTCCTCAAGAACTCTTAAATTGTTGCTTTTCAACTTCTCAACAAGGCAGAGAAGTGTGGGTAGAGAAAGGTGTTTCAGCTAATGTTTCCGAAATTGGAAAAAGGCAATCTAGGTAGGACTTCCTGTCTTGCCATTGGTGGATTCGCTTATTCTAAAGGGATTTTTTTTTTTTTTTTTTTTTTTTTTTTTTTGGCTCCATGCAAACTGAAAAATCTAGGCTTAGTTCTTTTTAAGTATGAATTGATTCCCAGCTCAAACAATGTTATCTACCTCTTGGTTCTGTTTCCTCAGAGCTACTTCAGTTCCCAATTCTGCCCAGAGACACCAAGGAAGCTTCACATTTACAGAATCTCATTCCAGTCTAGCAATTGACAGTTTGTTTTTCTGAAAGCTTAGGTAGAAGTCTTCAGGTTGTATCTTCTCTAGCAGACCTGCTTTGAGACATGTGCCCGTTTTTAAAGTGCACTGAGTGAAGCAGGATAGAATGAGGTAACTAGGCTGGCCCAGAACACATGTTCTACTCTTGTATTCTGTGAGTGAAATCAACTTTACCTGAAAAATATGAGATGGGAGTGGGCAAGGAATGGCTCAGAGGAAAATGAGGATACCAGTGCTACAAAAGGGAATGGATCTAGGTAAACAACGACAACAAAAAGACCACTATATGTTATTTCTGTTACAAAGCCATGTTGTAGCATCTCTACCTGAGTACTAATTTCTTTTCATATCTCTGATTTGGCTTCTCTGCTTTCAAAATACCTAGCAGCTGCCTGGCTAATCTGAAACTTGAGTCAGTTGATTTCTTGTTGTATTCACTGAGGATTCATCTTTGTTCTAAGATGAACCTCCATACGTGATATTGTGGGTGGTGCATAACAGACGGTTCTGTTGTCTTTTTAAGGGCATTGATAGGGCTCTTGAGAAAATATAATTTAGCAGAAGGTGGAGTCTGTGTTCTCATAACTGCAACCAAGATGCCTTGACTCTAAATTAAGAAAATAAAATATCAATAACATGACTTGTCCCTAGGTCCCTTTGCTTCTGATTCTAGAATTAGCAATGTCCAATTTAGAAGATCTGAGTAACCAGTATAGTTTGAAGCCTGGGGCACAGCTGTCATTAAGGTATGACTAGATGAGTCAGGCAGTTTTTGCCTACACTCTGGACAACTAGCTGTAGCTGTACTTACAAAGAAGGATGGAGAGAAGAGGATGCTTGTAGAGGGGATCTAAATGCTTATATAACACAGCAGAGAGCAAGCTTTAAGAAATTGTTTTGTTGGGATTTTCATAGGAGGCTGATTACACTAGGATCTAAGTGAGATGTATCTTATTTTTCTGGGCAAAAATCCATTAGAAGAACCAAAGGAAGTTCAGAAGAGATTTTGTGAGATAATAGAAGGAACCTGTTGTGACAGCTTGGTTATGCTTATAGAGAACTAAGTACACAGAGTCACCACGCTACCCAGACATGTTAGAAATCCCTGCGCAATCTTCTCTTCATGATGCTTTCCTGCCATGTTCCAGGTTTTTCTCTCCCTTCTGGTGGCACCAAACTCTGTCCTCAAGAACTCTTAAGTTGCTGCTTCTCAGCCTGAATCTCTCTCTCTCTCTCTCTCTCTCTCTCTCTAATTTTACGTTAAGTTCTGGGATACCTGTGCAGAACGTGCAGGTTTGTTATAGGTATACATGTGCCATGGTGGTTTGCTGTACCTATCAACCCGTTATCTAGGTTTCAAGCCCAGCATGCATTAGGTATTTGTACTAATGCTCTCCCTCCCGCTGTCCCCCTTGAATCTCTTATTTAGCAAATCTTCCTGGCTATAGCTGGTAGGCCTGGAGTGGACATGGTGTTCAAACCTAGGGACCTGGAACTGGGATGCAGAGAAAGCAAACAATTTTACCCTGAGAAGCAGCACCAAAATCCTGGACCATGATGATGCAGGAGGCTGCCATTCTCCCTCACTTCCCTGCCCCACTCCTCTTGCATTGTCCAAATATCCTCATTTCTCCTTTACTTCCTGGCCCCTTCTGCTTACAGTAAATGGGGGTGCTGCTTTTTTTAGCCACAGAACACATCCATCTCATTTTGTTCATGTCCACAGTTAAACACACAGATGGTAGGCAAGAATTATAGAGGCATTTGGTGTACCAGCTAAGGAGAAGGTTACAGATGTCAAAAGTTCTCAATAGACTTGTTAATTTAACACATATATTCTCTCTGAATCATCAAAGCTAACAGAAGGAAGTGATATTATGGGTAATCCAAATATAATTTGTTTGGTTTTGAAAATTGTTCTGTTCCAACATTTGAATACCAGTGTGCCTAGTGTTCAGGGAATTCACAACATGGAAGCAGCCATATGGTACCTGGTGGCCAGTGGCCTCTGAAAGAACAAGTGATTCCTCAATCCCACTTCTGGTAAATGCTTCCCTGCTCTGGATCCCTCCCAGGCATGAGTAGATACATTTCCCAATCCAGTGCAAAGCATCAGCCTGAGTGGAGCTGTCTACACGTTCTCATCTCATATGGAATTCTTTCTTCTCGTACTTACAATAAGGATGACAGCAGTTGCAATGAAAGGGCCTCAAGCAAAAATAGACAACCCAAACCAACTTGCATCTATCCTGCTTCCTTCCATAATAGCATAAGTTATCCTTTAGTAATTTTTCTGCCTTTAAAGATTATCTTGGGTTTATTATTCATTTGATGGTTTTAAGAATCAAAATTAATATAGCTAAAATAAACTATAGCTAAAATAGTTTTCCAAATGATTATTTGAAATGCAACCCTAAAATTCACCTAAAATTCAACTCCCGTTCAGATTGACTTAAATAATTAGGGTCTATCCACACCAGGAAACAGTGTGAAGCCTTTAATAAGAATGAAATTTACTATTTCTATGGGAATATTGGGCTGGAAATAAAAAGGAATGAGATAAACATATGTACATGAAAAGATGCCCATGCTAAATTGTTAAAAAGAAAGAGGAGGTTACAGTATGTTATGTATAGCACTCTGTTTTTACTAACTAGTTAACTGAATATGACTGACTAATATGAGTGAAAAAAAGATCTGGAAGAAAGCCTACCAAATTGTTAATGGTATTTATCTCTAAAGGATAGACTTCAATGAACAGAGATGAAGAGTTTTTACTTTTGTTGTTGTTGTTGTTGTTGTTGTTTTGAGACAGAGTCTCATTTTGTTGCCCAGGCTGGAGTGCAGTGGTGTGATTTTGGCTCACTGCCTCCTCCACTTCCTGGGTTCAAGAGATTCTCATGCCTCAGTCTCTTGAGTAGCTGGAATTATAGGTGTACACCACCGCACACAGTTATTTTTTGTATTTTTAGTAGAGATAGGGTTTCACCATGTTGGTCGGGCTGGTCTTGAACTCCTGATCTCAAACGATCCACCCATGTTGACCTCCCAAAGTGTTGGGATTACAGGTATGATCCACCGCACCTGGCCTACTTTTTATCTTATATAATTCAAAAAATAGTAGAGTAATGAGTGATTTAGTGTTACTTATTCTTTTTATTTTCATATTAAGAAAGTGTTTCTACAATTCTTTGTGGTTCTGTTTGAAAATAGGATCATCCGCTTTTTTAAAGAAGCTTCATCTAAAATTCCTCCTGCTCACTTTTATGTTTCTATTAACTATCATGTTGACAGTGTTTTAACTAACAGTGGATTTTTTTTTGTATCCTTATGTATTTTTACCCTTTGATCTACTTTTGTTCACTTAAAAATCTAGGCAGTTTGTCTCAACATTTCACTTACAATTTTAATTAATCTTAATTACATTTAAATGCATTTAAGATGTCTTTAATAGTTAACGAAAATCATACACAATAAGGCTGAACTCAATATATAATCTTGTTATAAGAGGTGTGTATCATGGGGAGACTGAATTAAAAGAACTTTCCATTTTTTTCATTTATTTTAAGAACACGTGATAAGATGTGGAGGCTCTCCCCAGGGTTTTCATTTTATATAACTAGTCTTAGAATGAACTGATAAATTAGTTTTATTAAAATACAAGAAGTAATTTGTTATTAAAAGTATAATATAAAAGAGGGAAAATACTACTGATAATAGTTATTGATAGTTATTATAGTAGTTATTATAATAGTTATTGATAACTAATAGATAGATATAATAGTTATCAATAATAGATATTGAACACTTATCATTTGATGAGTACATGTACTGACTCATTTAGCCCAACTATAAAACCATGATAGTTTCTCTCCTTCCTTCCTTCCTTCTTCCTTTCCCTTTCCCTTTCTCTTTCCCTTTTCCTTTCCTTTCCTCCCTCCCTCCCTCCCTCCTTCCTTTCTCTCTCTTTCTTTCTTTCTTTCTTTCTTTCTTTTTTTCAGGGTCTTGCTTTGTTGTGTAGACTGGAATGCAATGATAACAATCATAGCGCACTGCAGCTTCAACCTCCCGGAGTCAAGCAATCCTCCCACCTCAGCCTCCTGAGTACCTGAAACTACAGGTTTGCATAATCACACCTAGCTATTTCTTTTTTCAATTTTTTTATGTTTTGTAGAGACAGGTCTGACTATGTTGCCCAGGTCCGTCTGGAACTCCTGGGCTCAAGCCATCCTCCTGCCTCAGCCTCCTAAAGTGCTGGGATTACAAGCATGAGCCATCTCACTCAGCCAATAGCTTCTGTTATTATCTCTATGTTGCAGATCAGAAAACAAGCAGAGAAAAGTTAAGTAACTTGCCTAGGGCTGACAACAAGTGAGAGGCAGAAAGGGATTTAAAGACAATTTTAAATCTAGTATTCTTCCTTAATTTCTAGAAATTAGTATACTAGTATAAAACTGTCTTTAAATTGTCTTTAAATCCCTAGTATACTAGTATACTAGGTTATACTAGAAAGTAAGAAAGAGAGAGGGTGATTTCCCCAGGGATAGCAGGAAGGCTTCCTAGATTGGATGGTATGCTGCTCTATGTCATGTATACAGTATGGTTAAGAGATGAGTATGTGGATTGGCAATTTAACAAAGGAGAAGGTTCTATTTGGAGAACTCTGTTCAGGAGGTAAGTCACACTGAGGGTAACTCGCTTCCAGGTAAAAAGCAATATACAATATTATGGGTACTTCTGAAAAGAAAGAAACTCATTTGTAATCCAATTGCCTTAAAACAAAAATGATTCTCAATTTTTCTTTTATTTATCAAGCCTATATTGAGCACTAGCTCTGTTAATGCTCCCTTCTGAGTACTGGGGTGTAGGAATATGTTTAATATCATCCTTACCTGCAGGTAGCTCACAGCTAGGTATGGATCATTGAAAACATTGCAAGTCTATTATACTGACAAGTATATTCACATCCCAAATTGTATTTTTAGTGCCAAGCCTCTTTCTGAGCAATCACCACCTGCAGTTGTTCTTTATAAGCCTCCTACGATAAATGAAAATGAAGAACAGCAGTTGGAACAGTACAGCCAACATCCTTACTTTGTCATACAGGTGCAAGTTCACATGTCATCATGTTCCTTGTCTCTTTTCTTCTGAGATGACTGTCTGGACTATCGGATCCATCTCCTCCACTGTTTCTACCACTGTTGCTACTCTAAAATGCATCAAAACAAGCTATCCCAGCCAGGGTTCCCTGGGAAATTGAGTGAGGTTGTGCAAAGGAAGTCTGGTGGAAGACAGAGCTGCAGCTCAGTGCTGTGGTCATCTTCAGCATTGATGAATGAGTCATCCTTCACAGATTAGCCAGTCAGGTCCTGTGAGGAAAGTCTTCTCTTTCTCATCCCTGAGTAATAAAGCTCAACTCCTTAGCAGCACCAGCCTCAGACTGTCACCTGCCAGCTTAGTTTGCCTCTCTTCATCTTCATTTAGAATCATCTACAATGACATAGAAACTCTCTTGGGGACTCAAGCTTCCATATATTACCATTCTCAATAGGTAAATTCTTTGGGACTGAGAATGCAAAAAACAAACAAACAAACAAACAAACAGAAAACCACCATTTGACTTATTTAGAATTAGAGTAAGGAAATTCCTGAGGGATTGTTTAGATCAGTGTTTTCATTTTACAGATGAGTCACAGAAAGGTGAGCTCACTTTCTGGAAGTCGACGGCTGAGTGAAGTGATCTAGCTTCAGGGTCAGAACTTTACTACTACATTTTAATTGACAATAGTTTGGTAATTTTTATTTTATTTTATTTTTTAATTTTAGGGACGGTAATAACTTTTCTGAAATTTAGTCAGGAACATAGGTTTGAAGCTTTTGAAACAGAGATGTGAAGAGAAACTAGGCCAAAAGGACCTGAGGGTAAAATCATAAGGTTGACGATCATGACAGTCAAAGAGGGTCATTGAAATTCTTTCATTGGTTGGACCTCTCTGCTCATTATCCATGAATGATGAACTAACTCTGTGCTAACACTCAAGTGTAGGCCATTAACAGAGTGGCCCTCTCTCAGTGCTACACCAAGGGTAAATGAGTAGGGTTTGAAGTGGTAGAGGGAGAGGGGTATTCTGACATGAACCATCCTCTCCAGCTTCACTAAGACATTGCCGTTCCCTCTGTAAAGGCTTCCTGATCGTAGAATGGCAGGTATCAATGTTAGAAGAAGCCTTAGATAAGTTCGTGTCAAAATCAATGTGGAAAACCCTTCCAGATCACCCCAGATAGACAAAGGCTTTACATTTTGCTTAAACACCACTTACAAAAAGCACATTACCTCAACAGACAACCCATCCTATAATTGGATAACTTAATAGAAGAAAGTACTACCTTTACTTTTGCAGTCATCTGCCTTCTATAACATTTGCCCACTGGTCCCCTTGAAGAAGTGTGAGACCACCTCTTGGGACTTGTAAACTGATCAGCTCAACCTTTGATTTCCCTCACCCGATAAGCAGCCAATATCATTTCCATTTGAAATCATCACTTCTTCCCTGAATACCTTCATTAAACATACATTTATTATATACTTACTGTATGTGCAAACCATGCCAAAAGCTAAGAATATTGAGCAGATAAACAACTGTCCTTGTTAGTTTATGGTACAGATATTTAGAAAAACAGTTATAGTGTAACATGATCGTTGATGTGCCTAACCCTAACCCTAACACAGATGCTTAGCACAATGCCTAGTACATGGTAGCCACTTGATAAATATCCACAGAAAAATGAAATCCTTAAGTTAGCATTAATTGGGCAGGTGATAAGAGAAACTTTTTAGAAGAATTGGCATTTGAATTAAGTCTTTGGAAACTAAGTACTTATGACCTACACCAAATAAGAGGTTCTAAGTTGAACTCAATTTTATTTTCTCAGTATACTCAGGTCTAGGAAATAGTGAAGTCAGGTTTGGTGGATGCTCAAGGCAGGAACTATGACCCTTGTTCTGGTTTTCTAGTATTGCCAGTGAGAGAGAAGAGCTTCTGCTAGCCACAGGCCTTCTTTACTCTCATTGGTTCAGCACTTCACCATCCCCACCACTTAGCACACCAATCTCCCTCATTTACCCAGTGTGCACATGCTATCCTGGAAGAGGAAAAGGAGACAAGAAATACAAATATAAAAGCAGGCTT
The DNA here is from genome assembly GCF_047675955.1 of Chlorocebus sabaeus. Lineage (NCBI taxonomy): Eukaryota > Metazoa > Chordata > Mammalia > Primates > Cercopithecidae > Chlorocebus > Chlorocebus sabaeus. Next base: position 84,513,474 of record NC_132904.1, on the reverse strand, counting down.
CAGGTACCACAAGATGTGTCCATTTGTTTGCACATGCACACTCACACACATACACACAACACACATTTGTATACACAATGAGAGGTAATAAGATGCAGTGAAAAAACTGGATCTTTGGAATAAGGTAGGCCTTGGTTTGAGCCTTGCCTCCATCACTTGCTACCTGTATGACCCAAGGTGAACACTTCGTCTTCTCAAGCCTCAGTTTTCTCACTTGTAAAAGAGAAAAAAAAGAGTTACTATCCCACAGAGCTGTTATAAGAGTTATCTGAAAGTGTGTATGCAAAATGCCCCCTTTCATACAAAGTAGAGGAAGGCTTGCTTTCACCTTTCAAAATCTGTTGCCTGGTGAAGTAGAGCGAGTGTCTCCTTCATTATAATAAGGTCATCTCCCTCCAAGGTGCTAGAATGCCCTTTCTCCATCAAAAATTTACTCAACAGAAAAAAGGCCACCAGTTAATATTTCAGTTTATGACCTCCAAGGACTATTTTGCAAACCATCTCACACTTCCTCATAAATGTTGCATCAGCCGAGATACTTTCTGAGATTTTGCTTTCTGAGTTTAAGGCTATGTCTTGTTTGTCTTTGTATCACTTTAAGTGTCCTGTGCTTGTAAAGTGTTTTTGCACTGTAGGTGAAGGTCAGTGTGACCTGGGAAAGGGGCACAGTCCTACTTTCAGCCTTCCAAGCCATGTGCATTTTGAGTTCAAATACAGATTCCATCACTTGCCAAATTGGCGAGGCAAGTTAACCTCCCAAACTTTCCTTCTCTCATCAGTCAAATAAGGAAAACGGTGTCCTTCTTACAAGTGTGTTAGGAGATTCACAGAAATACTTTAGCAAACAACTTAGAACAATGCTAAGTGTCTTATTTAAAATATTGTGTGTGTGTGTCTGTATTTACCTTTGCTTTTTGTTGTTGTTTCTCTGAGATGAAAGAAGGCTTAGAAATGTGTTGTTGTTTTTTTTTCTTTTTAATTTTCTCTTTGATCTTCAGTCACTCTCTGACCTCGGAGAGGTGGACATAATGAGGAAAGCTATCAGCTAGTATTTTTGAAAAGTTAACTATTCCCTCTGCGTCTATGATTCCTCAACTACAAAACTGATGCAAATGCTACCTTCACAGTGTTCCCATAAAAATTAAATGAGCTAGCTTTGTGCAGTGCCTTGCTCAGAGCAGGTGCTTAATTAATGGTAGTGATGATTATTAATGCTACCATTAAATGTATCCAAAGCACTGACTCACTTCCTTCCTAAAACAACCTCAGAATTATTGGTTTATGTGAGGAATAATATCACCATTTTTTAAAAAATGTATCTGAATTAGCTTGTCAAAAAGCTACCACCCACCCACCCACACACACACACACACACACACACAAACACATAAACACACAGAATTAATTGACTCTTACACTGGAGCAAGATACAAATACCTTCTATTTCTCTAGTACTAATTATGTTTGTTTGTGTGCTCCTACTAATGAATCAAGTTTATGCTTAAGGACAAAATAAACAAAGAAATTATTTCCAATTTAAGACTAAGAATCTAAGAATATTTTAAAAATATCCTGCTGTTTTTTGAATAAATTCTCGAAAAATTAGGAAAAAAAAAGGGCAATCTCTTTAATGAATGAATCTCCTCTAGCATTTCCACGTAGCTATTTATTGCATTTGGAAATGAAACCATCTCTTTCTGGTTTCATTTTCAAAGGCAGTAATATTAATACTATTACTAACAAAGTAGCAAATACAACTACTTCAACCACTCCAACACCACTCCAGTACCACTATGTTTAAACTTCATGTAACATTAGTCACTTTGAAAAATCTACTTATCTTATTTGGAGGAGAACAGAACAGCTACCACGATTAAATCAGTTGTTATCATACACAGGTCAAAGTCAAAATTAATCAACTAATCACATAATAGTCATAGTTATTCCTCCCTTTTCTTCTTCCTCTTTTATTTTCTCCTTCCTTCCTTCTTTACTTTTTCCTTCTCGCTCTCCGATTCCATTTTCTTTTTTCCTCCCTCTCTTCTTCCTTTCCCCCTTCCATCTCCCATCCATTTTTTCTTCCTTTATTCCTCCTCTGTTTCTTCTCTCTTTTCCTCCCCTCCCTCCCTTTTCTCTTACTCTTACTTCCATCTTTCTTCCTTTCTTATTTATTTTATTCTTTTAAAATTAATGTACTGAGTATGAACATGTTCCAGCCACTGTATAAGGTTGTTGAAATAAAAAAGATAAATACCACATTTCCATGTACCACAAACCTCATATTGAAAATTTGCTCAGCGTTTGGCAGTGTAGAAATAATTTGGCTCCTTTATTTTAAGAGTGAAAGAAATCTCCATAAGATGACTCAATTATATATTTTTTTCAGGTGAGAAAAATGAGGCTTGGAAATTTTGAATGACTTGTCAAATAAGAATATGACAGGTAATTAAGCATTGCCCTGCCTTAAAAGTGTGAAAAGAAATAAGTAGGAAAATTCTTTATTTAAAAATATTCCCACAGAGGAAAAAAAAAACACTAGATCTCTATGATTGAAACAAAAACAGTACTTTCTACTTAGGAGTTACTCAGCTCCGGTAGCTTGTATTTTTTAAATAATAAATGTGAAATAAAGATGGTCCCAGAAGTAATAGAATTGTCCTCGTTAGAGGGTGAGCATTGTGGGGGTGGATGACAAATTTACCAGTATAGTCTTTCCCTTTTGAGGCTGCACAATCTGTCTCCCTAATGCAATATAATTACCATCCAAAGTGACACACTGCATGAAGCATCTTGGAATGGAAGTGGAGTTTATTGTGTTCTGGAAATATTTACAGTCATATAAGTTAGATGCTGTCATGAAACCAGTCTAAAACACTATTTAAAATTCTCACTTAGAATATGTTTAAAACATTCTCTTCAGAACAAAGGGTACAGGTGCTTTTGAGAATACTTATTACTTATCTGTCTACCTGTCTACCATTTTTCTCCTTCCTTGTGGTTGGTAAAATCCTGATTTTGCTCAAGTACGGTCCTAAGCTTATGTGCTTCAGTTGCTTAGAAGACTAGATCATCTCTTTTATCATTTTAATCCAGTGTACTGCTTTAAAATGGGACTTATAGTTTTGTTGAAATAAACTAGCTGCTATTGGAGAAAAACAAGGCTCTACCAACTAATATTTTTACTCAGTTATTCATTTAAAAGTTTTCCTGAGTGCTTATTATGTTCCAGGCATGTACTGGGACCCAGGGATGCAAGTATGAATAATACCAGTCTCTAAGCTCAAGGAGCTTACAGCTGGTAAAAGAGAAGAGTCAAAAGGTACTTGAAGTACAGAGAGAGTAATGTTGTCATCTCTAAATGTATATATCTATATATTATATATATAGAGAGATTTACAATGAAATTGTTTCTCAATAAACCCATCAGAAGTTGAAAACATCATGTCAAAAATGCATCTAATATGCCTAACCTACTAAACATCATAGCTTAGCTAAGCCTACCTCGAACATGCTCAGAACACTTATATAAGCCTACAGTTGGGCGAAATCATCTGGTAACACAGTACATTGTAGAGTATTGGCTGTTTGCCCTTGTGATCCCATGGCTGAATGACTGGGAGCTATGGCTTATTGCCACTCCCCGCAACACAGGAGAGTATCACTAGCCCAGGAAATGATTGAAATTCCAAGTATGGTTTCTACTTAATATGGATTGCTTTCACACCATCATAAAGTTGACATTTTAAAGTCAAACCATCATAAGTCAGAAACTGTCTGTAGTTATACGTAACAGTCCTCATGAATACATTAATGCCATTATCACAGGAATGGGTTCCCTATTGTCAGAGTTGGTTTATCCCCTCTTGTTCTGTCTGTCTTTTCACCATGTGATGCCTTCTGTCCTGTTATGATGCAGCAAGAAGGCCCTTTCCAGATGCCAGCCCCTCCGTCTTAGACTTTACAGCCACCAGAACTGCAAGCCAGTAAATCTCTATTATAAATTACCAAACATGTGGTGTTCTGTTATATTTATATAATATGTACTAAAACAATGATAAAGGAACCAATTCATCAAGAAAATGCAACAACTGCAAATACATATTCACCCAACATGGAAGTACCAAAATATAAAAAGCAATGATTAATAGACGTGAAGGGAGAGATAGACAACAATAAAATCATATGGGGTAATTCAATACCCCATGTTCAGTAATGGACAGAGCATCCAGAGAGAAAATCTGTAGGAAAATGTTAAACTTAAACTATGCTTTAGACCAAATGCACCTAATAGACATATAAAAATACTTCATTCAACAGCTGCAAAATACACATTCTATTCAACTGCACACAAATGATTCTCCAGAATAGATCATACATTAAACCATAAAATAAGCCCTAACAAGTTGAAGAAGATTGAAATCATATCAAGTATCTTTTCTGACCACAATGGTCTAAAATTAGAATTCAATAATAGGAAAAATATCAGAAAAAGTCACAAAAATGTGAAAATTGAACAATGTGTTCCTAAACAACCAATGGGTCAATGAATAAATCAAAAGAGATATTTTAAAATCTTGAGAAGAAAATGGAAACACAACATTTAAAACTTATGGGATACATAAAATAATAGTCCTAAGAGGGAAGATTATAATAATAAATTTCTGCATCAAAAAAGAAGAAAGATCCCAAATAAGCTAACATTAAACCTTGGAGAAACAGAAAAAGAAGAATAAACTAAGCTCAAAATTAGTGGAAGAAAGAAAATAATACAGATCAGAGCAGAAATAAATAAAATAGAGATTATAAAAACAATAGAAAAGATAAACAAAAGTAAGAATTGTTTTCTTGAAAAGATAAGCCAAATTGACAAACCCATAGCTAGACTATGAGAGAAGTCGCAAATAAAGGGAGAAAGACTCAAATAAATAAAAAGAGAAATGAAAGAAATGACATTACAACCCATGCCACAGAAATACATTTATCAGACTTATGGTAGGTGAATTTTATTAAAGGATCATGAGAGACTACTAAAACAATTATATGTCAACAAATTTAACTTAAATGAAATGAATAAATTCCTAGACATATACAATCCACCATGACTGAATCATGAAGAAACAGAAAATCTGAACAGATCAATAATGGTTAAGAGTATATTAAATCAGTAATAAAAATTCTCCCATCACAGAAAAATTTCAGGAACAGATGGCTTCAATGCTGAATTCTACCAAATATTTAAATAACTAATACCAGTCTTTCTCAAACTTTTCTGAAAAATGGAAGAGGAAGGAACACTTCCAAACTCATTTTATAAAGGCAGCATTACTCTAATACCAAACCCAGACAAGGACACAAGGACAAAAAAAATCACAGACCAACATCCTTGATGAATGACGGATTAAAAATTCTTAACGAAATACTAGCAAACCAAATTCAACAGCTTATTAAAAGGATAATTTACCACGAGCAAGTGGGGTTAATTCCTGGAATTCAAGAACAGTTTAATATAGGCTAATCAATAAATTCCATATATCACATTAATAAAATAAAAAACAAAAAACTATTATAATCTCAATAGATGAAGAAAAGAAATTCAACAAAATTTAACATGCTTTCATAAAAACTCACAACAAATTAAGTAGAACTATTCCACAACACAATAAAGGCCATATAAAAGTTCATAGCTAAACTCATACTCAACAGATGCTTAGACCAATAAAATTGAATAGAGAGCTTAGAAATAAATCCATACATTTACAGCCACTTCATTTTTGACAATGATGTCAAGAAAATGCATTGGAGGAAAGGCAGTCTTATTTAATAAATGGGGTTGGAAAACTGGATATCTATACACAGGAATGAGATTGGACCCTTTTCCCACACCACTTATAAAAATCAAAATTGATTAAAGACCTAAACTGTAAACACAGTATAAGAAAACATATGGGGAAAGATTCATGGCATGCTTTTGGGCAATGATTTTTTTTTTTTTTTTTTTAGTGTGACCCAAAAAGCACAAGCAACAAAAGCAAACACAGACAAACGGGATCACACCAAACTAAAAAACTTTTGTACAGGAAAAGAAACAATTACTAGAGTAAGGAGACAACCTACGGAATGGAAGAAAATATTTGCAAAACATACATCTGATAAAGACTTAATTTTCTAAACATAGTTGGAACTTAACTCATAAAAAGAAAACAATAACTTGATTTAAAAATGGGAAAAATACCTCAATAGACATTTCTTAAAAGGTGTAGAAACAGCCAACAAATATATGAAAAAAATGATCACCAGTAATAATCAGGGAAATACATATGAAAACCACAGTGAAATATCATCTAATACCTGTAAAATGACTTTTGTCTTATGTGACAAATGATAAGAAGTATTGACAAAGATGTGGAGAAAAGAGAATCCTTGTACAGTGTTGGTGGGAATGTAAATTAATACAGTCATTATGGGAAACAGTATGGAAGTTCCTCAAAAATTAGAACTACTATATGATCCAGTAATTTCACTACTGGTTATATATCCAAATAATTTGAAATCAATATGTAAAAGAGAGATCTGCACTCCCATGTTCACTGCAGCATTATTCACGATAGCCATGATACGAAATAAATCTAAGTGTTCATCAGTGAATGAATGGATAAAGAATATGTGGCATATATACACGATGAAATACTACAACGCTATTATTAATATGTTTTGCTTATATATAACATTTTATTATTTCTATTTGTCTTATAACATTTTTGTTCCTTTTCATTCTTTTTCTGATTCTTTAATGTTAATTATTAATAAAATGATTTCATTAAAAAAAAAAAAAAAGAAATACTATTCAGCTATACAAAGAAGGGAATTCTGTCATTGTGACCACATGAATAAATATGGAGGATGTGTTAAGTGAGTCAAGCCAGGCATAAAAAGAAAAGTACCACATGATCTCACTTACATAGGGAGTGTAAAAAAGTTGAACTGATAGTAAAATGGGGGCAACCTGAGGCTGGGGGGCATAAGGAGTGGGCAGATGTTTGTCAGAGGACACAAAACTTCAGTAGGCCCTTTATATGGGCCTTCAATCTGACTAGAACTTAAAGTCTCCGTGCCAGTACAGCGTAATTTCTATTGCTTTTGCCCCTTACCACTCTCCCCCTTCCTTTTATTAAAAAAAAATTTTAATGAGAAAATAAGGATAGTTAAATCCTGAGATACGGATTAAGTCATGGTTTAAATGAGGAACAATCAATGCATCAGATTCTGTCCTCTTCTCTGCACACAGTGAATTTATAGTTAAGGATCCCTTTGCTATGAGGGTAGAAAGCCTCATTGACTGCTCCAATGAGGAAGAAGACTATATGGACTCACAGGAAGCCTCACAGCAGCCACATGGCAAGCTCTGGGTGGAGCTGCCATTAAGGCACATTCTCTCCTAGTTGGTCCCGATAATAACAGGGAACAGTGCAGCATGCATTTTAAGACCTGGCCTGGAATAAATATGTTTTGTCTTTCCCTCCCTGAACAACAACAAAAAAAGCTTCAGTGAGACAAGTGAAATAAGTTCAACTGTACTACATGGTGGTGATATAGTCAATAATAATGTATTATCATAATTTTATATTTATTCTATATCCATTTTGAATATAAGTTGAGCTTTCTCAAACCAGAAGCAAGAATTAGTCATTCTTGACACATTTTCCAGTTTTCCACCTCCTCCCAGTTTTTCAGTGTGCTAGAACCAGATATCTGCCTTATACCACCATTTCCCAATGACCATCTATTTACGAGTCATATAGACTCATCCTTTACTCACCTTGGTGACCCCTACAATACCCCATGCACAGTGCAGATATGCCACAGTGACCACCTCTAAGTCTCAGCATCCCTCCATGGAACTTGTGCCTACATTCTCTGAACCCACCAATTTGACTTCCCCATAAGAAACTGCTTGGGCAATGCCCCAGACCCCAAAAAAGGTTTTGACTGTTACGTCCCTTGCTCTATCTCTCCTGCTTCCCAGCCACTGGTTAAATATGCATATATCCTGGATGACTCCCCGCATCCCATTGATCCTGTGAGGTATGCTAACCCCTTCTCTCTGGGATTTGTAAGTAATACACTGCTTCTGTTATTTCATGTGTTTTGTTATGTTGTATTTTCTGTGTCTCACCTGACCAGCATATTTGAACATAATTTTTTTCCTAGTCAGGGATCTCCTAGAGAATGGTTATCTTGCCATGAATAAACTAGATACAAGTCAGACAAGACAGATTGTCTGTCAGTATAAACAAGTTTCCTGAGAGAAGGACACTTGGTCACTGATCAGACACTTAGGTATTCAGCCATCTGCCAGGATAAAGAAGTATCCTGTGAAAAAACACACTATAAACATCTAAGACCATTTCCCCTGGAACCCGATCAGGGCAGGACTAAAATTTGTAGCCACTCTCCAGAGAGAGACCTCAAGACCAAATTAGAGAAAAGTACAACACAATATATTGTATATTTGAAAATTGCTAAGATTGAATTTAAGCATAGATTTTACATGTTTTCACCACTAAAATAATCATAAGTATGTGAGATAATATGTATGTTAAATAGCTTCATTTAGTCATTCCACAATGTATACAAAACATCATGCTGCATACAATAAATATGTAAATTTTTATCATCAGTTCAAAAAAGTTAGAAGTCAACAGACTGGATTTTAAGAACAACAACAAAATAAGCAAAATTCAACTATACATTGCCTACAAGAAACCCAATTTAAATATAAAGACAAAAACGGATTTAAAGTAAGAAGTAGAGAAAGACATAACAATTGTCTCAGTCTGTTCTGTATTGCTATAACAGAATACTTGAGACTGGGTAATTTATAAAGAAAAGAGGTCTATTTAGATCACAGTTCTGCAGACTGGGAAGTATGAGAAGCACAGTGTTGGTATCTAGTGAGGTCCATGTGCTGGGTCAAGCCATACCAGAGGAGGTCAAAGGGGAAGCAGACATATGTGAAGAAGCAAAATTAAGGGGTACCCTCACTTTATAACAAAACATGCTCAGTGGAACTAATCAATTTCTGTGAGAACTAATCAATCTCCCAGAGCAAGAATTCAGTCATTACCACAAGAACTGCACCCAGACATTTATGAAGTATCTGCCCCCATGATTCAAATACCTCCCACTAGTCCCCACCTCTCAACACTATCACATTGGGGATCAAATTTTAACCTGAGTTTGATGGCGAAAAACCATATATAAACCAGTGCATTCCACTCCTGGCACCTCAATACTGATGTCCATCTCTCATGTAAAATACAATCATTCTTTCCCAATAGTCTCCCAAAGTCCTAATTTGTGTTAGCACCAAAACAAAAGCCAAAAATCAGTCCCATCTGAGACTCAGGGCAAGCTCCTTCCAGTTTTGAGTGTAAAATAAAAAACAAGTTATTTACTTCCAAGACACAGTTGTGAGACAGACATTTGGTAAATATTCCCATTCCAAAAGGGCAAAGTCATCCAAAAGAAAGTAATGACAGGCCCAAGCAAATGAAAAACCTGATGGAGCAGACATTAAATCTTAAAGGTCATAAGTAATCTTCTTTGACTCCATGTCCCACATCCTTGGTGCACTGGTATGAGGGATGGACTCCCAAGCCCTCACGCAGTCAGTCCCAGCTCATGGCTTTGTTACCAGAAAGGGATCCTGATTTAGACCCCAAGACAAGATTGTTGGATCTCACACAAGAAAGAATTCAAGGGAGTCAATAGAGTAAAGTGAAAGCAAGTTTATTAAGAAAGTAAAACAATGAAAAAATGGCTACTCCATAAGCAGCGCAGGGGCATGGGCTGCTGGTTGCTCATTTTTACGGTTCATTCTTGATTATATACTAAACAAGGGGTGAATTATTCATGAGTTTTCCAGGAAAGGAGTAGGCAAATCCAAGAACTGAGGGTTCCTCCCCTTTTTAGACCATATGGGGTAACTTCCTGACATTGCCATGGCATCTGTAAATTGTCATGGCGCTGGTGGGAGTGTCTTTTAGCATGCTAATGGATTATAATTTACATGAATTATAATTATACATGTAATGAGCAGTGAGAATGACCAGAGGTCAGTCTTGTCGCCATCTTGGTTTTGGTGGGCTTTAGCCAGGTTCTTTACTGATACCTGTTTTATCAGCAAGGTCTGTATCTCATGCCAACCTCCTATCTCATTGTGTGACTGAAAATGCCTTAACTTCCAGGGAATGCAATCCAGTAGGTCTCAGCGTCATTTTACCCTATTTAAGTTGGAGTCACTCTGGTTCAAATGCCTCTAACAGCTTTGCTAGGCACAGTTTACATGATGCTGTCATAGATTGGAATCAGATGCCTATAACTTTTCAGTCTAGGGTTACACACTGCCACTGACTCCACCATTCTGGGGTCTGGTAGTGGCCTACACCTATGGATCCACTAGGTATTGTCCTAGTGGGGATTCTCTGTAGTGGCTCTTTCCCTTAGGCAGGTTTTGGCCTAGTCTCCCAAGTTTTATGATACAACCTCTGAAATCTAGGTGAAAGCTGCCAAGCCTCTATGGCTTTTGCATTCTGTGCACCTGAGGCCCTAACACTTTGTAGAAGCTGCCAAAGCTTACCACCTGACTGCTCCAAAGTGGAAGCCTGGGTCACACTTGGGGCCACTGGAGCCATGGCTGCTTCAGCCAGAGCAGCTAGGATTCAGGAATTAGTGTCCTGAAACAATGCAAGGCAGCAGTCCCTCAGGCCTGTCCTCCAAAACTATTTTCTCAGGGCCTGGATGGGAGGCGCAGCCTGGAAAATCTTTGAAATACTGTCATGGCCTTTTTCTCACTGTTTTCACTATTATGTAAACCAGTCACTTGACTGTACCCTTGGATTCCTCTTCTGAAAACACCTTTTCATTCTCTACCACGTAGGTAGGCTAAATATTTCTCAGATTTGTATGCTCTGCTTCCCTTTTAGGTATAAATTCTACCTCTAGGTCATTTCTTTGCTCCCATAATTGAGCATGAGCAGTGAAAATTAACCATACCACTTCTTGGAGACTTTGCTGATTGGAAATTTCTTCCACCAGATATCCTAGTCCATCACTCTTAAGTTCAGTCCTCCACAAGGCCCTACAGTATGAATACTAGGCAGCCAAAAATTTTGCTACAATGTAACAAGGGTGACCTTCGTTTCAGTTCCCAAATAAATACTCCTCATTTCTACCTAAGACTTCGTCAAAATGGCCTTTAATGTCTATGTTCCTATCAATGTTTTGGTCACAGCCATTTAGTCTATAAAACGCTTCCAATTTTCCCTCATTTTTTTTGGTCTTCTTCCGAGTCCTTATCAGAACCACTCTTAAGGTCTGTTCATAGAAATACAGTCATTTTCAAGCCTAATCCTCCAAAGTCTTTCAACCTCTGCCCATTACCCAATTTGAAATCCATTTCCACATTTTCAGATATTTTTACAGCAACACTACATTCCTGGTACCAGTTTTCCACCTTAGTATATTTTCTGTTTCTTGTAACAGAATATCCAAAACTAGGTTATCTCTAAAGAAAAAAAAATTTCTTACAGTTATGGAGGCTGAGAGTTCCAAGACTGAGGACCTCTTGCTGGTGGAACTCTCTGTAGATTCCTGAGGTGACACAGAGCGTCACACAGAAGGGGCTGAGCATGCTACATCACAACATAGTGGAGAAAGTCAAAGGGGAAGTAGATACATGCAAAGAGGAAAAACCTGAGGGGGCATCCAGGCTTTATACCAACCTACTCTCAAAGCATCAGTCCCACAAGAAAGAATTCAGTCTTGCAAGAGTGAGAACTCACTACCATGAGAACAGCAACAAGCCATTCACAAGAGATTCACCCTCATGACCCACATATCTCCCACTAGGGCTCACCTCCCAATACCACCACATTGGGGATCAAATTTCTATGTGAGTTTTGGTGGAGACAAGTCATATTCAAACTCCGGCACCAGGCTATCAAAGAAAGCTAGAATGACTATATTCATATTAGACAATTCATAGAAAGAAATATTACCAAAGATATAGAGGGTCATTTTATAATGTTCAGGGGTTAATTAATCAAGTGGCATTAAAAAATTCAAAACATTTCTACACCTAATAACAGAACTTCAAAATACCAGAAAGAAAACCCTTGACAAAACTGCAAGGGGTAATAAGCAAATTCACAATTAAAATGAAAGATTTTAACATTCCTCCATGATAACTGATAGAAAAAGTAGACAGAAAATCTGTATCTTCAGTAAACATACAGAAGACTTGAAAAAACATAAACCAACTTGAACTACTTGACATTTATAGAACACTCCACCCAACCATAGTAGAAAATGCATTATTTTCAAGTACACATGATACATTTACCAAGATAGACTGTATTCTGACCAAAAAGCAAGTTTTAACAAATTCAGTAATAGAAAGATAACTGGAAAATCCCCAAATATTTGGAAACAAAATATCACACTTGTAAGTAAACTATAAGTAAAAGAATAAATCTAAAGTGGGATTTCAAAACATTGTGAACTGGACAAAAATGAAAATGCTACATGTCAACATTTAAGAGATGTGCCTACATGTATCCCAGAACTTAAAGTAAAATAAAATAAAATAGATGTGCCTAAAGTAGCAGATAAAGAAAAATACTATTGTACTGAATATCTATAGTATAAAAGAAAAAACTTCTACCTGAAGGAACTAAAAAAAAGAAAAAAAAACCCAAAGTAGAAAAAAGGAAATAATAAATATCAAAGCAGATATCAATTAAATAGCAAACAAAGCAATAGAGAAAATCATCGAAATCAAAAACTGGTTCTTTAAACAAATCAATGAGACTGACAAACATCTAGCAGGAAGGATTAGGGTAAAAAAGAAAGCAAAAAACAACACAAATTACCAATATCAAGAATAAAATAAGTGACAACTACAGATTCTACAAATATTAAAATAATAATAAGTGAATATTATGAATAACTTTATGCAATACAGTGGACACTTAGATGAAATGGACTAGTCCTTTGAGACACAAACTATAAAAAGCTCACACAAAAAGAAATAGGTGACCTGAATAGCCCTATATCAATTAAAGGAATTTAGTTTGTTAAAAATCTCCACACAAGGAAAACTCCAGTCTGAAATGTCTTCACTGGGGAATTCTACTAAACAAAGAGAAAAAACAATGCAACTTCTAAACAATTTCAGAAAATTGAAAAGGAGCAAATGCTTCCCAATTCATTCTATGAGACCAGTATTACTCTGACGTTAAAACCAGACTAATATATTAAATAAAATGAAAATTACCACTATCCCTTATGAAAATAAATGCAAAACTTCTTAACATTTTAGAAAAGTGAATCAAATGATATATAATACAGTTAATTCATCATGACCAAGTTTATCCCAGAAATGTGAGGTAGGTTTTAATATTTGAAAATCAATCCATTTAATTTATCACAATAAGAGACAAAAACAGAAATAAAGATCATCTCAATAAATATAAAAAAAGTTGTCAAAATCCATATCCATTTCCAATAAAGATTTTCAGCATACTAGACACAGAAGAGAATTTCTTCCAGTTGATAAATGGCATTTGTAAACAACTTTCTCCTAACATTGTGTTCAGAACAAAAGTTCTCCAAGTCCCCACCAGTCCCAGAAGCCCAGACGGCTTCACCTCTCACTGGCACTCACTGCAGCAGCTAGCCTGGGCACTCTGGCAGCCCAGACAGAGCTTGTCCCCAATTAAGCCCAGCAGGCACCAGCCGGCCATACCCAGTGTGGTGCCCACTGAGACTGTGCCCACTTGGAACCCGCAGCAGCCCTGGAGTGCTGCTTGCACGTTGTGACCTCTCAACGTTACAGTTATTAATGAAACTGAATGCTGTATCTTTAATACAAGAAACACAGTAAGTATGCATATTCTCATCACTTACATTAACTACTATAATTACGATACTAGCCAGTACCACTGAGAGGTGACAGCGTGCTGGCAGCCCTCGCAGCCCTCACTCGTCTCGGGGCCTCCTAGGCCTGGGCGCCCACTCTGGCCGCACTTGAAGAGCCCTTCAGCCTGCCGCTGCACTGTGGGAGCCCCTCTCTGGGCTGGCAGAGGCTGGAGCCAGCTCCCTCTGCTTGCGGGGAGGTGTGGAGGGAGAGGTACAGGCAGGAACCAGGGCTGCACACAGCACTCGCGGGCCAGTGTAAGTTCTAGGTTGGCATGGCTTGGCAGGTCCCCTTACTCGGAGCAGCTGGTACCACTGGCCCTGGGCAGTGAGGGGCTTAGCACCCAGGCCAGCAGTTGCAGAGGGTGCGCTGGGTCCCCCAGCAGTGCCGGCCCACCGACACTGTGCTCGAATTCTTGCCAGGCCTCAGCTGCCTCCCCACGGAGCAGGGTTTAGGACCTGCAGCCCGCCATGCCTGAATCTACCCCCTACCGTGGTCTCCTGCGCTGCCTGAGCCTCCCCTATGAGTGTCACCCCCTGCGCCACGTGCCTGGTCCCATCAACCGCCCAAGACCTGAGGAGTGCAGGTGCGCAGCACCGGACTGAGGGAAGCTCCACCCAGGGCACTGATGCAGCATCCATCAGGCAAAGCCAGCTGGGCTCCTGAGTCAGGTGGGGATTTGGAGAACTTTTATGTCTAGCTAGAGGATTGCAAATGCACCAATCAGCACTCTGTGTCTAGCTCAAGGTTTATTAATGCACCAATCAGTGCTCTGTGTCTAACTAATCTAGTGGGGACTTGGAGAACTTTTCTGTCTAGCACTCTTTGTCTAGTTAAAGAATTGTAAATGCACCAATCAGCACTCTGTCAAAACGGACCAATCAGCTCTCTGTAAAATGGACAAATTAGCTGTCTGTAAAATGGACCAATCAGAAGGATGCAGGTGGGGCCACATAAGGGAATAAAAGCAGGTTGCCTGAGTCAGCCAGCAGCAACCTGCTCAGGTCGCCTTCCACACTGTGGAAGCTTTGTTCTTTAGCTCTTTACAATAAACGTTGCTGCTGCTCACGTTGGGTCCAGGTTGCCTTTGTGAAGGGTAACACTCACTGAGAAGGTCTACAGCTTGACTCCTGAAGCCAGTGAGACCATGAACCCACTGGAAGGAATGAACATCTCCAGACGTGCCGCCTTTAAGAGCTGTAACACTCGCTGAGGAGGTCCGCAGCTTCACTCCTGAAGTCAGCGAGACCACGAACCCACCAGAAGGAAGAACCTGAAGCCACATCTGAAGGAACAAACTCTGGACACACCATCTTTAAGAACCGTAACACTCACTGCAAGGGTCCATGGCTTCATTCTTGAAGTCGGCGAGACCAAGAACCCACCAATTCCGGACACACCACAAATCAAGAAAAAGAAAGAAATGACATTCATATTAGAAAGAAAGATGTAAAGATATCTGTTACCAGATAGCATGATCCTTTATATTGAAAATCCTATGGAATCTTCAAAAAATTCTACAATTTATGTATAAAAATCAGTCACGTATCTATATTTTAGCAAAGAACAATTGGAAGTTGAAGTTAAAGAATCAGAACCATCAAAAATATAAAATATGTATAAATCTGGCAAAAGATGTACAAGTCCTATAAAATAAAGACTACAAAAACGTTTCTGAAACAAACTTATGAGGACCTAATACATGATGGTATGTATCACGATCAAGGACTGGGAGACTCAAAAAGTTTAAGATGTTCTTTCTCTCTAAATCTATAGATTCAATTCCATCAAAATCTAAATAGTCTTTTTGTAGAGACTGACAAGTTGAATCAAAAATTAATGTAGAAATGCAAAGGGCCTAGAAGAGCCAAAACAACTTTGTAAAAAAAAGAAACACACTTGAATATTGACTTTAATTCATCAACTAACTTTTAAGACTATAGTGTAGTGACTGTGGTCAAGTCTTTGTGGTACTGGCATCAAGATAAACAACCTATCAGTGGAATAGAATACAAATTTATACATAATCTACACATATATAGTCAGTTGACTTTAGACAAAGCTGCAAATGCAAGTCAGATGAGAAAAGATAGACTTTTCAACAATTAATACTGAAACAGATACCCACATACCAAAAAAAAAAAAAATTGAACTTGAACCCATACTATAAAAAGTGAACTTTGAGGCTGCACAGTGTGGCTCATACCTCTAATCCCAGCACTTTGGGAGGCCGAGGTGGGCAGATCACAAGGTCAGGAGATCAAGACCATCCTGGCCAACATGGTGTAACCCTGTCTCTACTAAAAATACAAAAATAAGCTGGGTATGGTGGCACACGCCTGTAATCCCAGCTACTCAGTAGACTGAGGCAGGAGAATCACTTGAACCAGGGAGTCAAAGACTGCAGTGAGCCAAGATAGCGACACTGCACTCCAACCTGGGGAGAGAACGAGACTCCGTCTCAAAAAAAAAAAAAGAACTTTGAGGTGGATCATAGATCTATATGTAAGACCTAAAACCATGTAACTTCTAGACATAAACATAGGACCAAATGTTTGTAACTTTGGGTTAGACAAATATTATTTGGATATTTATTCAAAAGCAGAATTCATAAAAGGATGAATTAAAAATTTTGACTTTATCAAAAGAAGAAATGAATGATCTTCAAAAGTCGCTGCTGAAAGACACAACAAAAAAAGAGAATTTTAGACCAATATCCTTGATGAATATCAATGCAAAAATCCTCAATAAAATACTGGCAAACCGAATCCAGCAGCACATCAAAAAGCTTATCCACCATGATCAAGTGGGCTTCATCCCTGGGATGCAAGGCTGGTTCAACATACACAAATCAATAAACATAATCCAGCATATAAACAGAACCAAAGACAAAAACCACATGATTATCTCAATAGAGGCAGAAAAGGCCTTTGACAAAATTCAACAGCCCTTCGTAATAAAAACTCTCAATAAATTCGATATTGATGGAATGTATCTCAAAATAATAAGAACTATTTATGACAAACCCACAGCCAATATAGTACTGAATGGGCAAAAACTGGAAGCGTTCCCTTTGAAAACTGGCACAAGACAGGGATGCCCTCTCTCACCACTCCTATTCAACATAGTGTTGGAAGTTCTGGCCAGGGCAATCAGGTGAGAGAAAGAAATAAAGGGTATTGAATTAGGAAAATAGGAAGTCAAATTGTCCCTGTTTGCAGATGACATGATTGTATATTTAGAAAACCCCATCATCTCAGACCAAAATCTCTAAGCTGATAAGCAACTTCAGCAAAGTCTGAGGATACAAAATAAATATGCAAAAATCACAAGCATTCTTATACACCAGTAACAGACGAACACGAGAGCCTAATCATGAGTGAACTCCCATTCACAATTGCTTCAAAGAGAATAAAATACCTAGGAATGCAACTTATAAGGGATGTGAAGGACCTCTTCAAGGAGAACCACAAATCACTGTTCAATGAAATAAAAGAGGACACAAACAAATGGAAGAACATTCCATGCTCATGGATAGGAAGAATCAATATTGTGAAAATGGCCATAATGCCCAAGGTAATTTATAGATTCAATGCCATCCCCATCAAGCTACCAATGACTTTCTTCACAGAATTGGAAAAAACCACCTTAAAGTTCACATGGAACCAAAAAAGAGCCCACATTGCCAAGACAATCCTAAGCCAAAAGAACAAAGCTGGAGGCATCACGCTATCTGACTTCAAACTATACTACAAGGCTACAGTAACCGAAACAGCTTGGTACTGGTACCAACACAGAGATATAAACCAATAGAACAGAATAGAGCCCTCAGAAATAATACCACACATATATAACCATCTGATCTTTGAGAAACCTGAAAAAAACAAGAAATGAGGAAAGGATTCCCTATTTAATAAACAGTGCTGGGAAAACTGGCTAGCCATATGTAGAAAACTGAAACTGGATCCCTTCCTTACACCTTATACAAAAATTAATTCAAGATGGACTAAAGACTTAAATTTTAGACCTAAAATCATAAAAACCCTAGAAGAAAACCTGGGCAATACCATTCAGGCCACAGGCATGAGCAAGGACTTCATGACTAAAACACCAAAAGTAATGGCAACAAAAGCCAAAATTGACAAATGGGATCTGACTAAACTAAAGAGCTTCTGCACAGCAAAAGAAACTACCATTAGAGTGACCAAGCAACCTACAGAATGGGAGAAAATTTTTACAATCTACCCATCTGACAAAGGGCTAATATCCAGAATCTACAAAGAACTTAAACAAATTTACAAGAAAAAATCAAAGAACCCCATCAAAAAGTGGGCAAAAGATATGAACAGACATTTCTCAAAAGAAGACATTTATGCAACCAACAGACACATGAAAAAATGCTCATCATCACTAGCCATCAGGAGAATGCAAATCAAAACCACAATGAGATGCCATCTCACACCAGTTAGAATGGTGATCATTAAAAAGTCAGGAAACAACAGGTGCTAGAAAGGATGTGGAGAAATAGGAATGCTCTTACTCTCTCGGTGGGACCGTAAACTAGTTCAACCATTGTGGAAGACAGTGTGGCAATTCCTCAAGGATCTAGACCTAGAAATACCATTTGACCCAGCCATCCCATTACTAGGTATATACCCAAAGGATTATAAATCATGCTGCTTTAAAGACACATGCACACACGTGTTTATTGAGGCACTACCCACAATAGCAAAGACTTGGAACCAACCCAAATGTCCATCAGTGACAGACTGGATTAAGAAAATGTGGCACATATACACCATGGAATACTACGCAGTCATAAAAAAGGATGAGTTCATGTCCTTTGTAGGGACGTGGATGTAGCTGGAAACCATCATTCTCAGCAAACTATCGCATGTGGGAATTGAACAATGAGAACACTTGGACACAGGAAGGGGAACACCACACAGCAGAGCCTGTTGTGGGGTAGGGGGAGGGGGGAGGGATAGCATTAAGAGATATACCTAATGTTAATGACGAGTTAATGGGTGCAGCACACCAACATGGCACATGTATACATATGTAACAAACCTGCACGTTGTGCACATGTACCCTAGAACACAAAGTATAATAATAAAAAAAAGTCGCTGCTAAAAGAATGAAAAAAAGGCAGACTAGGAAAGCTACTCTCAAGTAATACAGCTGATAAAGACTATCAAGAATATATTAAGAAATCTTAGCATTCAACCAAAAGAAGACATGAAACCCCAATGAAAAACATGGACAAAAGATTTGATAATACATTCCGCTAAAAAAGACATATAGGTGGATTCATCATATGAAAACTTGCTCAACATAATTATTCGTAGAAAAATTAACATGGAAACTATATTAAGATACCACTACACATCTATTAGAATGTTTAAAATTAAATAGAAATAACCATATTATGTGTTGGCAAGGGTGCTGAGTAAATGAAACGTTTATATATTACTGGTAGAAACATAAAAGGATCTAAGCACGCTTAAAACACTTTGGCAGTTTCTTAGAAAGCTTAATGTATACGTACCACATAAATCGGCTATTTCACTCCATGTTATTTACTTAAGATAAATTAATGCATATGTTTATACAAATATTTGTAAATGAATGTACATGGAAACTTTATTTTCAGTAGCCCAAAACTAAAAAACAACTGAAATGTCTATCAACAGTGTAATGGATAAGCCAACTGTGGTATATATTCATACAATGGAATACTACTTAGCAACAAAAAGTAAGGAACAATTGGTAACATAACAATAAGGATGCATCTTAAAATAAGTGTGATAAATAAAAGAAACCAGAAGAAAAAAATGAGCATATACTTTATGAATCCCGGGTAAACTAGGGGTAGGGAGGCACAAGAGAGAAGGACCAAAAGGGGCACGGAGAAATGTTTGAGTTTGATAGACATGTTTATTATATTGATTTTGATTGTGATTTTATTGATGTATGCATTTGTGAAAACATATAAAATTATACACTTTGTATATAGTATGTCAATTATACCTCAACAAGATTGTTTAAAAGGAGAGAAAAAGGGAGACAGAGAGAGAGAAAGAATATTCTGGGACTCCATCTAAACTCAGTCGAGAAAGAATGCAATGAATTTGCTTCACGGTTGAGGAATGCCCTTCTTAAATCTTTCAAAATATGAGAAGTAAGCATAGGTTCTGTGGCACATAGGAAGGGCATCTAACCACACTTTGGCAAGTCAAGAAATTATCCTAGAAATATTGTACTTACATTGACTATTAAATGCTAATACAAGTAGCTAAATGAAAAGAAAAAAAGTGCATGAAATTTTCCCAGTAGGGGTCTTGCCTAAGGAAAGACCCAAAGGTAAAGAAGAAAATGATTCATTTCACGAATGTGAAATACTATAAATGGTTCTTAAGAAGCATATAATGGTAGAGGCAAGAGGATATATGTGAGTACAGAGATCCATGATAATATTATCATGACCCTGAGGAACTGGAATACACTGAAGCATCCTCTGCTTCAATAATATTAAATTGTTTCCATTACAGTTTCAGTTGTGACTATTTTTGATGCATTCAATTTTGTTCCAAGACAGACATCAATACGTGGAAAAATTTTTAACAAAACAAGCATTTTGAGATGCTCCAATCTTCCTAACATTCAGGATAAGAAAAAGTTCACCACCTTAAGATTATGTTGTTACTGAATACAAGAGACAGGAAGGTGAGAACCTCATTATCTGCTCGCATATAGTCAATTTCAAAACTTCCCAAACATTCCTGTTCAGCTGTAAATAATATGGGTTTATGGTTTTGAATTTTAAAATTGTACAAACTGCAAATTTACCTTTGATTCTTAAAAGAATGACTCAACCTGCAAATTGCTATGTGACGAGCACAGTGCCAGGCACTGAAGTCACAGATATAAGAACAATGAAATTCTACCATTTGGGAAAAAATAGACTGTGATTAATTCATAGTAAGTATGCAGGCCTCCATAGTTTCCACATCATTCAATGTGCTCTGTTGAACATCAATTTAATGGAATTAGAATTCTGCTTGAAGCTTTAAATCTCCATAGAATTACCAATTTAGTCACCAAAGGAGTGTTCACCCGTATTAAGAGAAAGTGAAATGTGGCCTGAGATTGAATCTATCATCCCGATAACATTGTCTTAAGTATAAAACCCCTTCTGTGAGGTCAAGATTAGAAAGATTAGTGGGAAAGAACAATTTTTCTTACAAGAGCAAGCTCTAGGCTTGTAGGTCCGCTTCATAACAGGGCTTTGATCTTTCCCATTTTGCTAATCTGTAAATCCAATCACACTTGCAGTTGAGCACACAGATCTCATTCTCTCTTATGAGCTAGGCATCCCTCTGAACTGCTATATGGCCAGACCCCTCTTTGAGAGAATCATGTTAAGTCTTATGACTGAGACTAATCACTACAAAATGCATTCTAGTCTTAAAAGGAGAGAGGAAAAAATATGATCAGTATTATAAATATTGAGATCAATTTTGATTGATCATTACAATCAGTAAATCAGACATCATTTTCTAATAGTATATTTATACTATATATAAAATGTATGTGTACTTATATGTATTAGAATTTCTACCAAAAAATAAGTATAGCAAATTTATCCCTCTATAAAGAATTTGTAAAGGCTCCCAGGATTATAGCAAAAGAGAAATATCACATGTAAAGTGAAAAATAAAAACATATCATTGGATTGAATTTCCAATGAGTTACTAAGCAAATATTATTATTCAACAAATGACTAGCAATTTTAAAAAAAAAACAGATTATTCAGTTCTAATTTTAAAAATCCATTGCATGTGACTGAAATATTTAAATACTAGAAATTTTGAAAGAAATGTTAAAAATATCCATGGTTTAATTTTTATATAATATTGGAATAGGAAAGAAAGAACAGAAAAAGTAAAAACTATGACAGAAATAATTGAAAATATTATTTGTATAAAATTTTTAAAACTAAAATAAAACAACAAACTGAAAAAATAAATTAAACCTCAATGTTAAAAAATATTTTTTGTAACATGTGTCAAAGAACTAATCTCTTGATTCTACTTTTAAAATCTTGCAAAAAAGACAAACTAATTTAAAAGAAATAGGAAAGGGGCAAATATTTAGAATAGATATTTAGATAGAAATACAAATAGTTCATAACCAAATAAAAATGTTCCATCTAGTTACAGCAAAAGCAAGACAAAATAAAATATTAAAATTCTGTGTTTCATGCATCAAATCACAAAATTTGTATTTGATAATATACAGTATTGGAAACAGTGCTAAGAAATCAGTGCTGTTTGTGGGAACATCAACTGAGAAACTCCTTGGAAGAAAATTCAGCTATATTGACCAAAATGTCATACCATACATAACTATTTAACAATCTTTGTTGTAGAAATGTACCTAGTCATGCTCACACATACACAAACATATATGTACAAAGATGATTCTTATGGACTTATTAATAAAAGTAAAAATCTGAAAATATCTTAATACTGTCAATAAATGTTGTTATAATATTTCAATAAACATAACATAAATTGTGTTACATTTATGCCAATGAATATGATGCAGTTATTAAAGGATGAATTGTATTAGTAGGTGTAAAAAGGAACAAAACTGAAGATATATAAATTGGTGAATAAAATCAAGCTAGAGAAAATTGTATATAAAAGACTCCTATTTCCATAAACATGAAGAAGCTACAGAAACTGAGGTTTGTACAGCCATGGCAAAATTTTGGAAGAGTACATATGAAAATTGATCATGTTACCTCTCAGAAGTAAGATTGGAGCTCTGAGGTGATAGGTAGATAATGCTTATTGTGTAATTTCTTGTACTACTTGGATTTTTTTTTTTTTTTAGATTTTTAAATTTCTTTTATCAGAGTTCTGTTGTTTTCCACATTCAGATTTTATACATACTTTGTTAGACTTATACTTATGTAATTCATTATATTGACACAATTATAAATGGTTTTTAAAATTTCAAATTGCAATTGTACATTGCTGGCATATAGGAAAGCAATCAACTATTGTATATTAACTTTGAATCCTTCAACTTTGCTATATTCACTTATCAGTTCCAGCAGATGTTTTTCAATTCTTGGGATTTTCTACATAGCTATACATTCATGTCAGTAGCTAATAAAGACAGTTTTGTTTTTTCCTTTCTAATAAAAGGTATGCAGATTGATTTTATTTCCTTATCTTATTATAGAGCTAGAATGTCCAGTATGAACTTGAATAAAATGGCAAGAGAAGATATCCTTACCTTTTTTCCAGTCTTCAGAGAAAAAGTATCTAGTTTCTCATTATTAGGTATGATATTAGCTGAAGGGTTTTTTCTAGATGTTCTTTATCAAGTTGAGGAGTTTACAGAGCGTTTTTATCATGGTATGTGCATAAAATTGTATCGAATCTTTTTCACATATAAATTTGACAGATTGAAGGGACCAATTCTTTGAAAGGCACAAATTACTATAACTCATCTAATATGGAATAAATAATTTGAATAGCTTTGTAAATATTAAGGAACTGGAATTTACAATCATAAGACTCCAGAAAAAGAAATCTTCAGGCCCAGATGGTTTCACTGGAGAGTTTTGCCAAATGTTTCAAGAACTAACATCGATTCTACACAATCTTTTCCAGAAAATAGAAGAGAAATGAACACTTCTCAATTCATTTTATAGAGTTAATATACCCACTACCAAAACCACACAAAGTCCATAAAAATAAAACAGAAAATGACACATTAATATCTCTTATAAATATAGATGCAAAAATACTCAACAAAATATCAGTAAGTCAAATCTAACAATATGTAAAAAGTGTTAACACCATAACTATGCAAGCCCGGTTCAACATTTGAAAATCAGTGTAATCAACAATCTAAAGAAGAAAAATCATAAAGTCATGTCAACTGGTGCATAAAAAAGATACTTGGATTTTTAAATTATATTTTTACCCTGTTTTTATAATGAAAATACTTTCTAAGCATCACTGTAATAAATATTTTAGCTTTTACCTTCAGAATAATAATATTTGGTAGGGTGCTTAATACTGTGTCAAACACTGTGTTATGTGTCTTTTAAGAACTCTTCTAAGCCTCACAACAATTATACAGAGTATTTCTATCTCCATTTTAACGATGACAGAACAAAACCCAGAAACATTAAATAACTTGTAAAAATTCACATAATTAATGAGTGCTACATTTACTCCATCCAAAAGTTTCCATCAAATGGTTATAAGTTTGGGTGCTTAAGGACCAATGCCAGCACTTGACACATTGGTGAAAATGGGAATAATTGACTGTCTTCTTGAAGGTTTATTTGTTCATTTGATTTTTAGTGCTCATGGGTGGGAGAGGACTCCTGATTCTCACATGTTAGAGTAGCTGGTAATAATCTAGCCATTCTCTTATAAGTAACTATAAAACTAGACAAATATGTATATGAAAAGAAAATGTATTTTCAGAACAGAACCATGATCCCCAAGATAAGGATAACAAATGTGTTGAACCTCATGATTGCCATGATTGCTCAGCTTTCAGCTCAGAGGCGCCCATAGCACTTGGAGCTGAAGACCAGGAGGTACACAGGTATCTGACTAAGCTGAGGAGACAGAAATCAAAGTTTGGACATAATGTTTTGGACATAATGTAAGGAACTAGAATTTGCAGTCAGAGTACTAGAGAATCTAATTTGCAGTCAGAATACTACAGAATCAATAACTGTGAAGAAAAGCAGCCCTAGATTGCTTGCTACATGAGACTCCTATTTAGTCTTTGGCTGATTATTAAAGTATGCATGCACAGGATGATACTTGAAAACGCTGGGCAAAGGACACCTACCAAGTTGCTGAGAACTCAGTGAAGATTCCAAAGCTTGCATATCCATTAGAAAAATCTGAGTTCCAACCAACCAGAACAGAGAGACCTTGTTGAAACTTCAGATAATTAAATGACACTTCAGAAATCTCACATCTCAGGAATAAAGCTACTCTAGTCCAAATGTAATTACTCTTATAAACAATTCTGAAGTACAAGAAAATTAAGTCTGTAAGTATCAAACCCAATCTTATTTAAATAAGAGGAAAATACACCATTTATAATGTTTAGGATTAAATAAAACATGAGTAGACATGCAAAGACACAGGAATATATGCCCCATAATTATGAGAAAAGTCAATCAAGATAAAGAAATTCAGAAATAACCAACATGATGGAAAGAGCTAACCAAGACACAAAATAGCTATTATAAATATGTTCAAGGACTTAAAAGGACTAAATGAACATAAGGAGGGAAAAGATAGAGGATTTCAATAGAAAAATACAAACTATGAGAAAGACAAAATTTTTATATTGAAAATACAATATCTAAAATAAAAAATTCATCAATTGGCTTTTCAGTACATTATAAACTACAGAAAAGTCACTTTAAATATGGGAAAATAGAAGCTATGCAAACTGAAATAGGAAGAAAAAAATGAAGAGACTTTCAGTAAACTGTGAAATGATATCAAGTAGTAAAACATACATACAATTGGGGTCCCAGAAGAGGCCAAAAGAGACTTACGGATGGGACAGGGTGGTGGAAAAATATGCAAAGAAATAGTGGTGAAAAGTTTTCAAGCTCATGGAAAATATAATTGTATAAACCCGACAAGTGTAATAAGCTCTGAGCAGTAAAAACGCAAAGAAAATCACACCAATACACATCATAATCAAAATGCTACAACCTTATCAAATCTACAGTGAGATACCATTTCACACTAGTCAGAATGGCTATTACTAAAAAGTCAAAAAAACAACAGATGCTGGCATGTTGCAGACAAAAGGGAACACTTATACACTGTTGGTGGGAATATAAATTAGTTTACCCACTGTAGAAAGCAGTTTGGAGATTTCTCAAAGAACTTAAAACAGAACTATCATTTGACCCAGGAATCTCATTACTGGATATTAAAAAAAATCATTTTACACAAAGAGATACATGCAGTCATATATTCATCATAGTACTATTCACAGTGGCAAAGACATGGAAACAACCAAGGTACCCATCAGTGGTGGACTGGATAAGAAAATGCTGTAAAAATACACAATAGAATACAATGCAGCCATTAAACATAACAAAATCATGTCCTTTGCAGCAACATAGATGCAGCTGGTGGCCATTATCCTAAGCATATTAATGCAGGAATAGAAAACCAAATACCACATGCTTCTAAGTGGCTGCTAAACATTGGGTACTCGTAGACATAAAGATGACAATAACAGAAACTGGGAACTACTGAAGGGGAGAGGATAGCAAGGGCTGAAAACTACCTGTTGGGCACTATGCTTAGTGCCTGGGTGATGAGACCAATTATACCCCAAACATCAGCATCACACAATATACCCAATAACAAACCTGCACATGTACCTCCTGAATATAAAATCAGAGTTGAAATTTAAAACTGTAAACCAATAATTTAAAAAAGTATTTTAACAAGAAAAAGGATATAATAAAATTAAAACCACAATTCCATAAAATAAATAGAAAACAAATAATACATAGAATTCACATAACCAAGAGATAATTTTTTGAAAATATTAGTGAAATAATAAACTACCAGACAAACAAAGAAAAAAGAAAATGAAATACCAGTATCAGGAATGATAAAAAGTACTTT
Organism: Chlorocebus sabaeus; assembly: GCF_047675955.1. Lineage (NCBI taxonomy): Eukaryota > Metazoa > Chordata > Mammalia > Primates > Cercopithecidae > Chlorocebus > Chlorocebus sabaeus. Next base: position 84,486,783 of record NC_132904.1, on the reverse strand, counting down.
ATTCTATATGCTACCAACAACAAAATGGAAATAATAAAATTAATATGCAACTTAATACTAATAAACTTAATAACTTAAGGGAAATGGATAAAAGCTCTTTCATTCAACCCAAACAAAATGGAAAAATTAAAGAGCTTTTATCTACTAAAGAAATGATTTCATAGTTATGAATAAACGTCCCACCAAGAAATGTATAGGCCCAGATGGATTCACTGGAGAATGGTAACAAACAATTAAGAAAGAAATAAAATAATCTTACACAAAATATTTCAGAAAATACAAGACGAAGAAATATTTTCTATCTCATTTTATGAGGCTGCATTGCCTAATGCTGAAACCAAACAAAGCATTTACAATACAAACTCACCAGAGACCAATATCCTTCAAGAGTAAAGGTTCAGAAATTCTTTACAAAACATGAATAAGTCAAATGCAAAGATACATAGAAAGATAGTACCTTAAGAAGAAATCAGGTTTTCCCCAATATTGAAAGTCTGATTCCTACTGAAAAAAATCCATCAATATAATTCAACTTACCAAGTGAATAAAATAACCAAATTATATAACCATTTCAAAAATGCAAAAGAAAAAAATGTGTATTTATTTATAAAAATATTCCCAAAACAATAGGAGTAGAAAGTAGACTCATAAACTAATAAAAAGCATCTACCAAAAATACTGAGCTAACATCATTTCTTTTTTTTTTCTTTTTCTTTTTTTTTTTTTTTGAGACGGAGTCTGGCTCTGTCGCCCAGGCTGGAGTGCGGTGGCCGGATCTCAGCTCACTGCAAGCTCCCGGGTTTACGCCATTCTCCTGGCTCAGCCTCCCGAGTAGCCGGGACTACAGGCGCCCACCACCTCACCCGGCTAGTTTTTTTGTATTTTTTTTAGTAGAGACGGGGTTTCACCGCGTTAGCCAGGATGGTCTCGATCTCCTGACCTCGTGATCCGCCCGTCTCGGCCTCCCAAAGTGCTGGGATTACAGGCTTGAGCCACCGCGCCCGGCCTGAGCTAACATCATTTCTTAATGTTGAAAGACTGAATGCTTTTCTATTAAGCCAGGGAACAAAGCAAAGAATGTGTATTCTCACCATGTTCATTAAACATATTAGACGTTCTACTTAATGCAATTGGCAAAAAATAAATAAATAAATAATGGGAATACATAAATATAACAATAGGAAAGGATGATTAAAACAATTTTTATTCACAGACTACATGATTATGTATATAGAATAGTCTAAGCAATTTGCAAACACTTTGTATCAAAATTAATAAATATATTTGGAAAGACTATAAGATACAAGCATTATATATATGCACATACATACATATGATCAATTTAAAATATATAAAATATACATACAAATCTATCTAAATATAAATACATATTGTCAGTGAGCTGTTATAAAATAACATTTTTAAAATATCATTTTGAAAGCATCACAATATGCAAAATAATGCACAGATACAAGTACACTGAAAACAATAAGATATTGCTGAGAGAATTTAAAGAGAATCTAAATAAATGGAAAGATATGCTGCATTCATAATCTAGAATTATTCAACACAGGTATTATTAATAAGTGACTTCTACTCAAACTCATGTTTAGATTCAAAACAATACTAATCAAAACCCCAACAGACTTTTCTTGTAGAAATGAATAAGCTTCATGTATTTGTGTGGTAATGCAAATGACCTGGAAGGATCAAAACAGTATTGACAAAATAAGAACAAAAAATCAATATATCAAAAAAGAGAGTCGACCACCCATATACAGTTGATCTATTTCTACTTTGGCACCAAAACAATTCAGTGGGAGACAGTTGAGTCTTTTCAACTATTACAGATACAATAATTAGATACCTATATGAAATGAAAAGTATTTGCAAAAGGATAATTTCTAGAAAATATAGCAGTGCCTTACTTAATACGCTAAAAGTTTGGTGGCCTTGTTATAGAAATTTTCCTTTCTCTGGAATATTAGCTATATATTGGCATTTGGGTTTCACTCCACCACTTACTAGCCACATGAGCTTTTTTCTGACCCTTCATTTCTTTCTCTGTAAGATGGACTTATTAACATTCATCCTTTTCTTCTCCCAAAAATAAGGCAATATCAAACAGGATAATCAAAGTATTCACATATCTTCTGCAGTCCAATCTTTATACTTTCCATCATGCTTTTGTTTTGCCTTCTCCTTCATTAGCATAAAAGTTATCAGCATGTCTTGAGTTAAAAAAAAAAGTCAGCCAAACAGTAATAAATTCAATGTAGCAATTAATTCTAGATGCTACATAGGCCATACCAAAGTCTATAACATTAAGGCAGTTTTGATTGGACCATGAGTTGAATGAAGGACTTTCCTGATGGACTAGGATTACTTATGTTCTCAAAGTCCTTTTTATAATGGAATGACACTTTTAAGATTTGTCGTGTAAGTACAGCTCCAGTGATTGCATTATCCTGGAATAATGTACTGTTTAAGTTGCATGGTGTAGGATTTGCTCCTGGCTTAGAATCCTTGACCTTCTATGCCCGGTTTATTAACCACTTTGCAAGGCAACATATCTACTGTTCAGTTGGGGTTGAGAATGAATGCTTTAGCAGCCTTAGAAAATATGCTTCCATGTGCTTTCAGGCTGATGTTTATAGAGCTATTGGTGATAAAATTTGAATGACACTAGTGAAAGGAGGATAAAATTCTTTAGAAAAAAGACTACACTTACTTTATGGAATGTTGAGTTCCAAGTTCTCCAAAACAATTCTGGAAAAGAAAATGAGAGTCATATGATTTTTTTATGGAGTCAGTGAATAAAATAGGTTTGACATGTAGTTTAATTCAGTCCATTATTGATATCATATTATATAGCTGCCCTATGTAAGGATAAGGGAAACAAAGATACATAAGATAAAAGCCTTGCTCTGGAACCAGTCTGCAGGGATTTTTCAACCCTCAATGCCCATTTATCGCTTGGGAAGCATTTAATAAATGTTTATAAAGGAGGCATACACCAGGACAACTCGTATCTATAATTTTAACATCACTTCCGTTGATTCCAATGTGCAGCCACAGAAAGCAGAACTGGGTCCCTCCCAAAAATGTGATGGTTTAGTTGGAGGTAAATTTAGTTGGAGAAAATTTCTGCATAAAGTTTGAGGAGTTAAAAATGGAATTTGAGAGTTCCAGATAGCATAGCTGAAAGACTTTGGATTGGAACAAACATATATTAAAAAACAAGAATAAAACATGTATGAGAAAAGATGATGAAGGCATGAGAAAAGGAAACACTAGGTGCCTTTGTTTCCATCCTTTCTTCCTTGCTTCCTTCCTTTCCTTCCTTCATTTCATTCTCTTTTTTGCTTTATTTCTTATCTTTTTGTCTTCCTTTCCTCTCACTTAATTCCTCCCTCCACCTTCTTCCATCCCTCCCTTTTCCTTCTTCCCTACCTCTCTCTCTCCCTTTTTCCTTCCTTCCTTCCTTCCTCCCTTCCTTCCTTCCTTCCTTCCTTCCTTCCTTCCTTCCTTCCTTCCTTCCTTCCTTCCTTCCTTCCTTCCTTCCTTCTGTCCATCCATCTGTCTTACCTTTCTTTCTGTGACAGAGGGTCTGAGGACGTAAGGAGAGATGCACATTATATTAATATTTGGAACATTGAGTTCTAGTTGGTATGTCAGGAGGTAAACTTGGGAACAAGTGTCTCGCTGGTGAATATAAGTATTTAAAGAAGAAACAGTGCTATCTTCAGACATTTGCTTGCCAAATAGTTTGTTAATTTGTTGCATCTGCTTTTTGCACAAATTTATGGATTTTATACATTATGATCTCACTAAACAATAAATGTTCTTACAATTCACTTCCCTACCCACCTGAGAGGTATTGGAAAGCCTATGGAGTTTCACCTCATCTCTGTTGATTTCTATACTATGGGAGTGTTTGTTAGTTGATACTCTCAACTTAGTTTTTCTCTCAGATCTTGGCTCAGTTTTCTTATCTTTAGTTAGGCCATCTCTGATCTTCCTGACAAGATAAATTATTCTATTATGTAGTGTCAATCTCCTGTATACTCCTCCTTCATATTTTACTCACTTGCATATTTCAACTTTTTAAAGAGTTTCTTATTGTTACATATCTTTCTACATATGATGTAAGCTCCATGATGTAGGGACCACTTCAGTTTTTCATCATATCTCCAACATGCCCATCAGTGTCTCATTCAGAGATGAGTCAGTAAATATTTGTTGAATGAATGAATGATGGAATGACTATGGGGAAAAAAGATGGAAGGAGTAGAGAGACAAGCTGACTGCCTGTTGCAGAGGTAAAGCAAATAAGATTTTCCAAGGGTAAGACAGTTTTGCTTTGGCACGTTTTCAAATAATCACTGTTTCTATAAGAAGAAAGCCTGAACAAACCATCCAGGTAATTCCATGACTTTTGGCAGTTGTATCTTATTTACACCCAAAAAACTGTTTATTTTTTTAGCCCATAAAAGCATAGGGTAGAGAGATTATATGCTCTGGTGTCCCAAGACAGATGCCATTCCTGAGCTTATAGAGGGATCTAAGTTCCCTGGAAAATTTAATCATATTTCTACCTTTAGGACATTGGGGTAGAGAGGAATAACGGTGCCCCTTCCCTGATGCTTTTTGTCTAGAAAGTCTCTTCCCAACTGTGGGAACTACTTAGCAATTAAGATAAAAGGAGCTTTTCTTGATATAATAGTGGCCAAAAAATGTGCTTAGCACTGCAGAGTTTATGTTTAAAAAGTACAGCTTCTCTCTCCTTTCATTGTTCCAAAACCCTTCAAATAGCCATTATAAAGAAATAAAAACAGCTTAGAGGAGTTAACTTTTTGCCAAAATCACTTAGCTAATAAATGACATTTTTCAGACTAGTACCAGACAGTGCCATTTCCCCATTTCCCCTGTGCCTTTCATCTGCAGTTGAAAGGCATTTCCTTCCAGTTCATTAGAAACTGAGCAGTAGCTCATAGCATCTTATAGGCAGAAAGAATCTTGGAAGCCACACCTTCTGTCTTGCACCCAGTGCAGTAATCCTCTGGACTGCATTCTTCATAAGTAGACACCAAGCTTTACTTGAATATCCACAGTAATGGACATTTTATTGTTTCCTTAGGCAGCCCATTCCACTGTTGAGGGCTCTAATTATTATCTGTCTCTATAGGAAGTCTACTATTAGCAATTGTGCACCAGTAACAAAAGTCCTGCCTAAGTGTTGGTGACAATGGCACTACTCCTGAGAGTATTTGCTTAACAGGCTGTCAGAAGACAAAATACCTTAACAGAAAGCAATGAAGCTCTAAAAGTGTGATAGCAGGCATCTTGGTCCTTCCTGCATGAGGAAATCCTAGTTTGTCTTATGGACACATTTTGGCACCTGTTTCTGTTATGTTGTCTTAGTTACACTCTTGCTGTGGTGGATTACAGTAACTAGAAGTATGACAAGGGACCTTTAAAAACCTGAAAGCATAGTTGGGAACTAGTGAGAAGCATTGAGATTCTGACAATGTTCATTTTTAGAACCCTAGAAATAATGCACAATATTGTATTCATTCATGTAGTCCTTCAACACATGTTTATTAAGCACCTAGTATGTGCCAGATGTTAGGCTCGACACTGAGAATACAATGATGAACAAAAGCAGACATGCTCCGCTGTTGTGGAATCCACAGTCTAGAAGGGGAGCAGACATTAATTTTAAAAAGCAAAAGCAAATGTGAAATGGCATCTGAGATTTACACTCTGTGAGTGATTTCATATATATTGAGAAGATTCATGGAAAGTGGCTCTGAGGAGATGATTGGTCTGGGATCTGGGGAAGGCTACAGCATACAAGGGAAAAAGTAGAGCGCAGAGGGTGAGGGAAAGGTTTTACACATGCTCTGTGGTTGGTAGGGACATGTTACATTTGGGGAATGATAGAAGAGTAAAGCCTTTGAAGAACAGAGACTGGAGATCATGCTGCCTAATAATGACTTTCTCTGGTGAAGGTCAGGTATCCATTTTATCATGTTGCAATTTTTACTGTCCCTATGATATGCCGAGTAGGCAACTTTTGGAGGTGATTAGCTTATTCACCCGAATAGTTGGAATATTTCTCTTTTTATTTTTGGGAAATATAACATAGATCCATTAAATAAGGTAAAGACTTCCAATGTTGAGATGAAAAATAGATATTTATAGAGCCCATCCTTACAGATTCTTACAGATTTATGATAGCTGCCTATAATTATATGATGACAAGGATTCTGAGTCATGTCTTTGCTTAAGCCCATCTGCTCCTTCTCCTGTGGTTAGTCTCTAGCTCAGTTCTAGTGTTCTGGCTATTCCACATGCCTGTCTTTGTCTCAGAAAGTAAGAAAAGCTATTTTATCCTAGAGCTGAAAAGTACATTGAGCATTAAAAATGGAAGAGGAAACTATTCATCTCATTTATCCTATAATGGTGATTTTGCCTTTAAATGGATTCTAAAGCCATTCTTTCTTTCTCAGTTCTTAAAAACAATTTCATATGGGCTGGTATTTTTTAAATCCAAGCAAAATTTAGGCAAATATGTGTATCTGCTCTAGAAATTTTGGGGGAAATTCTTCCATTTACAAACATTTCTGTTGCTTTTCAGTTTTATTAAAAAGGAACAACAACAAATCTACAAAAGAAATTTAAAAATAACCCTCTTAACACTATTCAACATTAACTTCAAGGCCTTTAGGTTTTTAAGATCTGGGAAATATGGTAGCAGAACTTCACATACCGCATGCTACCCAAGATAAAATATTTAGAAGCTAGGGATTGCTGGAGGCATAAAAATACCAGTGTTTGCAAAACCTACAAAAGTAAAATATTTATAATTTTTCAAATGGGAATGTTAAGAAAAGTATCAGCAGGTAGGACTTTGGCACCAAATCTGTAAACATATTGGCTGACTCATCATTTTAGACATATAGGAGAGGTTACCAAGAAGGATGCAGATTTTCATTTATGGTTAATATTGGTTTGTTGGGCGGGGGTTAAATCTGAAGAATTATTTTAAATGCATGTTCACATGTTTTTATTCTATTCACTTTAAAAATAGCTAACTTCCCAATTAATGAGAAAAAATATAGACTTCTAAGCTATAGAGTTCCTCAGATGTCTATACTTAAAAGGCAAAAAGATCAGTAAGATTGGCTTTAGTAAAAAATGTATAAGGAATCTTTCTACAAACAAGTAAACTATTAATGAGACACTCCAGTGCCTGAAGAAATTAGAGCAGGATAAAACTAACCTGAATGCAGGGTGGAGGAAGATACCAGCTCTTTCGAGTGCCTAATATGTGCTGGGCTCCTTTCTACATACTTAACACATATGAGGCCCTGGAATATTCACAAAGAAACTCATCACAGGGAAGACCATCCAGGATTACAAAGGAGGAAATTGGGGGTCAATAGGATTAGTAACTTGCACAACAAGCACATTCGGGACCTGAACCCATGTCTGACGCAGAGAAGCCTTCTCTGTTTTCCTCTGTCTGGAAATATTGGTCTAAAAGACAACCAATTCTCTGCTTCTTTTTTCTGCTCCCTAGTTCAACAACTACAGGAGACGGTTCCTTTGGAAAATTTTCAGCAGCCGTGTTTTGAAATTAATGTTGTAGTTTCTGACTTTTCTGTCATAAATCTCAGCAGAGAGCAATGTATTTGTTGTGATGTGTCTGCACCCAAATTCGAAACAGTTTTCTTTCTCCTAGATGTGTTGCCCTAGATTCCAGCAAGCACAGTCTCTCCAGATTTCAAATTGGATGGGTCAGCTCCCTATAATGTATCACTTTTGGTACAGACATCTTGCTGTCTAGAATGTGAGAGATTCTTACCACAGATGGCTGGGGAAGGACTGAATGGCCCCTTGGCATGGTCTCCTTCTAAATGTATGAGTGGAAATGGAAGGTTGGGGGCTTGTGACTTGGCTATGGTCAGACAGCTGCTGGACAGCTGAAAGATTTTAATTCAGCTCTGTCATCATTCCCTTTTACGTTGCTAATGAGTAGGGTTCACTCTTATACATTGCTGTATCTTCGTCAGTACCTGATACAGTTTTGATTACATGACATCTATCCAAATAAGTAACATTTTTAAAGGGCATCTGAATTACTAACTGATACGGAATAATAAGCAGGCTTAAATAATTTAGAAGAAATAGGGGAAGAAAATAACATGTACAAAGGCACAAGTATATGTGAAGAAATAGTTTCAGGAAATGTTCCTTTTGAAGACTTGGTTTCTACCCTCATTTATAGCACTCATCACTGTCAGCTTTGCATTTAGAATAATATGTCTATCTTCTCAGCTACATTAACTATGTCAATGAGACATAACCTGTGTCTCATTTTTTTGTGGCTCGGTGGACAGCACAAAGCGGACTTTCAAATTTTGCTTACTTATTGGCATGGAATTGTAAACATATCCCAAGCAGAGACAGTGCAGACTCTCTTCCTCTTAAAGCAGCCAGTGCAGTGGAAGTAGTGTAATCTTTGGAGCCAAAGAGACTCTCCATTGTCTAGCTTAATTAACTGTAAACTTGCCTTAGTTGCTCATCTGTGAAATGAGGCTAATAATACTTAGTTGGGAAGATAAGAGAACTAAATTAAAATACTTAGTTAAGTTGCCCATCCCATGCTTGAAATGAAACAAATTTCAGTACTCTGCTATTCTTTCTTCTCTTGCTCTCCAAAACAAAGCCTGAAGGAGCCTGGCTGTTAGTGAGCCAAATTGCCCTCCCTCAGTACCCAACACAAGGATCTCAATCCTGTATTCCTACAACTTCTGTTCATTTTCCAATTTATGTACTGTATTTGACACCAAGAGAAAAGCTATTTTAAGTGTTTATTTTCCTCCTCATCTGTTCTGTGTTTGACTCACATATGATATGGGCAAGAATGTTTAATGGCATTCAACTCAGCAAACACTGTCATAAGCCAGACAAGCGGCTTTCTTTCCAGAGCCCCACTAGAGCAATTCACCCTCATTTTACACCTGGGGGTGCTTTTCTTCTTCCTGTTAAACAAATTCAAGCTGATCTGCAAGTAAGCATTTCAGTTGAACTCCATCAACCCTACAAAATGGGGCCAGAGGGTCCTGAACAGCAGCACATTTCTTTTACAGAAACTGAAATGACTTAATACTTTGACAGCTTGTAGCTGTTCCAGGAGTCTCATTTGTAATCAGAGCTACTTAATCCTTTTTTCTTCCCAATGAAAAGAAATTCAATATATCTGTAGTTCTAGTTCCCCCACTATACTATACATTTTGCCTATATTATCATCTCATGTCACAGAGATGTTATGGTAAGTTTTATATATATATGTATAAAATATATATATGTGTGTGTGTAATTTTATATATATATATATATATAAAATGCGTACATATTATTTCATACATAAGGCACTCAGCCTGTGTCCCACACACCTATAGGCATACTTGATGTTATTTCAATTCTATTGTCTCAAATTTTGGAATGAATATCATCACTATCAGTTAAGACTATAAAATGCCAAATGTGTTTTTTAATAACACAGAGGATTATATATGTTCAGATGATTTTAATACAACTATCTCAAAATGATCTCTTTAAAAGGAAGCACACTTAGTGTAATATTTTTGCCATTAGTCCAAAGTATGTTGGAACTGCTCCCAGGGAATTTGTAGCATATGATATATTATTAACATGATTATCATCATCAATCATCATTATCCTTAAAAAGACTACTATAGTAAATATATATTGCTTCTGGCTGTCTAACAAAACTCCTTTACACTGGGGAATAGCATATCCTTTCCCTGTAGAATTATTTATTTCTCCTTCATACCTTGCCTCTCAATTACTGATTGGCCCTCTTATTTAGTTCTGGGGCCGTCCTATTATCAAAATTCTACCTCCTAAAGAAAACAATCCCATTTATGATAGCATCAAAAAGGATAAAATACTTAGGAATGAATCTAACTAAAGAAATGAAAGATTTATACATTGACAACTACAAAATGTTGCTGAAAGAAATCAAATAAGATAGAAATAAATGGTAAAACATTCCATGTTTATGGATTGGAAGGCTCAATGTTGTTAAAATGTCCTTAATACCCAAAGGGATATGCAGGTTCAATGCAGTCCCTATCAAAATCCCAAAGGCATTTTATTTTCACAAATAGCAAAAAAAAAAAAAAAAAAAAACCTAAGATTCATATGGAATCTCAAGGGACCACTGAATAGCCAAAACAACCCTGAAAAAAAAAAAAAAGAACAAGTTGGAGACCTCACACTTCTTGATTTCATATACTACCCCAAAGTTCTTCTAAGCAAATAAACTGGTCACGAAAGGACAAATACTGAATGATTCCACTCATGCAAAGTAGCTAAAGTAGCCAAAATCATAGAGAAAATAAGTAGAAATTTGGTGGCTAGAGGTGGTGAAACTACGAGAGGAAGAGGATTGGAAAAATTTGTTTTTAGTGGATATATAGCTTCAGTTTTATTAGATAAAAAAGTTTTAGAGCTCTATTGCACAACAATGCAAATATACTTGACACTACAGAACCATACGCTTAAAAATGGTTAAAATGGTAAATTTGATGTTTTGGTTTTTTGCTACAACTTTTTAAAAGGGAAAAATAAAGAAAACAAAGTATCTTCCTTCCTCCTGACCATAGTTGATTGGTCGAGCAGTGGGCTCTTGACCTAAGCTCAGCCAAATATCTATGTAAAAAAATATATATGTATCTATATATATGTAAAATATATAGGTATATATATGTGTAAAATATATATGTGTGTGTATAGATATATATACACACACATGCACACACACAAAATTTGGAAAAAATAACACCAGTCATCTTTGATAACTAAAACTCTGAGTTACAAGGTTTGGAAGCTGCCAGCGTGATATTTCCTGCCTTATGAGAGAACTGGTCTTTGGTGAGAGAAAAATACCAATAAAAGATGAAGAGAAAGCATCCCAGCATCTAAGCGTTAGCTATAACTAAGCCACTAATATTACCATCAATATCGTGGAAACAATTTATACATGGAGTATCTATGGAGCAACATACTAAATGTTGTATGTTTGTCTTGTGTTGTAAGTTTACCATTATACCAGGGTCTCTAACATCTGTAAAGTGTATAGTCTACCAGGATGATCAAGTACACAAACAGGCAATTTCAAAAATATGAATAAGGTAATATGGTAATTTTAATAATGAATAAGGTCTAACAATTCCAATAATACTTTAAATAAGAGCTATATAATACTCATTAAAAATGAGAAATATTGGGCTAATCCTAGTTAAGAGAATACACAAGACTTTCTTGAAAGAAATGGTACCTGAGCTGAATCTTAAAGAATGGATAGGATTGAGCTAACCAAAGAAATGGGGATATATCATGTCATTAGACAATATAAGAAGTCAAAAATCAGTTCCTCGGGTGTTTAGGATGAGTAGAGATTGCAGTGGGGAGTGAGAGTAGTCGGAACTCAAGTAGAGAAGGCCTAGTCAGCTAGAGCTTGATTTGCCATGCTCTGCCTACATCCTGCTAGTAACCACAATCCCTGAAAAGCTTTGACCAGGAGAATGACATGTTGGATTTGCATTTTAATTAGATTACACTAGCATCATTGTGGAGGATGAATCTGAAGGAGATGGAAAGGAAGTCCAGTTATGCAACTATTACAAATAGCCAGGAGAAAGATGGACTGCCCTGTAAATAACATCATGATAGTAGAGATTGAGAGGACCTATACTTTTCAAGCAAAATTTTTAGGACTCAGTAATTAGTTAGAAGTGTATAGGGAGTAATACCAAGGAAATAGAAAAGTAACATTCAAGATGTTGCTAAGTTATGGCAAAGATTCTGCTACCTCCTTGGTGAGTGAGCTTGGACCAGAACTTGAGTCTTTTAATTTCCAGATTAGTACCTAATAGGGCTGTCAGACTGCTCATGGCAGTTTGAGCATCTCTTCCATGCCCATTTCTACTGCTTTTCCTTCACTCACACATTCTTCATCAAAGAGACATTGAACATGTATTGTGCTAGGTTCCAGGGATAAAAGATGTATAAATTATGCCTCTTATCGTTAAAAGGCTCAAGTAAGGTAAATAGGCAGGCAAACAAATACTATATCACGTGATGCAGGGTTTCATTCAGCTGTGTACACAGGGCTGTGGGAGGAGAAAAAACAAAAGAGAAACTAAATGCATTATTGTCTTATAAAAGTTATGAAAATGAAAAGATATTTGATCACCTACATTCAAAGCTCCAGGAGGGCAAGACCTGTATTCTTTCTATTTACTCCTGATTCCTAGTGGCCTGGCTATAGTATTCTACAACACATTTCAAATTCTTGATACACATAATGTACATTTCAAACTCTTGGTGTAATTCATTTGAACTACTGGGCGGCCTATTCACTGGGATGAGAAGAATTTTGTAGCCAGAAAAATGTTTCCAATTCATAGTTTAAATATATTTCTAATGAAAAGGGTCATTCTGATGTCCAGAAACTCTGTTCTTTAGATGATCCTTAAAACTCACCTAGTTTCTGCCAGTAAATAGAGGAAAGAGCAAAATCCATTTCAGCTTGCCAACCATTGAAAGCACAATCCAATCACAAAATCTGACTGATCAATGAACAAGTGGTAAGCAGTCTCATTAGGTGATATTCATTCTTCCTCTGTGTGTAATGATAAATACGACATACACAAAACATTAGATTCAGGGTCAGGGATTATATCTGTATTTTTTTCTTGATACTGAAGTAGAAGATTGTAAAGTTCCTTTTTTGTCACATTCTTTAGGGTGTCTGTTAGATGTCTGGTGTTTTAGCAAGGATGAAAAGCAAGAAAATGGAGGAACAAATGAAAAGCAGACTTGCTAAGGCCACCCCAAATGAAGACCTATCTTTACCAATACTCTTCACATCACTGTGTAATTATTTTTCTTGAAAGATAGTAAAAGTTGAGGGGGTTTTGCTCTTTCTCATGGAATGTATTGTGAATCAACCTAATCTAGATGAGAGAGGGTGGGTCAGAGCTGGTTTCATGAGAGTGTGACCTATGCAGGTGCACATGGCCTTATACTTAGAAGGAAGGGTCTTACTCTTGGTTTAATGCTCCGCTGTTGCTATTTTGACATTCTTACCAATATTTTCCTTTTTTTTTTTTTTCTTTTTTAATTTATTTATTATTATTAAACTTCAAGTTGTAGGGTACATGTGCACAACGTGCAGGTTTGCTACATATGTATACTTGTGCCATGTTGGTGTGCTGCACCCATCAACTCGTCATTTACATCAGGTATAACTCCCAATGCAATCCCTCCCCCCTCCCCCCTCCCCATGATAGGCCCCGGTGTGTGATGTTCCCCTTCCTGAGTCCAAGTGATCTCATTGTTCAGTTCCCACCTACGAGTGAGAACATCCGGTGTTTGGTTTTCTGTTCTTGTGATAGTTTGCTAAGAATGATGGTTTCCAGCTGCATCCATGTGGTTCCCATGTTTCCAGTTTGGATTAGGCTATTCCTCCTGAAATGGATATACTAGTGCAATATCTAGCACATAGTGACTACTCAGTAAGTGAATGAATTCATAAATGAATCAAATTTTTCTTGAAAAATAAGTTAGAGATTTCCAAGTTGAAGTGGGGAAGAATTAGTACGAGAAAAACTTATGCAAAAACACAGAGGATAAAGAAAACTTCTATGATTCAGGGAGTGGCAGGAAGTTTCGACTATGGCTAGAGAACAGCCTGTTTGGAGTCAGTTATGGAAGAGATGAAATTGGAAAAAAAAAAAAAAAAACACAACAGTTGATAAAAATTTTGAAAGCTTTAGATGCCATTCTAAACAGCTTAGGCTTTATTCCATAGCATAAAGAAATCCATAGAAGTCCATTAAACATGAAAGTAATAAGCATTGGGTATGAATTTTAGACGGTCACTCTGGCAGGTGAGGGATGCACCAAGGGCTTGGTATGGTCATGGGATACTTAAGCAGCAGAGGAACATAGGAGGAGCTGGCTGCTGGGAGGGAAGACACACGTCTCATGGAAGGAAACAGAAGTTGAAAGTAATAGCAAAGTGAATGTGTTTGAACTTTAAAATACTTTTAATCTTAGGCAACATACTTAATCTTCCCATACGTACTTCTTCATATATATTATAAATAGTCTGGATCACATGATCATTGAATTGTTTTCCAGGCTTAAAATTTGTGTGATTTTATAGTTTTTCAGATTTTATTAAAGTTTTATAAAAATATACAGAGGTGATTCTGTAACTTTACTAGATTGGCGCTCCTAGAAAGCAGATGCTTTTTTTTCTTCACCTCTTTATAGCTAATTACTAGAGTGGTGTCCTGAACATAGAAGGTTTTTCACAAATATTTATCAAATAAATAATACATACAATATTCTATCATTTATAATGTATATAATTTTTATACTGTTAATATCATCAACGAACATTTAGTGTTCCTCTAACATAATGAAGTTCTGTTAGATACTGAGAATACAGAGGAGAGGTACGATATCTGCCCTTAAGGACACATTCTAGTTGCAAAAATAACAAGAAAAAAACCACACACAAACACACACACATCTACATGTTGAATAGAACAGTACGTGTCATGTATAAGGAAAGTGTGATGTAAGAGAAAGACTATGGGCTTTGAAGTAAGAAAAACTCTGGATTCAAACCCGATGCTTCTATTTAGCTACTCTGTCAGTTTGGGAAGCTAACTTGGCTTCTGTGTGCTTCTTTTACAAAATTAGAGATAATACTTTGTTGTAGAGATGTTAAGAGGATTTTAATACATAATATATGTAAACAATCTCACATACAGTAACTACTCAAAAATTATAACTATCATTATTATTACTGATCATAATTATCATTATTGATAATTATTATAATTATTACTGCATACACGCAGGAAAAAGTAATCCAGTCAACAAGTTAGGAAAGGCTTTTTCAATGAGGTGATCTTGAGCAGATTCTTGAAAGGTGAGAAGAAATAAATTAGGCCTCATCCTGGGCAGAGGGAAGAGCACGTGTGATTTGGATTTGGGAGGTCAGGGGTGCTCATTGCAAGCATTCTTGTTTGGCCCCAGCAAACTCTGCATGGTAGAATCAGACAGAGGGAGGTGGAGAAGGGTGGGAGGTAAGGGGCCCTCTACTCCCACCTTCTTTCCTTCCTCTGTACTTCCTGGGCAGACGGCACCTCAGCAGTTTCCTGGCCTAATAATCAAGGAGTTCTTGCATTTGGAGAAAAACATAAGGTCATGCTTTTTTCATATTCATATTTTCAAACTTTAAAAACTATTGCTGATAAGAGGAAAACAAAGTTATTAGTGAGTGTTCTGTTCTGTATGTTTTTCCCTTTAGAGTTACATGAGCGCTAATTAGGGAAACATCTTTTCCTTGAAGCCGTATTCAATGCTTTGTCTAAGCATCCCAATGAACCGCTTGCAGACAGCACTAATTGCTAGTGGTGTCTCCTTGGAAGTAGCCTTTGCCTCCATTGTCCCTTTGGAGTTCAATAGTGCAGTACTTCATTTCACCTTTTAGGCAACCCATCCATTGGGCTACGTGTGTGAGAAATTGCCTCTAATGTATTACAACAAAGGTAAACTAATCCTTGATGTAAACCATAGCTTATTGCTCCTCATCCCCTAAGCGCAGCACTAAATCTCATGTCTTGTATTTTTCCAGCAGGGTGGAAGGAGCAGGCAGCGAGGTCCCTTCTAACTCCCTTGTTCTTGAATATTTACCAGAAGAGCAGTTGAAGAAGAAGAAAAGGTACAGATTAGTACACAAATGATATTTGCACATATATAATCTGATTTCCAACATTCTTTCAAGGCACAGATTATTATCTTTATCCTAGAATGAGAACCGAGGCTAAGAGAGTAAAAGTATGAATGTTCCAGATCTCACAGATAAAGAGTGATAGAACTGGGATTTAGACCCATATTTGTCTAACTCCAAAGCTGGTGCTCTTTTCATTATCACATTCTCTCACTTTTTCTGGCTGTTTGCAACTTACTGTATTACATCAATTCCAAGACACATTTTTTTCCACATTGCGAGCATATCTGAAATGGAAATGCACAGTGTTTTACAACTGCTATTAGCCAAGAGAGAATTGTAACTATTAGTCACTGCCTCTGTGTGCATAAACTCAGGTGTTATTCTCGGAGTCATGATTGGATAACTGCAGTCACTTGACGTCTTTGTCAACAAACCACTTAGGAAACATTTGAAGAAGGATTATGTGTCCTAGTAGTCTTCTGAAAAATCTTCCTTTGGAACATGGTAAGATCAAGAAAGCACCACCACTAAAATATACAGAACAAGAGTCTGGGGCTGGGGAAAAAAAATCTTTAGGAAAAGAGTAGAGTACTTTTCAGAAATGCTGCATCAATAATGCCCTTGATAGTACAGGGGACAATGTTGTATAAAAAAATGCATCAACTAGAAGATTTTTATAGCAAAGCTTACTCAGAATAGTCAAACTAGTTTTTCTTATATTGTTATTACATTTTGCTGTATTACCTCTGCTTACATTTTACTTTTATGTAACATTGGTAGGTGATTTTAAAAATCCATGTTCAAAATGTACCACATAATTCTGGGATTATTCATGAATTTGCCTTCTTCCTTTAGCTAGATGAATGTTTCAAAGAGCCAAGGTCTGGCCATGACATGAATAACATCATGTTTTTGAGATCCTATCATCTTCCAAATTTTATGTTATGACATATATCTTTAATTTCAAACAACAATCTTGTCAAGTAGCTATTACTTTTCTCATCTTATAGATAAGGAAATGAGGCTTAAAGACATTAAATAATTTGCCTAAATTCATACTACTAGAAAGAGAGCGTTTTAACACAGGGTAGTCAGACTTTATCATCTTGGTGTGGAATATAACATTGTATTACTTTTCAAATATTTTCTGCACATCACACCAGAGATCCTGAAGCACTCTGCAGAGCCTATGCTAAGTATTAGTCAGTTTCTGGAAAATTAAGTAACAAATTCCTGTTTTGGCCACTGAGGAAGAAGAGGGCAAGGATGCTCAGGGCAGCAGTAAGTTGCTAAAGACATCTAGCCTTTTCTTGCCACAGCACAGTGAGGTCAGGCAGACTTTGGAGCAAAACATAACTGAGTTTTAATTTCAAATAAACCACTCACTTACTGCAAGAATTGGAAAAGTTACTTAGCCTCTCAGAGACTCATTTGCATGTAAGAGGATGATAGCCTCAAACCTGCTGGGCTTTTGGTTGCCTTAAAGGAAATAATGAAGGTGATTTTGTCACACTTAGCACACCACCTAGCACAAAGGGCCCCATGGGAAGAGAGTTGTTTTCCCATTTCACGGTGTTAGTTTGGGGCTGAATATATTAGTCTGATTTTACTCTAAGGCTTTTACTTCATGAAAGTTATACTGGTTGATGAAAATTGTTTTCTGTTTGGGTGACAGAGATAACCTTTTATTGATGAAACATATATCCATTGAACATAGACAGTGATGTATCAGAAGATGGGCTGACATCAGTGTAAAAGGGAAAAAAAAAAAAAGCAAGTGCTTCAGCATCAGGACATCTTCATGAAACCTGGCTCCATCAAGTGGTATCAGCTTGGACAATCAGCTCATCTTTCTTTCTCATCCTCACCTTGTTTATTGAAAGTGAATAACAGTATCTCTTTTCCAGGGCAGCCATGATGATTAGAGGAGATAATTTAAATAAAAATGTTTGTACCAAGAAGGAGTTAATGTAATAGCTATTTCCCCTGACCTTGATAGCTATGGGTAGAATCACGATCCTTGATTAGTTGCAAATTAACCAACCAACTGCTAGTGTGCTGGTAAATCCTTAACCACAGGTTGTCTGGGGGAAAACAATCCCCGTTTGTAGCACTTGATGATTTCCATGGTGTAAATTCTTCCAAGAAATTCAAGCCCAGCCCCGATAGCTATTTATCTTACTCTGTCTAACAACATGCAGGCTCACCAGCGGAGGACTGGAATCATCAGGAAGGTTAGATCTCTGTCTTCTGCACATGTGCATGCACACACACACACTCACACACACACTCACGACATAGACCATTTTTCCTCCCTGAATACTGTTGGGGTGATCAGACCCAACACCAGGTCATGGGAGCGATGAAGTCCAGTGGAGTTAAAGGAATGAGAAAAAGTTTGAGAAAGAAAGTGGGACCAGCCAGAGGGCCACCACGAATGTGGAGGCTGCAAAGGCCGGGAGCTCTGGGAGCCCACGCTATTTATTGGTGATCAAACAAGGAAACAGGTAGTGAGGATGTGGGAGTTGAAAGGAAATAGGTATCAGGTGAATGAGAAACATATGGCTACTTGAGATAATGGGAGTGCTAGAAGCAAGGAGCCAGCAAGTCTAGCAGACATGCAAGCCCTGCCTCAGCTTCTCTCCCAACACTCAGCTTTTCTCCCAACAGAATACTAGAAAAGAAAGAAAAGAATTATGAAACAATACTTCAATAGATGATTATAAATTTTAGTGTAATTTTTTCACCATCCCTATTCATTCCTTGATTGATACAAGTAACTGCAAATTCCTGGTACCTCATTTTTTTAAAAAATCCCATGCTAGAGGCCAAGGCCACAGGGCAACTGGTCCCCAGTTTTACCTTTTAGGTAACACTGCTTTAAGAAGAAACAAAAATGAGGTTCATTACCCCAAACTCATTTCCTGATGATTAGAGGAATAATCATGACATCCGCTCACATCAGCCAATATTAAGGCAAGGTGCAGAAGTATTTTGAAGAGTAACTTCAGTACAGCAGAACTTATAGCCCTGAATTTTACACAGGAATGGGCAGGGTTCCAGTGTCAGGCATTGCATGTGTTACCCACAGTACACTGCCAGCCTTGTCTCTCATTTCCTGCCTATGCTACATGGTTCAGATGTCAGGTAGGATAACTCCAAAGCAGAGAGAACAGAAGCAGGAATGTTCAGGGTGGTAAGTGTAGCAACAGAGCAACTAAGGATCACACCTGACAGACCCAGTACATCTGAAGTATCACGTATCATTTTGATTATGTAGTAGGATGAATGTCTTCTCTTAAAATAGTAGTTCTCAATTCTGATTACATATTGAAATCATCATGAAGAAATTTTGAAAACACACTTGGGTGCAGATAATTTGGTTGTTCTGAGATGGGAATTGTGGGTCTCTATTTTTTGAAGTTTTTCAGATGTATCTAAAGTAAAGGTAGGTTTGGGAACCACTAACTTACAGCAAACCCACAGTTAAATGTTCTACCTGATCCAGGGCCATAATGATCAGATAATCAACATTGGAATCATCTGGGGATTTCGCTGAACTGTAGATTCTTGACACAACGAGTCAGAGGTAGGAAAATCTGCATTCCGAATGGCATCCAGGTAATGTCATGATAAAATGGAAGTGTAGGGCCTTAGTTGTTTATTATTTTAGTGGGAATTAAAAGAGGAGTCCCTCAACTGATTTTGATATTCCTTTTTTGCCCATCTAGTCACAGAGACTAAAGTGGAGGTATTTGGGACATTGTCTTTGGCTTCCATTTATTTTAGTGCTCAGTTTCCTACAGTAATAACTCAGAACCTCCAAAATTACCTCTCTGCTGTTAACTTGTGAGCACAGTGTTTTCCCGCTTACTAAGGAAGTAATGTACCAGTTCCATCCCCATTGCTATGTGAAGGCCCAGAGCATTCTTTCTTCAGGACAGGGCACATCTTTCTCTGCTATGAACCATCTTGTCATTTTCATGGTGTTGCTCCAGGTGAGGCATTGCCTCTTCTCCCAGGCTGAGGCCAGGTCATTTGACTAACAGTTGATCTTTCCTTTGTTAATTTGCCCCACTTCAAGGAAATAACTATTATCTTCCTCCCCAAGGAATCCTGCCTTCCTTTACTTCAGGGAGCATTTCTTTTCTTCATTCTGACACATATCCCCACTCTTAGGAGCAGAAGCAACCTCAAATAATGTCATCAGATGTTAATTCTAGGGGTTTTGTTCCATTAGTTATTACCATTTTATTAATAGGTGACCTATAGGTATCTAATCTAAAGATAAGGATAGATGATGGTTTATAGAGACCATGTATGTCAGAAATTCAAGGTCATCATCCTTAGCTCAATTGTCTAAGAGAATAAAGCATTTTTTTTCAAGTGTGGTCATGATGCTTAATAATAAGAGTAGTGTATGAGTTTTCTATTTCTTCCATAACAGATCACCACAAACTCAGTGGTTTAACATAAAATTATTATCCTACAGCTTGGGATATTAGAAGTCTAAAATGACTTTCACAGGTCTAAAATGACTTTCACAGGTCTAAAATTAAGGTGTCAGCAGGGCTGAGTTCTTTTCTGAAAGGTCTAAGAAAGAAACCGTTCTCTTGCCTTTTTCAGCTTCTGTAAGCCATCTACATTTCTTAGGTCATGACTCCTTCTACTATCTTCAAAGCCAGCAACAATGCATCTCTCTAACCTGTCTTCCATTGGCACAGCTCTCTTCATAACCTGGAAAGGGTCTCTGTTGTTAAGAATACAAGTGATTAAGTTGGGCACACCTAGAAAATCTGGGCAACATTTTCCCATCTCAAGGTGCTTAACTTTAATCACTTCTGCAGAGTTCCCTTTGCCATGTAAGGCAACATATTCACAGGTCCCATCCTTTGCAAATCATTTTTCTACCTACCACAAATGGCTGCCATTTATAATGCTTTTCATGCATTACTTTATTTTCTCAACAACACCATTCTGTAGAGATTCTTATCTGCATTTTGCAGATAAAGAAACTGCGGCTCAGAGAAATGAATATGGTAAGGTGACCTAGCTGGGAAATTTCAAAGGTGAGGTTTGAACTGAAGTCCTATAATTCTCAAGCCTATGTCCATATTCACCTCCTTCTGCTATCTCCCTTATCAAGGATTCTGTAATTCAATTCCCTGGTTTAACAGAAAATTTCCAAGGCAACAGTTGGCTTGCTGTAGTGGTGAGGGATGGAGGTTTATTTGGAGATATGTGGGGTGACCTAGAGTTGATAATGCAAATAAAATTTGCTCTGGATAGCATGTGCTGTCAGCAGTGACCTCCTGCAGTAACCAGAGAAATATCTACCAAGAGTATTTCTATACTTTAGCTAGGCTGATTCCACCAAGGCTTGTAGACCACAATCACAAATATCATATAGGACTGAAAAAAATGTAAAAATAAATTAGTGAAAAATTCAATGAATCCTCTGCAACATAGTTGCATTGGAACTCAGAACTGTCTCTTAGAGCAATAAAAATGGGGAAAACATAGCACATTCTATTTTAATCTCAGCCAAACTTATTTTTTTTTTCTTGGGGAGAGAGGAGAAAGCTCACAAAGACCATGCCTCATAAGCCATTTCCTGAAAAATAACTGAAATTCTCCGTAAGAAAATAGGTTACCTCAGTTTCCATGGGAATGGTTTCTAATGCCAAAATTTTACTACTGACAACAAAAAGTGACAATGACAGAGAGACCAAAATGAGTGTAGCTATAGAAACTGCTTGTTTCATTATCACATCCTGTTCTAATTGTTTCTTTACATGTCAGACATCACTCCCTATTATATTTTGAGGACAGAAACTAAGTTATTCAGTTTGTATCCACATTATTTAACACAATGTCTAGCAGGAAGCAAATGATTCATAAAAATTGGTAGATACAATTGAATATTACATTACCTACTAGAGTGGTTCTCAAACATAATCTGCAGATTGATCATCCTAGAATCACCTGAGGAGAAATGAAAATATAGGTTCTCTATATTTATCATAGACATTGTCAGGTATAAGATCTAATGGGGCCCAGACATTTGCATTTCTTTAAAGCCCTTTAGGGACTTCCAATATACACCAAAGTTTAGAACCACGACCTAGCCTTATATACAAATTTATAGGCAACATGCTAGATTCACATTTGCCAAAAACCAACCTTGAATTAATACCCCCCATGCAAAAGCATAGAAATAACTTATTTCACAAATGATGGGCCTATTAATGTGGCCAAATCTGGGCCAGAGGCAGTCAAGGATACAAGAATGAGGAGCTCTATCCCCACAAAATGTAAAATTCTATTACGAAACCAAGGATATTTTTAAGATTCAGGTAGGTCTGGGATAGTTTGGGAGACTGGTAAGGAGCTAAGGAGGCTTCTGACAATAACTGTGCTAAAGGGGGATATTTGAGTGGCATTAATTTGCATCAAGGACAATGTACAACTGTGGCAGGAAAAGAAGAATGGCACTGGTTACTATTGAATACAGGGGCTCTCTGCCAGACACCAGCCAGCCCTTTGCTCACTGAGCATCAGTGGTCTTGGCATGGACACTGAGGCATGGCCAGCAACATGGTTCACAGGTTTGTCTGTTGTGCTTTTAGCAGGATAAAGAATATGGCTCTAACTTTTGGTATTGAAGGTATAAGAATGTAATCAGAAAGCCAGAGCAGAAAATGGGGGAAACCTGAGGGAAAAAAACACTTAGTGGCTAAAAAGAACTAAATTATGGAGCTCATATTAGACAAACCCACAATAATCTTAAGTAGCTGGAACTAGAGAAAGATCATATTGTCATTACAGTCCTATTCTTACTCACAGGTTAGTGTAGTGTGGCAAATAATACATTAGTTTTATAATAATGAAACACTGAGAACAGTAAATGAATGTAGAGAAAAGAATAACAGATCACTATGTGACATGATGCAGTCTCCACATTTATGAGTTCATGCCCAGAAGATATGGGTAAAAATTAAAATCATGTGAACCTAATAAAAAATAAAAGTAGAAAGAAAAAGAGAAGACAAAAGAAGAGTCAGAACTGCTTTATTAACAATTGGATAGGCATTCAATACCTAAGTGCCTAATCTAGAATCTTTCTTTTAAGTCACTAACCCACGGATAAAACATGAATCAACAAATATCCTGGGTTCTGAACATGAGGGCAGCAGGGGCAGTGCATTACCCAAACAACCCACGTTATTACATTCTCTTCAGTATTTTCTATGTGCCAGGTGCTGTTAGGCATTGGAGATGCTATTACAACAAAGCAAAGCGGTCTAGGCATGATGGCCCATGACTTAATCCCAGCAATTTGAGAGTCCAGGGTGGGAGGACTGCTTGAGCCCAGGAGCTCAAGGCTACAGTGGGTTATGATCATGCCACTTCACTTCAGCCTGGGTGACAGAGCAAGACCCTGTTGCTAAAACAAAACAAAGTATCTTCTTTATTTTTCACCATAGCACTCAGTGCTAGTTGATACTTAATTATAAATTTATTTTTAAAGTGTCTGTAATATTTATTCCACATATGAATATAGTTCATGAAGTAAAGGGCTTGTCCTTGTCACCACTCTATGCCCAATGCCCTTTATAGGCCCCACTCATTAACTATTTGTGAAATAAATGAATAAATGAATGAATAATTGAGCGAGTGAATAATATTGGCCATTAAATGATTAAACAGCAAAGTAGTTTCTTTTGAACTGTTATCTTGGAAGGTACTTTTTCAAGTGTATAATGTAGAAAGAGCAATGTTGTGGGACCCTATATATTCTTTCTGCTCTCACTGAAAATACAAAGTGACTCTTCTCTCCAAAACTGAATATAAACTGCCTCAACTGCAAACAGTGTATTAGTCAGTGTATTCTAGGCTGAATGTGGCAAAAAAATAAACCCCACAATTTCAGTAGCATAACACAATATGATTTCTTTTTCATATTACTGTCCTTTGAGTGGCTCTTCTTTCAGCTGTGACTTGGAGATCTAGGCTGTTACCATATTGTGGCTCTACCATCTTGAACTCTTTGTTTTCAAGGCTTCAAAATTGGGATAGAGAGAGCAGGAAAGATATGTGGAGCATGTTGTGGCCAGGACTCGAAGGGATGTACATTACTTCCACCCATATTCCGCTTGCAGAGTCTCACTGAGTTGTAAGAGGGCTACAAAACATAGTTATGTTGTATGCCAAGAAGGAAAATGAAGTGGTTTGGTGAACACATGGCATTATCTCAATGTTACAGTTTCAACATTAGGTTTAAAATTAAAAAGAACAATAGTATTTCTAGTCATAGCCAACAAGTGTAGAAAATACAGATAGGAAGCAAAATTATCTATGGAAATCCCTCGATAAATATCTAAGAATCAGATATTCATTCATTGATTCATTTTATATCTGAACTTATTACTATGTTCCACTATTCTCACTCTCTTAAAGCTTACAGTCTAGACAGGAGGACAAATGAACCATTAAATGAAGATGAGTGCTTTGATAAAGTACAGCATATTATAGGAGATCTATAATAATATTTAAAATATAATTACTAATATTTTGAACATTAGGTACTTTATAGATATGATTGCATTTATTTCTTTACAATGTGAGGAAATACTATTACTGTTGTTGTTTATGGTTACAACAGCCACTTGCTTAGGGTCTCACAATAATTAATGTACTTTAAGTACCTGAATGAGCAATGACTAACATTGTTCATGAAAGTTACTAAAACAAGAACTCGTAGTTTTACCCCAGATTAGATAATGTAGAAGGAAAAGAATGGAAAATCTCCAGAAGAGAGCCCACGTGAGATGAGCATAGAGGTTACTCCATGAGCACTCAGAGGTTCTCACTAGATTCCTAGGGAAGAAAAACTAGAGGTGAGAGCAGAACCCACTCCACATCCCCTTAGTCCACTGCATAAACTGTAAAATTAAAGCTCAGAGTTCCCATTCCAGAGAGTAAGTGCTGCCTTTTTAAATATTTTTTGTTGTCTTTTCATAGTCCCAAGTGAAAAAAAAAAAAAATCTTCTCACTTACTGGAATACACTCCCCACCCCCATCCCCCACACGTTGAAAAGTAGGCGGTCCCTTCCAAATCTGTCCCTTATGCCTGGTGCTAGGATGAATCATGTTCTCACAATGTGGTTACATATTCACGTAAACACATAAGAAAATATTTATGAGTGTATACAGTCCGTATCCATGTAAATGAAAATTTTTATGCTCAACTTAAGCCATTTATTGTTTTGGTAATTGATATAGGAATTGGTAAACAATGAAATTTATATTTATGATATGCCTAATATAAAAGCAATTATATTTCCACAATGAAAAAACAAAGCAAAACCACTAGAGTGTTGCTTAGCTTTAATATGACTTACCCCTTTCCTCAACATTTCTGTAAGAATTCAAATTCCTAGGCAATACATATTTTCCATTGAGGCAAAAAAAAAAAAAAAAAATCAATAATTGCTCTGAAAATTAGAGAAGCCAGCTAGGATAGAGTACTTAACTTGGATATTTTCCATTGTAATAACATAGAAATAACAGAATGCACAAGAATGGCATAATGAGGTAGAGTACAAATTTCATCCTTGAGCCAAAGTCACATTTTTCTCTCCACAGGATGAATTAAAAAGGTGGATTGGGCAAGAAACTCACCTGGTGAGCACATTGCTTTTGCAGATGTAAGTGGCACACAGCTGGCTTTAAAAGCTATGATTTGCTTACCCATATGTGGTATTACATGAACTAAAGAGAAGCTGAAACTAGGGAGGGGAAATGCAATTTTTAGCACAGCCTCACTGTCAGCAATGAGAATTGCTTTTTCAAAACTGGGAGTAGCTTTGATGAAAACATCCTCCGACATTCTCAACATTGCCTTGGGATGAATTCTTCCAGAAACCATAGAACACTTCCTCTTTATTTGCAGTTTTATAACATTTTATTGTCTACGTTCATTTAATGTTGTGAAGCTCTTGCACTGCCCTCTGCTGTTTTCTGAGCTGCATAACCAGGGTGTTCACTAGCAAACTACTGAGTTCATTTAATTCTATCTATCTATCTATCTGTCTATCTATATATCTATATCTATATATATTTAGCACATATTAGGCATCCAAGATAAAGGAGCAATGTTTTAAAAAAGCAGTAAATGGACAAAGCATAGATTTTACAGTTAGGCAAAATGAGTTCTGATCCTAGCCCCACCAACATTTTCAGTTGTGAGACCGTAGATAATTTAAATTCTCTGTGGCTCAAGGCTCAGTTTCCCTACATACAAAATGAGATATTAATACTTATTTGCATCATGTTACAAGGATAAGTCAGGCATGCTTAGTGCCTAAAACAGAGGAGACACCATGGTATGAAGCTATTATAATATAAATTAGTCATGCACTCTACAAGAAGATAAGGCAAGTGGGAAATCTGGCAATTATGTAACAGAAGAAGAGATTGATTAGACGGCTATTGTAGAAAACCAGATAGTAAAGTGAACTTAAATGAGAATTTCAGCTGTGAAAATGATACTGCTTTAGTAACCAAGTGGAGACCATGCAATTAAGGGGGCAGAGACTGGAAAAAGAAAGAATAGCTAGGAGGGCTACTGTTATAGTTGAGGATGAAATGTAAGGTGGACGTAACTGTGGAGGCACCATTACTAAAAGGAAGATAGGCACAGTCAACAGTCATGGTGGAGGTTGAATATGAATAATTTGGTAATAGATTGGATACAGGACACAAAAGAAAGAAAATTGGATTCTGGATATGTTGGAAGGATGATAATTGGCATATTACATGGATGAACAGGAGTCAGAGTTAGCAAGAAAAGGAGATAACATGGGTGTGGGGGGAGGGAGGAAATTCATAGTTACCTGGCATCAACGAATAGAAATAATTTTCCTTTATTCCTTGCAATAATTCTGCAATGTATACTTTATTATTCCCATATTTCGAATGAAAAAATTGGGTCCCAGAAAAGTAAATATCTTGTTAATGACACCCATCGCAGCATAAAGAAGCTAGGATTCAAATAGTTTTATGTGCTTTCCAAATTCTAGGCCCTTTCCTCTATGGCTTTACAGATCAGTGCAAAAGAAGCGGTATAGTCCTGATTCCATGGATGAGGTCCTCAGCACTTATGGTACTTCCATGTATGATACTGTTTTCCTTAGGTATAAAAAGATGACACCTATCTGTCCTGTTTATACTGTTTATACAGAAGTCCACTCATGAATATTCTCATGATATTTACTGTTGATGGGTGTTTCACTTTTGGTGATGGTGAAAAGGCACATTGATTTGACAACTGATTTAAGATTTCTTCTAATGCCCATTTGCTGTTTTAGGATTCTCTATTGAAACTGCATTATGTGTTTAATTTCCTGAGAGATACTATAAGGACACTTCAGCTGAATGGCAAAGGAGAAAATGTGCCCGGTTATCAGTGCTCATCTGCTACCAGGTGAGCAGGTCTAAATAGCATTAAAGAACACAGTTTCCTTCTCTCTTTCACCGAAGTCTTGTTTGAAGAGTAGTCTCACACAGGCCTCACTAGAATTTCATAATCCAGAGTGACTTCTAAGAAAAGAATTTTCAAACTTAAAGACAATGGAAAGTCAAAGATGTGCATGAGCTCTAAAGAAACCACCTATCAAGAAGAGACATAGACTCAAACTAGCCTCCCACCAACTCCAAAGTCCTAGAAGCTTTCTAAAGTCTCCTGTCTTCATAATCCCTTCATTCTAACATTTTTATTAGGTGAGAATTAATATTTGTTACTTTTTCAAAGCTGTGTTAGTTTGGATTTGCTGAGGAGAAGTCAAGAGGGAACCAGATACACAAAAGGTTTATTGAAGGAGGAAGAAAGAGGAGATGGAGAGAGCTTTTGGACCATCACACTGGTCTAACATCTGTGAAAGAAAAGAAAGAAAAAGGACTATGGTAGAAAAATGGCTGGTAAAGGGTCATCATCATGCCCAGATACCCACTAGAGGAGGTTTCTATCTCTATAATAGACCCGCTTTATTCAGTCATTGGCATGAATGTGGTAGTTGATCAGAAGGGCATCAGCTAAGACCATCACTCAATTCTGTTACCTGCAGCTAGAGATCTTAGCAGCATGTTTTCATAGCAGTTTCGAATTCTACCCCCAGAGATCTATATTGAAATATTAGAGGAAATTATAGAGTAATAATTAAACATAGAGTTTGGAGACGAACTTCCTAAGTTCAATTCTTAACTTCCTCACTTGGTTGGGTAAAGACAATGGATAAAGAGTCTCCCTACAGTGCAATAGATCTAAAAGATTATTCCTCCTTCTATCTGAAACTTTGTAACCTTTGATCAACAACAGATCCATATCTTGGCCATTGTGAATAATGCTGAAATGAGTATGGCAGTATAAGTATCCCTTCAACATATTGATTTCAACTCCTTTGAATATATACCCAGAAGTGGGATGACTAGACCATATGGTAGTTCTATTTTTAATTTTTTGAGGAACCTCCATACCATTTCCCACAGCGGTTGTACTAATTTACATTCCCACCAACAACCTGCAAGGGTTCCCCCTTTTCTCCTCATCCTCACTAATGCTTATCTTTTATCTTTTTGATAAAAGGTATTTTTAACAGATGTAAGGTGATATCTCTTTGTGGATTTAATTTGCATTTCCCTAATGATTATGGATGCTGAGCATTGTTTATTTATTTATTTATTTACCTCTTAAGCCATTTCTGTCTTTAAAAGGTATCTGTTCACATCCTTTGTCCATTTTTTAATTGGGTTATTTGTTTTCTTGATACTGAGTTGTTTGGGTGCTTTATATATTTGGGGTATTATCAGATGTATGGCTTGCAAGTATTTTCTTCCATTCTGTGACTGTCTCTTCACTTTGTTGTTTTCTTTATTGTTATCAGTGTTTTAATAAGTGAAAGAATGGTACTTCACACAATACACACAATATGCAATAATTAATTCTAGATGGGTCATAGATCATAATGTAAAAGGTGAAACAATAAACTAGAAGTAAACATAGAAAAATTTCTCTATGAACAAGGAGTAGGGAAAGATTCATTAAACAGGACCAAGATGCATTAACATAAAGAATATTGTCAAATTGGACTTAATTATATTTGTAACTTCTGTTCATCAAAAAGTAACATAAAGAAAATAAGAAGGGAAACCACAGATTGAGATATCTGTCATATGAAGACCTGAAAAAGAACTATTATGCAGAATACACACACACACACACATACACACACACACACACACACACACACACACACACCCCTATACACTGGCAAATCAGTAAGAAATGTAAACATATTCAATTTTAAATCAAATTTATAACAGAGAGTTAAGAAAGAAATATAATACAAATTGAGTCAACTGATCTTTGACAAAGAAGCAAAAACAATTCAATGGAAAAAGGATAATTTTTTTCCTAAATGGTGCTGGGACAACTGGATGTCCACATGCAAAACAAAATCTAGACACAGACTTTACTCCCATTGCAGAAAATCAACTCAAAATGGATTATAGTCTTAAATGTGAATGCAAAGTTATGAAACTCCCAGAACATAACATAGGAGAAAATCTAGATGACTTTGGATTGGGTTTGGTGATTACTTTTTAGATACAACACCAGGGGCATAATCCATGAATGAAATCATTGATAAGTTAAACCTCATCACTAAATAATAAAAACTTCTGCTCTGCAAAAAATACTGTCAAGAGAATGAGAAAACAAGTCAGAGACTGAAAGAAAATATTTGCAAAAGATATATTTGATGAGCGACTGTTATCTAAAATATGCAAAGAAGCCTTGAGTTTTAACCCAATAATAAGAAAACAGATATTAAAAAGTGGGTAAAATATCTGAATAGACACCTCACCAAAGAAGATATACAGATAACAAGTAAGCATATGAAAAGATGCTCAACATCATATATTACTAATGGATTGCAAATTGACACAACCATGAGACATTATTACGTACCTGTTAGACTGTCTAAAATAGAAAACATTGACACCACGTGCTAATGAGAATGTGGAGGAACAGGAACTCTCATTTTTTGTGGGAATGCAAAGTTGCACAACTATGATGGAAGACAATCTGGAGGTTCTTACAAAACTAGTATTTTTACTATGCAATTCAGTAATTGTGTTCAAATTATTTATGGAAATGAGTTGAAAACTTACATCCATACACAAACCTGCACATAAATGTTTATAGCAGCCTCATTCATAATTGCCAAAACTTGGAAGTAAACAATATGTACTTTAGAGGGTGAATGGATAAATAATCTGGGACACATTCATACAACAGAATATTATCCAGCATCAAAAATTCTGAGCTATCAAACCACAAAGAGTTGTAAAACAACCTTAAATGCATGTTACTAAGTGAAAGAAGCCAATCTGAAAAGGCTAAATACCATTAAGTAAAATGAAATAAAAGATTCCAACCATATGATATCCTGGAAAAGGCAAAATTATGGAGACAGTAAAAAGATCAATGATTTCCAGGGTTAGAGGGTAGGGAAGAATGAATAGGTATAGCACAGGGGATTTTTAGGGCAGTGAAACTATTCTGATACCATAATAGTCGATATATATCACTACACATTTGTCAAAACCCATAGAACGTAAGAGTGAACGCTGGTGTAAACTTTGGACTTTATTTTATAATGACATGTCAGTGTTGGTTATCAGTTGTAACAAATGCACCAGCCAGGTGCAAGATGTTGATGGTCGGGGAGGCTGTGCGTATGTGAGATGACGAAACATAGGGGAACTATTCATACTTTCCACTCGACTGTTGTGTACCTAAAATTACTCTAAAAATATATTCTATAGAAAAAAATCCAATTTAAAAATAGACAAAAGTTGAATAGTCTATTCACGGGAAAAGGAAAAGGATATTTCAATGGCCAATATGCATATGATAAGATATTCAACGGCTTACTACTAAATGCACACCAGAACGGAAAAAATAAATGACAAACAAGTGTCAGTAAAGACACCAGGTAAATAGTACTTTCAGATACTGTTGGTAGAAATGTAAATTCATACAACCAATTTGATAAAGTATTAAGCACTATATTATAAAGCTGAGCCTATGACTCTGGAGTTCTATTCTTTGATGTATATATATCC
Organism: Chlorocebus sabaeus; assembly: GCF_047675955.1. Lineage (NCBI taxonomy): Eukaryota > Metazoa > Chordata > Mammalia > Primates > Cercopithecidae > Chlorocebus > Chlorocebus sabaeus. The sequence continues at coordinate 84,455,738 of NC_132904.1, read as the reverse complement.
AACAAAAATATGTACATATATTCACTAAAATACAGGTAACACTATTTGTAATAGTCGATGGTGGAAACAAACCATGTGGCCATCAATAATAGAAAGGTTAATATGGGGTATGTTCATTCAATGCAATGTAATGAAAATAGGTAAATCATTGCTATATAGAAGTCATGGATAAAATTCACAAAATGTTAGGCAACAAAAATGCAGCATATATCATATGTTTCTACTTATATAAATTTCAAAAACAGTCAATCCTAACTCACGGTGTTAGCAGTTAGAATATTTGTTAGCCACAGGGAAAATGTAGCGGCTAGGAGAGAGAATAAGGCACTTTTCCAGGATATTGATAATGTTCCATTATATTTTGTGGAAAATCATTTATCTACATACTTATGATACATCTACTTTTCTATATTTATATTTTTATAAAATTATACTTTAAAATATGCAAGCTTTTTATGGAGTAATTTATGCTTTTAATTGGAAAGCACTAAAAATAATTTTAAGCATAGGTATATGACCGTGTGCATGTGTATATGTATTTGTGTGTATACCACAAACTTCTGGGTCAAGTTCAAAATCTTAGCATGTATCATGTATTTGAGAATTTGTTTTGTAGGTGTAGTCTTTTTCACATGAAGCCTCACTTCTTACCTAAGCTGAGCCAGTCTAGCTCTGATTCCTGCTTTACGGGAGCTTGTGGCAGACGGTAGGGAGGGGTGGTTGGGAATGGATCACAGTCTGTTGCTCTGGAATCTAGACGTTTCACAGCTTGTCCTGGAGGCAATCAGAATATACAATGACATGCTTTGACAAACAGACTAACAACAAATTTGAATCATGTTTAGACCCTCAGGTGAAATCAACTAAACATAAAAACAATTTTCTGAAAATTGTTTGGTTTAATTTTTACATGTTACATATGAAACCCAGTGTTTGCATCCAGATTAAAGTTTGAAACAAATGGAGTAGTTTGTACATAAAACATGGTTACAAAATATTTTAACATTTTGCGTGATATACTAAAACACAACGTAATGTTATGTGTGATATAAAAAATTCAATTGCATAAAATGCAGGATTAAATAATTGCATTGCAAATGAAAAAATACGTTTTTCATTTGGTCTGAATATAAAGCACACATATACAACGATAGTTATTCCATGCATAAACACCAGACTGAGATAGGTCCCACATGATGATAAGGTTGTCACTTTCAACCCCTTGTTTCCCCTTCCAATCGCAGAATGTAAGTCTATTTCTATTGGCTTGGGCAGAGGACAGGAGCAATTGTGTTATATCCCTGCTTGAGTTATCACTTTCCTGCTCCAATTTATGTGGGCATCTTCTTAATGTCACACATTAGTTGATAATACAATAGGAGCTATCTTAGCTTAGAAACACCAAACTAAAAACAAGAATAAAGAAACAAATTTAGGCCGGGCGCGGTGGCTCAAGCCTGTAATCCCGGCACTTCGGGAGGCCGAGACGGGCGGATCACGAGGTCAGGAGATCGAGACCATCCTGGCTAACACGGTGAAACCCCGCCTCTACTAAATATATAAAAAAATTAGCCGGGCGAGGTGGCGGGCGCCTGTAGTCCCAGCTACTCGGGAGGCTGAGGCAGGAGAATGGCGTAAACCGGGGAGGCAGAGCTTGCAGTGAGCAGAGATCCGGCCACTGCACTCCAGCTCGGGTGACAGAGCGAGACTTTGTCTCAAAAAAAAAAAAAAAAAAAAAAAAACAAATTTAGTATGGTCAGAAAAGCCGAAGACCACAGTAAGGAAAAGTTATGGATCCCTGATGACAAATGTGTGTAGACCCTTAAATGATTTTTTTTTTTTTTGACAAAAGGAATTTCTTAAAATTTGAATTAAGAATGAAAATGGACATGAATAGCTACATCACAAACATAAGACCTATATTAGTTTTGGTTTAAGTCTGTTCCAGTGATTCTAGGCCATTTTCACGATGACCCACAGTGGATGATGTCTCTGTATCTGACATTCTGGGCATATACAGATATTTTACAGAACTGTGAAAGCTTTTGAAAGGAAGTACAGTAAATAGTCCCACAAAAATATTTTCTCTTTAATGAGGTGCTCATAAAAAAGATTTGTTGTGAGCATGTGAATAATAAAATCTGTCCCAACTAAGTAAGTATTTTAAAAGGCTAGATAATATAATGACTAAACTAAAATAGTATTAATTTTAAAAGGTCTTATATGTTTCCAGACTTCTAGTCTACAGATAATATTAAGATGAACAATATTACATAATTTAAGCGTAAGTATGAATATACTTTATTTTATTGTAAGGGTTATTATGGATTTTATAAATTAAATAGGCACATTATAATGAATTTTAGAATTTTCTGACTTTTAACATATCTATAGAACTTTTTTAAGTGTTAGCTTAGTTGAGTTGCTTTGATTGGCAACAGGCATACCTTTTTGTGAATTTGGTAATAAAACCATACTGCTCTTCTCCTTCATTTATATATACTGAAGAGATGGCTGTGCAGGAATGCAGCTGATCGTTTGAGCTGTACTGTGTAGATGGGATGTCTCCTACTGAAGAAAACATAAGGGAACACAAACAAACAATTACAGTGTTATTATTGGAATACTCTTGAAAGAACCCTAAAGTTATTTTTTTCAGTTCAAAACTTCACAAGTATTTGAATATAGTACAAACAAGGACTACAGACTTAAAATATACTTTTTAAACAATAGCACTCCATCTGCTGCTGTGATTTATCCAGTAACTATAAAATTACTGCATTTTCCAAAAAGATTTGATACTTCTATTAATGCAGACCTGTTTACAGGGTACATATGCACTGTAGTAGAGTAAACAGAGCAGTAATTTGGGGTGAGTGAGCTGTGTTCTTATTCAGGCTCTCAAGGCGTACTGACCAAGTAACTATGAGGGATTATTTAGTTTCTCTGAATCTAAATTTTCTAATATTTCAGTTTAGGATAATAATACTCACCACATGAGTGTTAGGAAGACTAAATGAGATAGATGTTAAATGTTTATCCCAGTACCTGGAGTATAATAAATCATCTAAAGAGTAGTAGCTGACCTTGTGTTTTGGTTGATGAGAGAGCAGATGATAATTCAGCAGACAGCAGTAAAGGACAGTTTAGCACAAAAATATAAGTGATCATGATAGTGACATTTAAAATGGTTTGTTTTATGGCTTTGCTCCCTAGATTCTGATACCGGAATAAGATAACAGGATAAGGCAATGGAAAAAGTGAATCAAAAGCAAGTTCTCAGCTAGAAAGTCATGGCAGTCTGTTTTTTGCGGGAATCTCTGGGAGCACAAACAGTTCCAGTCTTGGTTTCACCTTTGGGCCAGGGAGTGGCCTTTGTTACCATCTAGGCAGTCAGACCTTGGTGACAGCGTATGAACCTGAAGAAGGTAGGAAAGAAACAGGCCTCTCTGTCTTATGGGAGGCAATTCTCCTGAGAAGGAGGCAACACTCAAAGCAGCTGGGATGGTACACCAGCCAGAAGAGAGGATGTGGGCAGGGTACCAAAAGTTGTGTCCCCAGCAACTAGGATCCTTCCTCAGCTGGATCTATTCAGTAGCAGAGAAATCCTGTGCTAGGAGTATATGGCCTTGTTGTGTGTCTATCCTCCAAATTAATTATCCTTTCTTTGTTTATTCTCATTATCTCTGCCTCTGCCTCTACCTCTCTCTCTCTCTCTCTCTCTCACTCTCTCTCCTTCTTTCTCTGTCTCTTTGTCTGGCCTCACCCCTTATCATTTTAGCCCTAATCTGGATCACTCTTTAATTTCTGTTGCCACATTCTTTGTCACATAATGTCTTAGTCTATTTGTGTTGCTATAAAAGAATACTTGAGGCTGGGTAATTCATAAAGAAAAGAAGTTTATTGGCTCATGCTTCTTCAGGCTTTACAAGAAGCATAGGACTAACATCTGCTTCTGTTGAGGGCTTCAGTCTGCTTCCACTCATGCTGGAAGGTGAACAGGAGCTGATGTGCACAGATCACATGGTGAGAGAGGAAGCAAGAGAAAGAGGAAGGAGGTGCCAGGCTCATTTTAACAACAGCTCTTGTGGGAACAAATAGAATGAGAACTCACTCACTACCTCAAAGATGGAATCAAGTCATTCATGAAGGATTTGCCCCCATGACCCAAACACCTCCCATTAAGCTTCACCTCCAGCACTGGGGATCAAACTCCAACATGAGATTTTCAGGGGCACTCATATCCAAACTATAGCACATAATGTTCCACATTTCAAGATATTCTATATGAGACTGACAATTTCCATGTATCAGTCTTGACATATCAACTGTGAAGGGTTTCAGCATCTTTGTTCATAACTGTTGAGTATTCTGTTTCATAAAGTGTGATATAATACATAGTGTCACTCAGATTAGGGCCAGGTGACTTGGGTTTGGATCTTATCTCTGCTGTTTTCTAGCTCACTGAGTTGAGGCAGATGATTTAACTCTCTAGATCTTAGTTTCTTCATCTGTAGCATAAACATAAAAATTTCACTTACCTGTTAAGAGTCCATGGTAATTAAACGAATTGATACATTTAAAACGCATAGAATAGTATCTGTTGTTCTATTGTGCTTACAGGGTAAGCACTAAATATTAAGTATTCATAGTCATAAAATGCAGAGGCTGCCTTTTTCAATTTCAGACTTCCAATTGTGTTTCTAGTTATTACCATATCTCCCAATTGCTATTTATTACCCATATCTGTGCAATTTTTGGATAATCATAAAGTCCAATTCTTGAATGTCAGGAAGCTCCACCAATGTCTTCTACCTACAATTTCCAGAAAAGCCTATGAATAGTTGTTGTGACTATACTAAAATAGATTTGGCTTTTAGCTAAAGGAAAAATGACTTTTAGATTAAGTTTTGCGTAGAAGACTCTCCCATTACAGTGGATTCTTTCTTTTACTATGGCATTTTAATTTTTCTGTCTTGTATCTAATGTACCCCAAGATCTAAACATTGAGACTAAAACTGCTTCATGGAGACCAAATGTTAGTCTTTAAAACTGAAATAACTATTTGGATCATTGTTTGGCTACTATGGTGTCCAGTGAACTCCAAAATTTACCCTGAGAGGTATTATCCCAATTAGGTCTGTAGCTACCATATCTTCTGGTCTGCTGCCAAGCATGTGGTAGTGGGCCTGAATTTCTGTTCATCTGGACAACCAGCATTCAGAAAGCTGAGCTGGATGCAAACCAGAGAAGAGCAAGAACAGGTTGGGTCCACCCAGTCATGTCTGCATTCAACCATCATCATGACTGATTTCAAATACCTTCCAAGGCAATGGCCACAGATTTACTTCTGTTTCCAAAATATTTTGCATGTTTCTCATTTATCCAACTCTACCCTAGGACTCTCTATAGGGAAAGGTGTTTGGTAAAACATAGCTCCAACTTAACCAAGTCTCCATAGCAAAATCCAGCTCATGCCAGAAGCTTTCCTGACTCTCCACATTCAGTTGAATGCTCCTTGCTGTGACCCTCTTCCATCTTGGGCATGTCAAAGTTATTCTGTGAACACAAATCAGCTCTTCACATTTTGGTACAGGGGTCAGGGGAGCTTGCATAACTACCTATTATTCCGATTAGTTTAAGTTCTACCACCTTGCCCACTACATGGCACATGGTAGCAGTTCAATATACATTTATTGAAGTGGAATGAACAGAGACAAGAAAAAAATGAAAAGGAGGTTTGGTAGAAGGTAACTCTCTCAATAAGTATATATCACAGAGACAGAGCCAAGACTCCAGAAAGCAGCTAAAATCAATAATAGAATTCAGCTTATTTCAGTTATGAAGTAGAATTGACTTATTTGTGCCTGATAAACATGTTTATAAAGAGAAGTGAATGAAGAATAAAGCAATGCCATGGAAAGCAATGGTACTGGAAGAGTCTGTATTGGAAAGATATTAACCATGGAGTAGTATTAGTGCTGGCCAGAGAACTTGCCACAAATTAATGTACACATAAAGGCCCCAAAATCTTGATATTTGTTTGCTGCTTAACTGTTTCCTCAAAATTCTGGCAAGCACATCAGTAACTCTAAGTCATTTTCTCTCCCTCTTCCCACCCTGATCCCCTATGCCCCACACTCTTCCTGCTCTGGATATCCTTGTCCTTCCTACTTTTCTCTTTTTCAGTTACTTTAATTCCTCATTCCAGAGGAAGATCAATCTGGCTTGGAATACTGACTCCACTGTTCATTCATACTTTCTGAGACTCAAGATTTCTCTTCTATAAAATTAAGAATATTTTCTATTGCAAAGGCTAACAACTAATTTATTGTGAATATTTATTCAGTGTGTATGTAAATGCCTCTCCATTTCCTTCTTTCCAAGACTAAAAAGATAAAGATTAGGGGCCATCTGCTGTTGCACCAACATAGTCTCTGAGATATAACCTGACACGTACAATATTCTCCCGAGAGAAATTCTAGTGACTACAAAACCCCTTGCTCTTTCCGTTGTATATTTACCCTGATTGGTTTTCCAAGTCTGCTGCCTCTCACAATTTCTTAATCTCTCTCTGCTTTTCTTCCTTCCTTCTCTTTTCCTCCTTTTTTCCTCTACCTTCCCTTCCCTTCATGTCCTCCTTTCTTGATCATGTATTAGCTTCCTATTGCTCATCTAACAAATCACCACAAAACTAAATGGCTTAAGGCAACATATTTCATCTTATGGTTTTGAAGTCAGAAGTCCAAAATCAGTTTCACTGGGCTAAAATTAAGTGTCTGTGTTCCTGTGGGAGACTCTAGGGAGGGAGACACCCTTACTTTGCCTTTTCAAACTTCTAGGAATGCATGCGCCAGAATTCTTTGACTATGACCTCTTCCTCCATCTTCAAAGCCAGGAGTATAGCATCTTCTCTCCTCTATGACCCTTGCTTAGTTCCTTATATTTTTCCTTCTGATTCTTCTGCTTCTCTTTTGTAAAGACCCTTGTGACTACGTTGAGACCACCTGGATAATCTAGCAAATTTCCACACTTCAAGATCCTTAATCATATTTACAAAATCCTTTCATTAAGTAACACATTCACAGGTTCCAGGCATGAGTACATGGACATCTTTGGGGGATGTTATTCACTCCATCGCACCCCATTTCTTCAAGTTCATCTTCCCTTTCCCCCCATTTCCTCCATCCTTCCCTGTCCCAGGTCTTCCTTTCTGGTGACCCTCTTACAGGAACACATCAGTCTCTCCTCATATCATGTGCAGTAAAAATAAGTGACTCTCATTTTGTCAAATCACAAAATGTACATGACAAGAGAATGGTCATGTTTACTCAATTAAATTATAAGATAGAAAATCTAACCTTTCAGATACACAAGCTGGATAGACGTTCTGCTGAGTTATCTTTGGAAGTTTGTTTAGGTGATGAGCAACCACACTGAGCACTGCTTCTCTGTGATATTACTCAAGTTAAATTCTATTTTTACCTTACCACCATCTAACAATATTTTATACTTTGTCTAACTCGTTTCTTTCAATATTTGAAAGTCTTCCACTATTCTTTCACCCATCTAGTGTTGAGGGAAGAATATAAATTAGAATTCCAAATAACTGGTATCATATTCTAGTCTGACGCTCACTAGCTATGTGGCTATGGGAGAATTATTTTATTTCTTTGAGCCTCAGTCCTTTCACCTAATTAAAGGATAAAATGTTACATTTTCTGTCAAAAAAAGTAAGATAATTCATATTATACCTGAAAACCATGATATTCCAAGAAAATGTGAAATAAGAATATTATGTTTGAGGCTTTCTGACAAGATTGTTGCAAGGACTAAATTAAATGACGTATGTAAATTATGAGGTAAAATACTGCTACTACTACTACTGTTAATAGTAGTAGTAACAATGTACATATATTGAGTAGGCCCCGTAGAGGGAGAACTGTATCAATGTATTATATGATATAATAAATAACATATTAATATAAATAATATATAGTATAGTATAGTATATTAATTATATGAGCATTGTGATTCCACCAGCCTTGAGAGTGGAATGATGAGGGGACTGACACAACTAAGAAAGAAGATTTGGTAATGTTTTCTCAGTAGGATGTCATTTCCAAAATGTCCACATATCTACCTATGAGGGACTTTTGCTGAAGCCCTGGTTAAGAACAATTAGCTTCATCTTTGGAGCAAGAGTTACTCTCTCAAAGCCCACATGTATTGCTGCATGTGGGAAAAATAAAGGGTAGATTTTTACCATGATCACGACCACCACTCCCCCAAAAGCTCTACTAGGTTCAGCTGCTCAGCCTTGGTAGTAGAGGGGGTGGTAACCGCTTTGCCCTGAATAGGAAGATATGTATTAGCCCATTGGCAGCATCCATTTATAGGAAAAAGCACTGTATTATTTAATTTAAAGGGTTTTCATATTATGCTTAGACATTTTAAAATACTATAAGGATTTTAGGTGAGTAAAGTCAGTGAGGCTAGGTTGCATAGTAAACTATGCTTGTCTAAGATTTAAGAGCTATACACTTTATTATGAATATCTTTAATATAGCTAGAAAGATGGTTTAAAAATACGAGATCAAGCAGAAAGTGATTCTATCAAGCAATGAATTATAGACTTTGAGGAGGCCTAAAATCTAGCTTTAGGTCTCCAGGTTTTTACTTAGAACACTGTCTTATTTACACTATCATGCATCAAACAGAGTCCTGCCTTCTGTTTCTGTTTTCATGTATTTCTGCAAATTCTGTCGTAGGCCTGAAATTGGGACTTTTCACCACCCAGTGGTTGTAACCCCCTTCTCCAGCCCGCTACCTACTTCATGCTTGCTGGTAAAGTGTGAGAAACACTACTCTGTGGTTGTCTTATGAAAAGAGTACAGAAGGAAGAAAGGAAATTAACAGGTATTGTCATTTGCCATAAGTTGGGTACTTTTGGGGTACTTGACACTTTCAGTATGTTATTCTCTTTAATCCTTCTCTCCCCCTTATAAAAGCAAGATTATTTTCTATTTTAAAGATGAGGAAATAAGAATCAGAGAAATAATTTACCTAAAGTCACACAACTTTTACTTTTGCAGAACTGATATTTGAATTCAGATCTTTTTAACATTGGAAGACCATTCTAGTGCCATTCCTCTACTATTCATTCTTTTCTCACTTCTTCCTACTCATTCATCCACCCATCAACATTAAGCATTTTCTATACACCAGACTGTGTTCAAGACACTAAAGAAGTATATTAAATAACATTCAGCCTGTGTCCTAGAGAAGCTCAGTGATTAGTGCAAAGGAACTGCTATAAATGAATTACTCTATTAGAGTGAGTGCTATTTTAAAATATGTGCTTTACAGGTAATGGTTTATTCATTCATCAAGACAAAGGCTTTATTTATTTATTTTAATGTAAACTTTATTTATCAACATTAGTTCCTTAAAGTTCAAGACATTTTTGTAAGTGATGATACCAGCCATTCAGTCTATCTTTTTAGAAAAGATTGTAAACATTTACTTAGTATATTGTGTCAAGGTTTATATAAGATATACTGAATCCTCGCACATTTATTTGAAGATCAGTATTATTAATCTCATTTTTTAGTTTTTATTTAACTTTTGTTTTAAGTTCAGGGGTACACGTGCAGGTTTGTTACATAGGTAAACTTGTGTTGTGGGGGTTTGTTGTACAGATTTCATCACCCAGATATTAAGCCCAGTACCTATTAGTTGTTTCTCCTGATCCTCTCCCTCCTCCTACCCTCCATCCTCTGATAGGCCCCAGTGTGTGTTGTTTCTTTCTATGTGTCCATGTGTTCTCATAATTTAGCTCCCACTTGTAAGTGAAAACATTCCATATCTGGTTTGCTGTGCCTGTGTTAATTTGCTAAGGATAATGGCCTCCACCCCCATCCATGTCCCAGCAAAGGACATGATCTCCTTCTTTTTTATGGCTGCATAGTATTCTATGTGTATATGTACTATATGCACCACATTTTCTTTATCCAGTCTGTTGTTCATAGGCATTTAGGTTGACTCTATGTCTTTGCCATTGTGAATAGTGCTGCAATGAATATATCTGTGCACGTGCCTGTATATAGACAATATATATTCCTTTGTGTATATCCCCAGTAATGATATTGCTGGGTCAAATGGTATTTGTCTTTAGGTCTTTGAAGAATTGCCACACTGTCTTCCACAAAGGTTTAACTGATTTACACTCCCATCAACAATGTATAAGCGTTCCTTTTTCTCCACAACCTTGCCAGTCACTGCTATTTTTTGACTTTTTAATAGTAGTCATTCTGACTGGTGTGAGATGGTATCTCATTGTGCTTTTGATTTTCATTTCTCTAATGATTAGTGATGTTCAGCTTGTTTTCATATGATGAGGGTCCTGGAAATTTAACCATATAAATGCACTCTGTTGTACATTATTAACTGAGGAAAAATTGATGCTCTTTTAAGACTAGGAAACAAAAATAAGTCAAAAGGAGCCAAATCAGGAATGCAAGTGGGGTGCCTAATGATTTCTCATTGAAATTTTTGCAAAATTTCCCATGTTTGATGAGAGGAATAGGCAGCAGCATTGTTGTGGTGGAGGACTCTCTATGAGGGTGTCCTGGGTCCTTTTCTGCTAAAATTTTGGCTTTCTCAAAACATTCTTATAATAATCAGATAGTATCACTCTTTGGCCCTCTAGAAATTCAACAAGCAAAATGCCCTGAGCATCTCAAAAAACTGTTGCCCTGACCTTTGCTCTTGACTGGTTTTTGTTTGCTTTGACTAGACCACTTTCACCTGTTGGTATCCATTGCTTTGATTGTGCTTTGTCTTCAGGATTGTACTGGTAAAGCTATGTTTGATCCCTGATTATAAGTCTTTGAAAAAAATGCTTCAGTATCTTGATTTTTCACATGTTTAAAACATCCATTGAAAGCTCTGTTTTTGTCTGCAGCTGATCTGAGTGAAACCATTTTGGCACCCATTGTTCAACTTCAATTTTTCAGTCAGAATTGTGTAACCTGAACCAACTGAGATGTCTATGGTGTTGGCTATTGTTTGTGCTGTTAAGCATCCATCTTCTTCAATTAGGGCATGAACAAGATGGCCTTTTCCCATGCAAATTAATGTGGGTAGTCTGCAGCTGTGGGCTTTATTTTCAATATTGTCTTGTCCCTTCTTAAAACAAATTATCCATTTGTAAACTGCTGGTTTCTTTGGGGCATTGTTCTCCTAAACATTTAATAAAGCATGAATAATTTCACCTTTGTTCCAGCAAAATTTCACCATAAATTTGATTTTTGTTCTTGCTTTAATTTTAGCAGAATTTATGTTACTCAGATGGGGACTCCTTTTGAACTGATGTCTTGGCCTTATAAAACATATATGACATATAAAGTGGGATCCTTACTTTAAATTAGAACATACTGCTCCTTTCTCCAAAAAACTCCAACTCATTGTGGAAATAGCTCTGACTTGTAAAATAAAAATAACAAAAATACCTTTCACATTTGACTCAGAAAATAAAAAGTCCAGATGTTACTTATTTTATTATCTCTACCAAAACAATATGAAGTCTTTTTTCATTTGTATTATTTCCTTAGCATTATTTTAAATCAGCTTAGTGAAACAATTAATCAGTCACTCAACAGATAACTCCATATTCTTTCTATTTACAAAGGTTTGCATTCATTTTAATATTTATGTAAGAATTTTATTTATATGCTTCCTTATAAAATTACATACAATTAAAAAGTATTCACAATGAAAGTAAATGTCTCACTTTATCTTATCCTCTCAATTGTCTACTCTCTACTCTAAAAGTAATTAGTGTTAAAGTTTGACATCTATTATTCTGCAAACTTTATATACATTGCACATAAATGTAACTTTACAAGTTATAATTTAATTTTTACAGAAATAGGGCCATGCCATTTATGTTATTTGGCAATATTATTATTTCACTTAATTCTGTAACTTAAGAGTTTTTTCCTAAAGCAATACAATTAGATTTCATTGGGTTAAACTAAAGTCATGTTGCTTTATTGATGCATATTTAGTATTGTTCTTATTGTTACTATAATTATATGATGAACATCCTTATGATTCCTTTCTCTAGTATAGTGAACACTTTTAGACATTGGCCCATCAAGCATCTATTTTTTAGTAATGAAATCTAAATCACCTTTGTTAGAATCTCCTCCATCGCCCTTCTAAGTAATTCAGGGAAGACCCTACCTACCCAATTAGGGTGGAGCATGGGCTTTAGGCTGATGCCAGTTGAAGTATTCCATACCACAGACACACAGTTTGGCTTATAGATGGGTACATGACCCAGCTGGCCCATAAGCACCATGGCTTTCTCTTAATTTGAAAGAAAGAGAAACAATATTTTCTGCTGACTACAAGCTTGTTACAATACAATGTGGAAAGCACTAAAATCTTTCTGCCACTACCATGAATGAACCTGTCTGGGAATGGAGCCAAAATAGTGGAAGCAGAGCCAAGAAGTAGAAAAAGAAGTAAGTCCTGTTGACCTATTGTTAATCTCTGAAACAAGATGTTTCTGATGCCAGCAAGAACTAGCTCTGGACTTTACAATGATGTGAGCCAATAAATTTCTTTTTGCTGCCTAAGCCACTTTGTTAACTTTTCTCTCAATCACAACCAAAAGATACGTTACTAATGCTGATAGAGACATATAAATATAATTGTCAAGCCATTTAAAGGTATCTGCAATTAAAATTATTATAAATGTTCACAAATTGCACTTCCATCAATGCTACCAATTTAAACAATCACAAACCTCCAACCATCAAGGTGTCTTAATTGTGCATACATTTCTCCTATTTTTCTATTAGGTCATTTATTATTTTTCTGATTATCTTCATATAGCCTGTAAATGTTCCCTTTATTACACAGAGTACAGCATTTTCTTTCAAACCACCCTTTTTCTTGAAACATTATGTATAAGTAGTCATATCAAAGTTTTAAATAAAATTTTAAATTATTAAAATCTAGGGACATCTGCTAATTATTTCTTTGTAACTGAAAGATTAATTTTTTGTCTTCTCAATAGCATATAAACATTCTTAAACTTTTATTTTTTTCCTATTTTTAAAATTGTATTTTACTATTTTCTTTTAAAACATTTAGAATTTATTCAAGTGTATATTGTGAGGTATTACGATGAACAGTTAATTGTGCTAAAACTATTTATTAAAGAGTCTATTCTTTTCCAGTAATTCAAAAGGCTATTTTTATTCTTTGTTATGTTCTTCTTTACATTTTCATTTATTTTAAGTCTGTTCCTTGGCTTTATTCTGTTTTTCTGAATTATTTTTATTTTGTGGACTCAGGTGGACACAATTTTATTAATCATATTTCTTGTTTATGATATACTGTCACCATTGGCTTATGAATGAATTGTCATTTATTTTGTTTGTTTGACAATTTAATAAACACCTCCAAATCCATCACTGGAAACTAAAGTTAGGACCTTGACAATGACCTACATATAACTACATCCCTTCTTCCTATCCCATTTCTACCAATCCATCATTTCCTGTTTTCTTTATAAATACTATATGTCCCTTGTAAATTCTATGCATATTCCCAAAATTAAATATTTTATATTTCATTTCTTAACCTTAATGCAATGGCATCTGAGATTTCCTTAAGGTTTTTAGGGTGTTGAATAAATTTTTTGTGTGGAGTCCCTGTCTGTAAATAATTTGAGTTATCCCAAATAAGCATGCTAGAACCATAATGGCTTTCTACTGTAATGTGATCCCATGAATTAAATACCTTTCTGGTCTTCAGCAACAATTTGCTTGACAGGCTACCCTCCTGGAACCACTGAGTTCTTGCAAGAACACATAGGCATGAGTCCAGAGTTCCTTGGAGCATTTGGTCAACTCTACGACAGAGTAGAGGATCAAAGAGGACGCCAAAGAAAAGAAACAGCAACCTGAGTCCAAAAGTTCTGGTCTGGGATCAGAGAACTCCACCTGGATAACACTGTAGGCCAATGTTGATTCCAGGCATTGGAGAGGAATTAAGAAAATTTTAAAGAAGTCACCTGCCTCAATCAAGTACAGAGAAGCCTTGATGATCTAGGTTTCATGACACACTTTATTTCATTTACAAGCACTGGTTCATATTCTGCACATGTATCCCAGAACTTGAAGAAGAAGAAGAAGAAGAAGAAGAAGAAGAAGAAGAAGAAGAAGAAGAAGAAGAAGAAGAAGAAGAAGAAGAAGAAGGAGGAGGAGGAGGAGAAGGAGGAGGAGGAGGAGGAAGAGGAGGAGAAAGAGGAGAAAGAGGAGGAGAAGGAGAGGAGGGGAGTAGGGGAGGAGGGGAGGAGGGGAGGAAGAGAGGTAGGGAGGAAGGGAGGAAGAAGGGAGGGAGGGGAGGGGGAGGGAAGAAGAAGGAAGAAGGAAGAAGTTCTCAAGCTATGCTCTAGTGGGACCAAGGCATTTTGATGATAAATTTGAATTATTTCTGCTATTCACAGGTTTGATGGGAAACGATGAGAAAAAAAATTTTAATAATACATTTATCTAAAACTTTTGGTGTTTGTTATGTTCACATACTAAAATCTATATAAAACATTGTATTAAGATAAGTAGGGTTAGTTGCTGCAATAAGCAAAAAATTTTTGTGGCTTACATTAATAAATATTTACCTTTTTCTCATGTCATAATCCAATGTGAGTTAGCTGGGATTGTGCTCCACATAGTTACCCAGAAACTCAGAATCTTTCCAACTTGTGTTGCTTCCATCTTTAATAAAAGATTCCCACAGGACAGAGAGTATTTAAGAATATATGAAGAGCGTATATGAGAATCACTCAAGTGGTTTTATGTGCCAGTCATGGAAGTGGACCACACTACTTCCACTCAATTACATTGGTCAGAATTCAGTTCATTGCTCCAAATTTATTTGTAAAGATCAGGACACATAACCCTCCCATATGTCCAGGAGGAAAATGATATACTTTTGGAGAATTTGTAGCACCGTCTCTACCACAGATTACCTCTTACCACAATATGTACCTTTAATGGTTTTAAGTTTGAAATTAAATAAATTGTGGTGTGCTCCAAAATTATTGTGACTTCTAAGAAATCCGTAAGTTTATAAAAGTTTAAGGAACACCAAACTAAATGTTGGAAAGTTCTGTGAGAGTTGTACCCCCAGATTACATGTTGCCCTATAGGAAGCGTAAAAAGATACACAAACAAATACAAAGATAGAGCTTTAAAAAAAAATACCAAAGCTATCCTAATCAAATGAGAGAACTGTCAGAATTATTTATGTTTATTTAAAGGATAAATATAAAAAATGATACAAAAATCTTTTACAATCGGGAGGCATAGGATATTTTTATGGAGGAAAAGACTAAATTCTAACCATTTCATTCTGATTTGTATTCCATAGATTAGGTGTTTATTCTATAAGAGAGCTTTATGTAATTTCTTTTCTCTTATCATCTATAAAAATAATTCTAAACCATTATTTGCAAAGTATATTTTAAATTTTCTACTTCACTGTATTTTTTCCTATTCTCCACCCTAACTTTAATAATAGAATGATCAACTTGCAACAATGATTTAGATTAAATAAAACTTCCAATATAATGACCAAAAAATTTCTTTTACTCCCCAGCAATTGTGCATAATTCTTACATCGCCACTGTTCTGAGTTGATAGACAATCTCAGTAAGCCAATAGAGGTCCACAGGGGTCTTGTTGAAATGGAAGAGCAAGAGATTATTGAAGAAAAGGAGATCACCATGGAAACTATGCTTTTTCCTGGATATAATATCTGAAGACTTTATGGAAGCATTTATATACACTGAACAAATCATGAAAAGTTTGAAAAGCAGTGATTTTAATTTTTAAGAAATCTGACAGTCCTCAGAGAAATGTGGGACAATAAATTTCCTTAGCTTACTAACAGGGAAGCTTTCTTAGAAAAAACTGGAGGGAAACTTTCATAAGAACTTCAACAGGCTCATATATTAAGGAATCATAAACAGTCCCCCAAATGCATAAAATGTCTTCAGAATAAAATTTACCCTATAGCTTTCTGTACTGTCCTGTTTTTACATAATTAAAAAGTGTTTTCTTTAAGATGTTTTATTTTAAACATTTTTATCAATTCTGGTGTTTTCATGGTAGAAAAATGTATTTTTATGAACAGAGCTCCAATTCTAAATTTTGGTTTCTAGGAGGAAAACATTTCACTTACCATGTCTTTACTTGTGGTTAAAAGGAAACATAAATGACTTCCTACTGGATATTTAGTTCTCTCAAAATCCATATTCTAAATCTTTATGTGCTAAGAGTGGATCATTTTCCTATTCACTACCAAATGTTAAGTTTGTTCTAAGGAAAAGAGAATGTAAGAGAAGAACATGAGAAGAGAAATAAAAAGATCCATACACTTTTGGAGAGTCTCATAGCCTTCACTCTTTATGTGCACAATGAACAAAATAGGCTCAAATATTAATAGAATACTACATTTCTAGTTAAATTGTATAGAATATTAGCTAATTTATCTGATATCACATCACTAGAAATTCTTCATTTACCAGCTTTGGCAGGCAGAATGGTAGTCTAAAGATGTCCATGCCCTACTCATGGAACCTATGAATATATCACCTTATATGGCAAAAAACTAAAAACAAACAAACAAACAAACAAACTTTTCTGGTGTGATTAAGGTCAAGGACTTGGAAATAGGTCATTTATCCTAGATCATCTAGGTGGGTCCAATCTAACAAACAAACCTTTAGATAGATGCAATAGTAGAACTAGACCTGTTATTGCTGGCTATGAAGATACAGGACGGGGACATGAATCCCAGATGGTCTCTAGAAACTGGAAAGACCCTCAGCTGATGGTCAGTAGCTGAATAATCAGAATTAAATCTTCCCTTAGACCCTTCAGGAAAACATATAGCCTTGCCAACACCTTGATTATAGGCTGGTGAAACATGTCAGATTTCTGGCCTACAAAATTGTAAGAGAAAGTTCTGTAATTTAAAACCATTAAGTTTATGGTGATTTGTTATAGTGGCAACAGAAAACGAATTCATCAAAATTTCTGTCAAATTCAAGACTTTTCTGAACCGAAGATTACAATTTTGGTTTTCTCTTTAGCCCAATCTTCCACTACTGCCATATCACAAATGTCTGCTCCAGTTAAGCTTTCAGTTCCCAGAACATAGTATTTTTTTTCACTGCTTCTACCCTGTATTTGTCAGCTTTGGCTGTTCCATAACAAGGTACCATAGACTGTGTAGCCTAAACAATAGACATTTCTCACAGTTCTAGGGGCTAGGAAGCTCAAAACCAAGGTGCCAGCACATTCGGTTCCTTTTGAAGACCTTCTTCCTGGCTTTCAGAAAGCCACCTACTCACTGTGTTCTCCAATGGTGGAGAAAGAGAGAGCTCTTATCTCTTCCTATTCTTATAAAACACTAATCTTAACATGGAGGCCTCACCTTCATGAACTCATCTAAACCTAATTGCCTCCCAAATGCTCCACCTCAACATACCATAATATTAGGAATTAGGGCTGAATTTTGGAGGATACAGACGTTCTGTCTATAACTCACTCATTGGCCCATGTTCTTTCTGCCTTGAATGAAATGCCACGTGCTTTGTAGGGACTTCATAAACCTTTCCATATGTAGCTGACCATATCCTCTCTTTTAACCCAAATAGATATTCTACTCCATCTGTGATATCACAACCATAACACATAATTAATAATAGGATTCAGACTTTAAAATTTTCCCTAGTAGTTATCACATATATTTTTGTTAGGAGGCATCCCATTTTGTAGTGAAATACGTCTTGCTTAGTCAACTTTAGATAAGATAGATGTTAAGTCACCAGGATCTGGGTTTCAGCTACTGTCAAGATTTTAGAGGAAAGAAAAGGCTTATTTTCATAATGTAGTAAATATTTCTGAGAGATGCATAGGAATTTGAAAAGAGGCGAGAAAAATGAGGGCAGGAGGAGAGGGAAGCAAAGCAAGACTGTGCATTGTGTACACAGTATACAACTGTGTTGTTGTATTCTAGTTCTCTTAGCTCTTTGCGGTTACTGTCTGGATATGTAAACCATTCTATTTCTAGCATCATTCAATTTTAATCCTGTGATGAAGATATAAATGATATTTAATGCAGAGATAAGAAAAGAACATTTTATTGTTATGTTGAAACTTTCTATTAAAATTTGAATCTGTTGCCTAGTGTTTGAACCATGGTGCACCACTAATTTCTCAATTTGGGGCCTTTTACTAGATCAATATTAAAAAAGATATATTATGGCCAGAAACAAACACCATTTGCTTAAGAATATTTTGCTCAGAATATTTTTAAACTGAATGTATTTGCAGCAAGAAGTGTGCCTTTGATATTGTTTTCAACAGTAAGTTGTGAAGCAGGAAGAACAGTGAAATGACTAGAAGGGTGATGGGATTCAGGACATACTACTCCAAAATCTCGACACCTTGGCATTTGGAGAAGCAGCCAAAGCAGAAAGATCCTTTTCACCTTTCCTCTGCCCTTCTCCCCTAATGTAGGTCATACAACCTCAGAATAATTTTCTGACCTTTCCCTGAAGTAGGTCATACAACCTTCATGTGAAAGGTGCTCTCTCTATACCCAGAGGAAAGGAATATCCTTGTCTCTGAAGACACAAGGATACAGAGAAGAAGCTGAACAAAAAGACCCTGCTAAGTTCTCTCCAGTTTATTACCATTCAATTGTACATTTTTATCCAATTATACTTCCCATGACTATTCACTTTTTCATCAAACTTAGCATAAAAAATATAGTTTAACTGTTTCCTTAGGTCTTCATTTATGAAATCTCTTGTGTCATCTAAGACTTATTAAATAAATTTGTATGTTCTTCTCCTGTTAACCTGTTTTTGTCAGTTTGATTTTCAGACCCAGCTTGAGACCCTAAAAGTGTCTATGAAAACCTCTTCTCCCCGACAATGGTACTCCTGTGAATTTCAGAGCTCAGCCAACCACTTCCAGGTAGTAGAGTTCCCAGAAAGACCCAGACTCTCTGCAAAGCTACACATGGCAGGGTTTAATCTTAGGATCAAAGAGATACAATAACTTCAACCTCATATGAGTTTTTAAAATTTAGCAAGTGGAAACTACCCTCCCTCCCCAGCTATATACTATCTGTTTTTCTTACCTTTTCTTTTAATGTCATTAGGTTCAACTTGTGTGCATACAGGGGTAATGGCTGGGGAAAAGGTAAAATTAGCATGTTTCCCAGATGATTCAGACCAAACAAACAACAATGAAAACAGTTTATCTTTCAACATTCCCACTCATTTAGGCATGAAATGCCATTCTAAATACTGCCTTTAAGTAGTCTAAAGGCTCTGAAAATGGTGGGAAAAAATAACTTGTGACTCATTTTTATTTTAAGAGGTATGACTTATATGATGTGGAAATCAGTTCAATTCATTTTTATTATCTGCCATGTCACATGCTGAAGATACTGAAGTGAGCCAGACACAGCCTGTTTTTAAGGGGTCTACAATTTAGTTGGGGAAGGGGTCAGGGAAGAAAGGCTATCAAATAAATGTCCTTTGGGTAACAGGTGCTAAAGTCAGGCTCAGTAAGCGGTGTCTAATTATTATACTCATTTGAAGGAGGTGTAGGTAACTCCAGTAAAAGACTGTCTATGCTTTTTTCAGAGGGAAGGCTGAGGGACAGCATTCTGTGTGAATGCCTCCCTCCCTGAGGGGAATGGTGGACTGTCCCCAGGCTTGAAGCGAATTGGCATAACCATGAAATGCAGGCTGTCATAGCTGGAGCAGTCTTAGTGTGCATGTTGGAATTTTATAATACTGATAAATTGCCACACTGGTCAATGAAAAGGACATGTACTTTGATGTTCCATTCAATGAGATCTGCTACATAAGCGAGTTAAAGAAAGGTGTAGCACTAAGCTAAAATTCCTCAGATTAAATATAAAGAGCTTCTAACACTTTGATGGGTAGAGTGCAGGTATTGTTTGTGTGTCTACTGGGGTGTGTGTGTGTCGGGGAGCGGGGGCAGTGTTGTGGGATTCGATCCCCAAAAGCTAATTCTTCAATCAGTCTTAGGTGCCTACACATGGGAAGAA
The DNA here is from genome assembly GCF_047675955.1 of Chlorocebus sabaeus. NCBI lineage: Eukaryota > Metazoa > Chordata > Mammalia > Primates > Cercopithecidae > Chlorocebus > Chlorocebus sabaeus. The sequence continues at coordinate 84,435,560 of NC_132904.1, read as the reverse complement.
AAGACGAAGAAGGTATAGATATTTTGCCTACAATATATTGGGTAGCAATATAAAGACTAAAAAACTGGACAAAACCATGAACCAAAACAAGAGAGGAGTTTCCAAGGGGGGTTTTTGTACCCATCACCAGCCCCTAAAACATAAGAGTGAGCACACACACACACACACACACACAAACACACACACAGCTTTAAAAGGAATATGATTTCGATTATTTGTAGAGGTGGGGAAGTTTTACAAACAGCATCACTGTCAGAGTTATAGGGGAATAAGAGAGGGAATGATTAGTTTTCAAATTGTAACCTCTAAGGTTATGAAGTGTACATATGTGTGTATGTTAAAAGGAGAAGAGAAAAAGATGACCTTTTTCATTTCTAGAAAAAAAATCAACTATTGTGGAATGATGTTCCTGGGGAAAGAGGCTGCAGAAGAACTGATATTATTTTGTTGAGTCAATGTTTTAGTACTTTAGTTATCGTTATTTTACGAAGACTTGTTACCTTTGCAGACAAAATAACTAAATTGACAGGTTGAGTGAGTCTTTGTGCTAACTTTTAAAGATTTTAATGTAGAATGTGTGTAGGTATGTGGACATGTGTGAGAGAATATGTGTACTTACAATGAAGTACCCCATGAGGCATAACTTTTATTATTATTATTATTAGGCCAAAAGAACAGCCATTTAAAAGCTGCTTGCTATTTTTGTTGCTGATGAAGATACCATCAAGCCACCTTGAACCAGAATACAACTAGTTTGAGGTCATGATAATGATCCCTCAATTATAAAAGTCAAAGCAAATACCTATATAGTGTTCAAGGAGGCAAGGAACAAGATCATTGTTTTGCTCTGTGGGATTCCAAGGTTAAATTTTGTTTGCAAGTCAAATTCTATGATACTTACCTATTACTTGACTCATTAATTTTATTCAGGGAAGTTTCTGGATGAAAAGATGGCAAAACAATGATTATTTCCCTTTGAAGATTAAAGTTATTAAATACTATGTCCAGCTGGCAGAAAAGGACAACACCCAGAGATATTCACAGGAAGGAGGGGTGAGATATCTAGGCTTAACATCAAAATCTATATTATTTTAGGGAGGTACAGAGTATGTGACTGATGCTGAAACTGTGTCTCTGATGCTGCTACACTGACACTATTGGCATGACCTGGGGGGAATGGTTCTGTCTGTGTGACAAGATACCCACCAAAAGTTCTAGTATCTTTTTATACGGAGTACTTCTGAATGGAGCAGTCAGCGTTGAGTAAGCAGATTTCAGCTGCCAATTCTATATATGGTGACCACATAACTCATAGCCCAGATGAAGAGCAGTTTAAAAGTAGAAGGATGAGGGAAGGTGACTATTAATCATGAAACCAGATAAAGAGGCATCAACTAGCATTGTCCTGGGCAAACTGGGGTACAAACCCCAAGAAACTTGGGTCAGATGAATGGGGTATTATCTCCTTACTGCTGTAACCAATGTACCAACTTCTGATTTCAGAAGCAATGTTCTATGGTGGCGAAAGTCGTGTTTATCAGGGCCCTCTGGTTTGCTGGGAGGAATCCATAGTACTGTTTCAACTGAAGTAAGTCCTGTAAGAATCTGGAACTTATTACTAAGACTAGGGAGGGAAAAATATGTGTCTTGTAATAAGCAGGCTAGGGACAGAAGGCCATTTTTATTAGTATAAAATGGGACCTAAACACTAAAATATGGCCACATTGGGGTTGGCATTAATATGTGTCTATGTGAATAAGGAATTAAATTAATAATTACATGTTATAATGCAATAAATAATTTTCTCCCTCGGGTATGCACTGATTTTCTGGTAGTTAATTTGTTTATTAATTAAGTCTCAGCTTTTTAAAATTTTCAGGTGTGGACCTGATGGGTTAGTGCTTTTGGAAAGCTTTACTGTTTATCTGACAGCTCAGAGAGAGAAGGAACTTCAAAGCTGTATGAACACAAAATGTTATTATGTATTGGGCATTACTAGAATACAAAAGAAAGACATCTTTAAATTTGGTGTTTACTGGTTCTTTTTATTGGCTGGATTTTGTCGTGGAAAATACAGGCATGTGAACATATTTTGTTATTTCCGACGAGAGCAAAATAGAATAAGTTATAAATAAAAATAAAATCATAAATTATCAGATTTTGAGACATCACTTAATTAGGCTTACTTAAGCTTAATTTGCTCAAAGTAAGACAGAATGTCAACTTACAATATTTTAGGAGGAGGAACAATATGCTTTCATTCTTACTATAAATCATTAGACCTGGAAGATGGTGGCAAGGGTCAAAGACTGACTGCAAGCCAGCATGAAAGGATATGCTTAATGTCCAAAGCTGTGAGTTACTAAGAAACTTCTGGCAGAGGAAACTGGATGCTGGCTGTCCTTTGGAACATCCTGTACCCCTGTTTATCTGAAGAGCTTGCTAAGTAGATGATGATTTATTTCCCGGTATGGTAAGATAATTTTCTGAAAGCTGCAAATCAGGAATGAGGTAGGAAGGTGATGGAGCAAAGTTAGATTAGAACTACAGGTAGATATAAATGAGAATTAATTGGTTATCCTTTTTAAAACTGTAGAAATAATATGGCACAACTAGAGAATGGTTTAATAGAATAAAACTCTACTAGTAGACTTTCACTGTATACCTTGATGTTTGGAAAGTTATTTAATTGGTAATTGTTGGCCTCCAGTTAAGAATTTCAAGGTTTGTATTCTCTTAGCTCTTTTATTCTGCCCCATATTATATTCCTCAGAGGGAGGTATATTGACATGTTTGGCCCAGAACACTGACATTGTTTATTGAGGGTCAGTGAAAGAACTTGTCTTGTCTTTCTGTATTTTGATTCTTCCTTTCTCCCGCTTGATTTGTGGCTGCTGAGGTTAAATTGATCATCACAACAAGAAAGAAGAATGTCTTTGGTCATGAAACCGAGTATTCTATGTATGAGGCTTGTTCTGCTGCAGCCTCCGGTGTACCTGCTATACCTTCCCACCATCTCACCCCTACTCATTCCACACAGGGAGCATGCAGTGATGTCGCCAAGGGAAGCATATTCACAGAAGTCAATACCGACCCCACAGTGAAACTCAAGGCCTAGAGGAATTATTTTGTTTTGTTTAGAAAGACAGGGAGGATTTTGGTAACAAATTCAGTTTATTTAATTGACGTAAGACTATTCAGCTTTTTTGTTTCATTTTGTGTAAACTTTTATAAGTTATGTCTTAAGAAATCTGTCTGTTTCATGTAAAGGGTCAAATTTGTTAGTCCAAAGTTGTTTATAATATTCTCTTGTTCTTTTAATGTATAGAGTCTATTGTAACAAATCCTGCACATTAAGCATTAATTACTGATATTGTTGATTTATGTTCTCTTTTACTCGTGATATTCTAGCCATAGGTTTGCCAATTTTCATTTTTTAAAAAAACAGAATTTTACTAATTTTTTTCTACCATCTGTTCTTTTTAATATCAGTGATTTCTGGGTTTTCTTTATAAAATCTTTCTTTGACTTTGTTATTCCTTTTCTAGTTTCTTAAGATGGACCTTAAATTATGAACTTTAGATCTTTTTTCCTGATAAATGCATTTGAAGTTATGTTTTCTACTTATCTGTGCTTTAGCTACTCCTAAAAATTTTGATATGTTATATTTTAATTATTAGTTCAAAATATTCTATAGATTTTCTTGTAATTGGGCATTGATCCACGAATTATTTACATGTATAGTTTAATTTTTATTTAAATGAAGTTTAACTCTACAGTTACTGCTATTTGGTTCTAATGTAATTCCCCTGATGTGAGAGAATGCACTTTGTATTACTCAGCTTTTAAAAAATTCACTGCATTGTTTTGTACTCCAGATTGTAGTCTCAGTGTATGCATTTCATGTACTGGAGAACAATATGTATTCTTCAGTCATTGGATACACTGCTCTACAAATATAATTAAAGTGGTTCATTATAATTATTGAGGTCTTCTTTGTCTTTATTGACTTTTTGTCACATTGGTCTATCAATTACTGAGAGTTGTTGAAATCTCCTATGAGAAAAAATAATTGTACTTAATTCTGTATATTTTGTATTTATGTACTGCATATCAAGGCTTTTTCTAATTCTCTTATTATTAGTCTAAAATGCATTCTTTGTAATCTTATTTATCTTAAAGCCTATTTTATGGATATTAGCATAGCCACTATAGCCTTCTTATGCTTACTATTTGCATTTCATATCAATTCTTCCCATTCATTTAAACTTATTTGTGTGTTTATATATTAAGTGTAGCTCTTGTAGCAGCATATAGTTCAGTCTTGTTTTTATCCACTTTGTTCATTTCTGTCTGTAAATTGGAGTAACGAAGCCAATAACGTTTTATGTAATAATTGACATAGCTAGATTTAGACCTACCATTCTCTTATTTATTTTCTGTTTGTCTTCTTTGGTTTTTGCTTGCATATCCTCCCCTTCCTGTTTTTCCTTTGAATAATTTTAGTATTCCATTTTGATTTATTATCTGGCTTTTTAGTGCTGTATTTGTGTTTTGTTTTGATTTGACGTGATTTAAGTGGTTCTTTAGGGATTACAATATACACACCTAACTTTTCAGTCTACTTAGAATTTCTTTTATCATTTCTTTAGTAAATATCTGTTAGTGACACACGCTCTCAGTTTTATATCATGCCAAAATTTCCTTATCTTACCTTCAATACTGAAGGATATTTGCATTGGATATAGAATTACGGTTTGCAAGAATTTTTTGTCTTTCTTTCAGTACTTTAAAGATGTAGTCTGGCTTTGGCAGCTTCTGATGAGAAATCAACAGTCTAGGCCCGGCGCAGAGGCTCATGCCTGTAATCCCAGCACTTTGGGAGGCCGAGATGGGCGGATCACGAGGTCAGGAGATCGAGACCATCCTGGCTAACACGGTGAAACCCCATCTTTACTAAAAATACAAAAAATCAGCCGGGGTTGTGGCGGGCGCCTGTAGTCCCAGCTACTCGGGAGGCTGAGGCAGGAGAATGGTGTGAACCTGGGAAGCAGAGCTTGCAGTGAGCCAAGATCATGCCACTGCACTCCAGCCTGGGTGACACAGCCAGACTCCCTCTCAAAAAAAAAAAAAAAAAAAAAAAAAAAGGCTAATCTTTGTTTCCCTATAAGTAATATGCCATCTTAAGAGGTGACAACGTGCTAGCAGCCCTCGCTCTCGGCGCGCGTCCTAGGCCTTGGCGTCCACTCTGGCGGAGCTTGAGGAGCCCTTCAGCCCCCCACTGCACTATTGGAGCCCCTCTCTAGCGTGGCCGAGGCTGGAGCCGGCTCCCTCTGCTTGCCAGGACGTGTGGAGGGAGACGCGCGGGCGGGAACCAGGGCTGTTTGCAGCTGCGCACTGGGAGCCCAGAGAGCTCCCCGGCCTGCCGGGGCCGCACCCGGCCAAGGGCAGTGAGGAACTTACCACTAGCGCCAGCAGCTGCGGAGATTGCCACGGGTCCCCCAGCGCCACAGCACTGCCTGCCCGCATGCACCGCAATCGAATTCTCGCCAGGCCTCAGCCTCCTCCCTGCGGGGCAGGGCTTGAGCCCTGCAGTCCACCATGTCAGAGCCCACCCCCACCCCGCCCCGGTGGGCTCCCAGATGGGCATCGCCCCCTGCTCCGTGGTGCCCAGTCCCATCAGCCGCCCAAGGGCTGAGGAGTGCAGGTGCAGCTCCATCCGCGCCCTGGCACGGGATCCACTAGGCCAAATCAGCTGGGCTCCTGAGTCAGACGGGGACTTGGAGAACTATTTTATCTAGCTTGAGGATTGTATGTACACCAATCAGCACTCTGTATCTAGCTAATCTGGTGGGAACTTGCAGAACTTTTATGTCTAGCTAGAGGATTGTAAATACACCAATCAGCACTCTGTGTCCAGCTCAAGGTTTGTAAACACACCTATCGGCGCCCTATGCCTAGCTCAAGGTTTGTAAATGCACCAATCAGCACTCTGTGTCTAGCTAATCTAGTGGGGACTTGGAGAACTTTCATGTCTAGCTAGAGGATTATAAACACTCCAATCAGCACTCTGTGTCTGGCTCAGGGATTGGAAATGCACCAATCAGCACCCTGTCAAAATGGACGAATCAGCTCTCTGTAAAGCAGCTCAATCAGCTCTCTGTAAAATGAACCAATCAGCAGGATGTGGGTGGGACCAGATAAGGAAATACGGGCCAGCCAGAGGCAACAGGCTCTAATTTTTTTCTGAGCTGTGAAAGCTTGGTTCTTTCTATCTTTGCAATAAATCTTGTTGCTCAGTCTTTGGATCCACACTGCGTTTGTGAGCTGTGACACTGGAGAAGGTCTGGAATTTCACTCCTGAAGCCAGCAAGACCACGAACCCACCAGGAAGAATGAACAACTCCAGACACGCGGCCTTTAAGAGCTGTAACACTCACCGTGAAGGTCTGCAGCTTCACTTCTGAAGTCAGCGAGACCACAAACCCACCAGCAGGAAGAAATTGTGGACACATCTGAACATACGAAGGAACAAACTCTGGACACACTATCTTTAAGAACTGTAACACTGACCCCAAGGGTCCGCACCTTCATTCTTGAAGTCAGCGAGACCAAGAACCCACCAATTCCAGACACAATTTTCTCTAAATGCTTTCAATACCTTTTTTATATTTGAATTGAGCAGTTTGTCTGTGTCTACTATTGCTGTCTTTTGAGTTTATTATTTTTAGGATTCACCAAGCATTTTGAATTTATAAATACAAGACTTTTATGAAAGCTTGAAAGCAATCAGCCATATATTTTGATTTTTTTCCTACAGCAATCTCTCCCACCCCACCCCTTTTTTGGAACTTCAAATATACATATATTCAATCTTTGATATCATCCCATACGTTCCAGAGGCTGGTCATTTCTTAAATCTCTGTTATTTTCACTATCATATCCATTTTGCTTTTGCGTTTATCCAGTGCATTCTTTGTTTTGGATATTGTATTTCCAGTTCTAAAATGGTAATTTAGTTTATTTCTTGTTGAGTTTTACTTATCTTCTAATTCATCTCATATGTGTGAGGCTTTTATATTTTTGATGTTTTTCTGTTTTATTTTTTACAATTTATGAAGGAGCTAAATATAGATTCCTTAAAGTTTTTGGAAGACCTATTCCATCTATGTCATCCTAGTGTTGGTATCTTTTGCTTTTATTTTCTTTGAGTTGGGCTACATTTGCCTGGTTCTTTGTATGTCAAGTAATTTGGGGTTGTGTCTTAAACTTTGTTATCTATTACAATCTGCAGGATGTTCTTATTTTTGTATTAGCAAGAAATCAAATTCTATATTACTTTTTGTGGATGATGGTTCAAATTTCAGTTCAGTTCTCTAAATTATTGGTGTTCTTGATAATGACTATTATAAATATGCATGATTTGGAGATTATGTTGAGATATATACAGGTAATTCAGAACTGATTTTAGTTTTCTAAACCTTTGCTATGCTAGTTTGAATGTGCCCTCACATGTGTGTTTCAGAGGTTAGGCTCAGTCTTGTGCTAGTGGTTCAAATCTCAGTTCAGTCTTGTAGGCCTGTACTATGTTGGTTTGGGTCTGTCCCATGCATATTTGTTCAGGGTTTATGTTAAGGTTTGCCTATTAACTTTGTTTTCCCATATGTACAAGTCAGACTGATTAGGTTGAAAGTGAACTTTTGCTTCGGACTTATAAATTAGTCATTATAGATGCAGAGTTGTAGCAGACTCAGTGATGAAAGTGGCAAGAGTGGTCAGAGAAAGTTAATAAGGCCTACTTTGAGAAAAGTAAGAAACCTGAGATAAATTAGAGAGGGAATAGAACATAGTGGCTAATAGTATTGACTTTGGAATCAGACTAAACGAGAAGCAAGTTTTAGATCTCCTACTATCTAGCTCCTTACCTTTAGGTAAATTACTTATCTGTGCCTCAGTTTACTCAACTACAGCAGGAAAAATGATTCCTGTCTCATAAAATTCTTATAATTCAATATAATTGTGCAAACTGCTTAGCATAAGGCCTAGAATATACTGAGATTTCAATATATAAGAAGAAGATACTTAAGGCATACCTGAAACAACTTGAAATAATGGCATTCTCATGGGTTAAACAAAAACCTTGAGTTAAAAATGAATTACTATCCTTGTATGTTTCAGTTTTCACGCAAGCAAATTTTAAAAAGAGTAATCTCTATTTATTTCATAGGATTATTTTGGGGATCCAATACAATAACCCATGGAAAAAGGGTTTAAAAAAAAAAAAAAAACTATAGAGCATAATGCAAAATGCAAAGGAGTAGTTGTAGGTTTGAATCTGATGAGACGTTATATGAAGGTCATGAACAGAAAATAGAAAATATAGTTAATTAAAGCATCCAAGGTAGATTAAAACTAAGAGATGAGGAAAGATGTTATCAAAAGTCTACATGAATTGAAAACATGATCGTATCTCCAGGATTGTCTAGTTTTTTAAGTTAAAAGGTAGTGAGTGGAATGAAGGAGTCACTTATAACAAACTGAGCATTTCACGAGAGAAAGGACAGAGAATTTATATTACCCAGAACCCTATAATAGATTTTCTTTTTCAGTCATATAAATCTTTGACTTAGAACCCTTGCTTAGAACTATACTTGATTTTCATATCATGTTTTGCAGTTACTAAAATATTTTCTCATTTAATCCTCACAACAGCCTTGCAAAGTAGTACAGAGGTTACTTGTACAAGCAAATTTAGGTTTGAAGTGTTTAAGTAACACATATAAAATTATCTCATAAGTAAGCTATGGAACTGAGATTTCAATCTGGGTCTTTTGATTCCAAGAGTAGTGCTTCCTTTTTCTTAGCATGAACTATTGATGTACATATTAGTCAATTAGAAGCACTTCAGGTGCAACCCCGTTTCCTTGGTGAGGTAGCAGAGACAGTAAATGTTCAACTTCTGAGTAATATATAGGTAACTATGCAGCAACACTAACACATGGTTCCTTCTTATCTGGGCAGATCTGTAAAACCTCTTAGTACTTTACCTGCCCATCATAACCTCTAACAAGAAAAACTGAAGGAAAAAGGAACCAAAGTAATTCTATCAGAAGATTAGCCAGTAAAAGTCTTTGTAAGGAGAAAAGTGTAAGGTTGTGACTGTTTGGAACATATGTAGACTAGGCTTCCAATGAAAGATGCTCACCTCACCTCTGACCAGCATGGTATTCAGAGAGGTAGACTAAAGCGGATGCAAGCAAAACATGTGTGCGTCAACACGTGGTTTGTGCTGCCCACCTCTCAGCACTTCTCAACAGGGCCCAAACAGCTGTGTAAAGAATGAATCTGGGAGCTGAGAAAATAAAATATGTCTAGATCCTGTGGGAGGGATTGAATATAGCCCCTCACTAGAGCCCCCATTTTGCTTATTTCAGTCAACATTTTCCCCTACAGTTTGTTCCCACGGCTGCAAAGCCCAACCTGACCAGTTCTGCACTTCTCATTGAGACTAATTTCACACCTTTTATAAAAAATGTTTTTTGTTTTTCAACCTTTTTTTATAAAAGTGGATGTGTGTGTGTGTGCATGTGTGTGTGCGTGCATGTGTGTGCGCATGGGGGGATTTATTTTGTCTAGTGAGGAGCACTTGAGTGCTAGTGAAAGAACTACTGAGGTAGTCTTTCTAGGAAAGTCAGGTTAAAATAGAGATAATATGCAAACATCAAGTAGAAAATAATGAACAAGCTAATTTTTGTTAAGGGGTGATTAAGGAACACATTTATTTGTGTAGTTCACAGATCATTAGAGATTTTGGATGAGCACAATTTTAAAAGCATTTATGGCATAAATTAATTTCCCAGATACTAATTAGTAGTTGTTGAGATGTTCAAGTACAATGAAGGCCCCTCTCCAACTGTGCAAGAGGCACCTTTGGACTTTTGATGATATCAAATGAGGTAGGCCTTGGAGCCATTTGCAGAACTTTACTTGGACTCCAGAATTTCAACTTGTCTCCTGAAACACTCCTCCCAAACTCAGCACATACATTTTAAAATCTTATTTTTTCTTCTTTATCCCTTTGTCTCTCAGTGACACAGATTAATGACGCTCCATTGTCTCTTCTCTAGGGAAATTCTTGTCCTTCACTAGTGCTGTGGGTTTCCATGTCATCTCCCTTCACATTATTTACTCTGGTCTAGTAAGCTGCTGAAATTTCTTTTTCTTTTTGTAAGTAGCCTCTCTGATGTGTTTTTCTTTACTCATCCATGACACTTCTCAAATTCTACTTTAATGGCAAAAATGTCAGGTTATACAAAGATAATTGCATCTTTCAGTCTCTGAATCTTATTCCCTTCCCTTTCTGTGACGAAGTGTTTCAAAGAAAAATAGAACAAAAAAATAGCAAGAAAAAGAAGAAGAAAATAAAAAAAAATAGAGGGAGGAAAAGATAACACTCAGCCAAGTGAATCTCAGAGAATATAAAACTACTCCAAATGTTCATATTCTCCAAATGTCCCTTAACAGAAAGCAGGAGTAAACTACAAGTGGAGTGACTATACATCCCATGTTGCCCAGGACATTCTGGTTCATACTTTTTGTCTTTATATCCAATCAGTTAGCACTCCTTTTATCCTCCAAGGTATCTAGATGTGTTCACCTATAAACAATGAGTTTTTTTTCATGTCCAGATCAGGTTATACATTCCAAGAAATAGGCACAGATATCTGAAACTCAACACTGTTTCTGGTCTGTGGGTGGACTGGTCTTCAGACAAACATCCAAACTCAGAAAAATTCATCAAGGAAATGTGTAATAAACAGAGAATACACACTCTTCTGTTGGAAAGGATACTAGCAGAGGAGTGGTAGGCAAATAAAATTGAGACAAAAATTTGAACCCTTCAGAAATTTTAATGATTAAGTATGAAGTATAATCTCTTGAGCACAATAGTAATGATAGCTGATTGTGTTAGTCCGTTCTTATGCTGAGTCATGGTGGAAGGGGAAGCAAACATGTCCTTCTTCATATGGCAGCAGGAAGAAGTGTCAAGCAAAGGGGGAAAAGTCCCTTATAAAGCCATCAGATCTTGTGAGAACTCACTCACTATCATGGGAACAGTATGAGGGTAACAGCCCTCATGATTAAATTACTTCCCACTTGGTCCCTCTCATGACACATGGGAATTATGGGAACTACAATTCAAGACGAGATTTGGGTGTGGACACAGCCAAACCATATCACTGATATTTTTAAAATATATGTACCAGGCACTATTCTAAATACTTAATATTAACTCATTTAGTCCTCAAAGGAACACCAAAAAGATGATCAACTATTTTGTTACTATTTCACAGGCGATGAACACGAGACTCAGAGTGACTAAGGAGCCAGGAATGATGGAATTTGGATTTGACTTAGTCTGGTTTCAGAGTTGTCATGCTTAATACCTGTAATACGAACCTTAATCACTATGCTCTACAGCTGTTCCTTGGTGACCAGGGGAAAGATGTTATTAATATGGGTTAAAAAAATAATAAAGTGTAACAAAATGAAAATGTATACTAATAGTAGTGCTTTAATTTGAACCAGCCTATGTAGAGGTGTGTCTATAAAGCTAAAAGTCAGATTTCTATATGTCTTACAAATTAGAAACATCCATATTCACCAGTAATTTTACATTACTTCTTATGGTAATGTCATTTCAACACATTTCTGTCTTTTGGAACTCCTACAAAGTTCAGTATTATGAGACAAAAACTCTTAAAATAGATGTATATCACTGGGTTAAACTATAACACATACTACCTTAATTTAGCATTAGTATAAAATGTTGCAAAATAAGCTTTCCTACCAGGATGCTGAGCTGTTGATTCCATGTGTGTAGGACTTGTGTTACCCTGGTTGAACAGGTAGTCCGTCATTCCACTGGACTTTGTAGAGAGGTCATTTTCTTGATGAACACTTAGCAAAATCCCAATCACCAACTTTCAGATAACCAGAGACCAAATTAGTTACCACTTGGGCACCTTAGTTTTATGCTATTTGCTTACTCCAAAGTCCAAAACCCATCATGACTCCCCATGTTTCATAATTTCGCCAAGCAAATAGGGGATTTATTTCTCTTCTTTAGCTTGAATGCCAAAAAACTTTAGTAAGCCATATGGCAATGATCATTAATTTGTAACTTCAACACCTTCTCAACTCTTCCTTTTATTTGTTATCACTTCTCTTCTGCTGCTTCTTTTTCTGTGTCCCCTGTCTCTCTCCTTTCCACCAAATAGTAGCCACAAATAGAGCCTTCTTCGTGTAAAATAATTTGCAAAATTTTCCTGTTGCCGAGGGCCCAGTTTCCCTAATAATATTACATGGGCTCACTGGTCTATATAATGAGATCTAGTCTTGTTCTTTTGTTTTCATCCTCTGTACTTTTGAAACCAGTATCATATGCATTGCCACAACCAATCTGACTGAAACCTGCTGATGTGCAGGACAGATAAAAAGATTTCTCTTTACTGGCCAAATGAAAGTTCCTTCTTACTATACTCAAAAGTTTCATCCAGTTTAGGGTATCCCAATTATCAGTAAGTTAATATGAATGGAGGTTGCTGGAGAAATTTTCCCTAAATTTCTTAGCATCCAAGTCAGATAAATCTCTATCTTCTACTTCATTGCTTTTGCAATATATCATATTAAAAGAGTTTGTTCAGCTATTTCTCAAGTACGTAAAAATTATTTTGCTTCTGCTGATAAGTTTGACAGTTAAAAATGTAATGCAGATGGTTTTTTCTTTGATGTGTTACAAAGTAACTTAAATCGTGTAATTTTGCTCCCTCTACCCAAGTTGGTTTTGGTACACTGTAATTAAAGAAGCATAGCTTGATTGATTTGTTCATCCTATGTCACTGAAAAAGAACAACTGAAAAGTCAGGCAACCTATAATTAGAAAGCAGCCAAATATAGCCTATGTATACCCCTGTGCATTTGATAAACACAGGTCAAAATCCAGACCTGTGTAGACCACTATCTGTCTGAATCCCGACTTTCTGCAACATCTCTGGTCATTTACTTTAATTAGCAAAGCATTATTCTATGTTTTCAACTGCAAAGCAATGCATTACATATTTGGAGATACCCATGAAGTATAAAAGATGGTCCCTGATCAAAGAACACAAGACTAAAATCTATTAACACATTTATAAGCAACAGGTAGAGACAATAAAAGCACTAGGAATTTACTTTCTAGTAGCAAAATGTACAAAAACCATTAAATAAAGGATCTTTCACTAGGCTTCTGACTAGGATAAAATTACTCCAGTCTAACATCTCTCTTGTGTCCGATGGATAGTAGCACACTTTACTAAAGTAACATAGCATAGTGATTAGGAACATGGACTTTGCAGTGATACAGCCTAGATTAGATTCTCAGCTATGCCTCTTACTGGCTGAGGCAGTCTGAACAAGTTACCTGTGAAATGGAGAATACATTCAAATTCACCAGGGTTGTTATGAGCATTAAGTAAGATGATGACAGTAATGAGTTTTACACAGTGTCAGCACATAGTAAGCAGTCAGTAAATGTTAGATATTTTTAAAGTTAACAGAGGATGAGCTGGCAGAACTATTTCAGGATGTCATATGTTGTTTCCACAGTGTAGGATTTGAATTAAAACATAGAAATATGAAGTGATGAATGCCCACCATGGGGTTCAGATACACCCACATCACTGGTGTTTTATTTATCCCAGAAAAGGTGTGTTCAAGATGAATGCTTCTCCTTGATAAAAGCAACAAGACCACCCAGTTTTATGGAGAGAGCTCAATTACTGTTAGGTATAATTGCCCCTCCAAAAGAGGCAGATCTCACAAAGCCACCTTAATACCAACTGGAGAAAGATTAAACTGGTTAGTTAAGAATGATTTCTGTTAAAAAGTAGCTGCTAATTCCTGAGGCTGGTTGTTGCATAAAAATGAATGTAAGTAGGCCAGGTGCGGTGGCTCACGCCTGTAATCCCAGCACTTTGGGAGGCTGAGGCAGGCGGATCACGAGGTCAGGAGATCAAGACCATCCTGGCTAACACGGTGAAACTCTGTCTCTACTAAAAATACAAAAAAATTAGCCAAACATGGTGGCGGGTGCCTGCAGTCCCAGCTACTTAGGAGGCTGAGGCAGGAGAATGGCATGAACCCAGGAGGCAAAGTTTGCAATGAGCCGAGATCGCACCACTGCACTCCGGCCTGGGCAACAGAGTGAGACTCCATCTAAAAAAAAAAACTAAGCATTTATTCCTATATTGTTTTATTGGGAAGTGCTGCACATGTATCACAAGGTATTAAGCAACATTCACACATGAAATAGTAACCAAGTATTTATTAAAAACTTACTAAGAGTTAAACTCTGATTGCTTAAGAGCAGGTAATTTTCAGAAAGATCAATTCACAAGAAGACAAGAAACTAATAATTTGGAATCTTGTATGTCAACAAAATCTCCAAATATTATTATATATATGTGTAATATTTCATGTTGTCATTACTGCTTTTCCCTTAGGTGAATGGCTATCCATCTTGGTAAGATGGAAAATGCAAAGACTTTAGTCAAGAATTAGCTTCAAAGGAACACTGTCTGTGTGACTTTGAGCAAAAAACCCATAGTATGCTTGATTCTTATTTATACAGATCAGTTACATAGATAGCCTATGTATAAAATAAGCAAAATGATGCTTGACTCATTTGATATTTGTGAAGACTGAGTGATAATAATTGACTAGCACCAAACTGATTCTCAGTAAACATTAGTTTAATTTGGTCCAGTAGTTAAATCATTGCTTATGACACTTACACCATACCACTGCTGTATCTCTCTAATCTTTTGCTTAATACTTATGGCTTATGCAGATCTAGAAGGTCAGAAAAACATTCTAGAGCTCTAGATGTTGCCTACCAGAGTAGATTATAGATCACACTTGATGCCTCTTCTGGAAGAACTGAAAATAGAAGAATCTCATTCATTTAAGAAAAATGCATTAGGTATCCACATTGTTCTTTACATAAGGAATACAAATGTACCCTCATGGAGCTCACAGACAAGCACCCAACACTTTAAACAACGTATATGAGCTAACATGGGGAAAATGTAGGGAGCTATGTAAGTATGCAGGAAGCATTCCAAACTCAGTTTTGAGTTCAGGAGTGGTATGATAAGGAAACCATGCTCAAAGAGAATGGCATTAAAAAATAGTAATAACTACCATTTATTGAGTGCTCGCAATGATCACTTGGCTATCATAAGCATTTTATAAAACTTAATTCTGTTATTCTGCACAATGGCCCATTGAAGAGAATTCTTTGATATCCCCATTTTACAGATGAGAAAGCTGAAGCATAAGACTAAGTAATTTGCATAGTGTGATTCACCTAGTAAGTGAGGCACTAAGATCTGACATCTAAATAAAAACTTTTCATTAAAATGGGAGTTCTAGGAAGAAAGAGTGGGTGACAACTTCCAGACAGTGGGAATTTAAAGTACAAAATCCTGGAGACAATGAGTATAAAAAGAAATTTAATGTTGGTGTTATGGCCAGAGCAGAGCGTAGGACTGTGGGAAAAAGAAGAGGTAAGATCACAGAAGGAGGCAAAGACTAGAGAGATAGTCAAGAACTGAGTAAACTATGCTGTAAAATTCCTATGCTTTATCCTGAGGGCCATGAAAAACCAATGAACGATTTAAATGCTCTCCAGAACCAACCTGCCGCATAGAAGACTCTAGCTAGAGTATGCAGGAAAGATTGGAGGAATGATCCCTGGAATCAACGAAAACAATTGGGATTTTGTGGTGGTAATTTTGGGGAGAGATGATGGTATGCTGAGCTCAGATAGTAGCAAAGGGCATGAGAAAAATGGATGGGGTAGACTACTGCCTTAGGTACTGGAGTCAACAGCACACAATGATTAATTGAATAGGGAAGGTGAATCAGAAAGTTAAAAAAAAAAAAATTACTCAGGTTTCTCGACTGAGAAATCAGGTAGAAAGAACTTTTATTTGCCAGAAAAAGGAATGTCAGAGAAAGGACAAATTAAAGAGAAACATATTTAGTCATCTAACTACACAATTGTTTGTAGAAAAACCCAAAGTTAGTTTTCAATGTAGTGTTTCAGAGGTGAAATTGTCTGAAGGGTTCAAGTCTTTCTTAAAGACTTTACCATAACAACCCTTTACCATAACTAGCACAATTATTGGTCTTATAGTCAGTTTTCTAATATGCAGAATCTGCTCATTAGCATTCCTTACATAGGGGAAATTGCATTATTCTAGAAAGTTTCCCCCACATCACTATGACTGTATATTGTGTAGATATTTTGAGACTTGTTGAAGAAAAAGTATAGGTTAAAAGCTATATTTGGTGTCCTGGACCTGATTCTAATGCTGAGAAGAAAAGATGTCCTGGATGTCAATTGGTAAAATTGAAGAATCAGACAAAGAAGGAGATTACTATGTGAATCTCCTTCATATTTGTATTAGTTTGCTAGGCGCTGCCATAATAAATACATAGACTGGGTAGCTTTTATTTTCCCACAGTTGTAGAAAATGGAAGTCTAAGATAAAGGTGTTGGGAGAGGTTTTGCTTCCTTCTGAGGCTGTGAGGGAAAGACCAGCTCCAGGTCTGTTTCTTCAGCTTGTAGATGGACAGCTCCCTCTATCTTCACATGATCTTCCCTTTGTATATGACTATGACAACATTTTATTTCCGATATGGATAGCAGTCGTACTGAATTAGGGCCGACCCTAAAAACTTTATTTTAACTTAATTAGTTCTGTAAAGACCTTATGTCTAAACAGTTTACATTATGATGTACTAGGGGTTAGAACTTCAATGGGGGGAAGCAAGGACACACGATTTGGCCCATAATAGAATCCTTGCTACAATGCCCTAAGCCAGGGCTTAATACAGAGGGAGTGAATCAAAGAAAGTAGAGACAGTAGGGAGTTTATTCCAAATGCTTCAGAGATAGTAGCTACAACATCCAAGATCAAGACTGGCAGCGACTACAAGTATAACCAGCATCCAGAGCCTTTGGTGGTGACAGTACCCACCACACAGCCTAGTTCCAGTTGGTGGCAGAGGTGCCCTCGTCCAATAGTTCTTCTGCCTGGTTTCTGTCCCCTGGCTTCCCTTGGTTTCTGCTCATTTTCTTAGTGTAGTTCCCCAGCTTTTCTAGGATTCTATAAGACACCCAATGCATTCGTTTCTCCAATTCAATTAGTCAGATTTGGTTTCTCATGTTTCTAATCAAGAACCATGACAACTAAAGAAAACACTTAGGGATGCTTCTACATGTTTGAATGAAGACTTAGTATCTCCTATGGCACAGGAGAAAGAGAACAAACTGCATAATGGGCAGATCTAGGTTGAAGTCTTGGCTCCACCATTTTCCAGACACTGGCAAGTTTCTGAAACTTTCTGAGCATCAGTTTCCTCATAAATAAGTTTGAAATCATAATACCAAACATTTATTGGGCACTTATCAAATTCTAGGCACTGCTCTGGTACTATATATACATCATGCCATTTGTGTCTCATAGCAACCCTTCACCATAACTAGTACTACTGTCAGGTTTATAGATTAAGCAATGATGCGGCATGTCAGTGACTCCTAAATGCATGTTCTAAACTCAGGACCTGTCTATGAGCTCTAAACTGATATATCTGACTACCAGGTTTACATATTTCAAACTATATTTAACAAAGAACTGAGCTCTAAATCCTTCTCTCAACTGAATTTTCCCCCAAATTCTGTTGACTAAATAACGACATCCAAGTTTTTCAATGCTAATCTTTATTATTAGCACTCCCCATTTCTTTATTTCTCCCACTTCCAGTCATAACTAAGCCCTGATTATTTAACCTCTGTATTAGTTTTCTATGGCTAATACAGCAAATCAAAACAAATGATGCAGCTTAAAACAACACCCAATTATGTATTACCTTACAGTTTTGAAGGTCAGAAGTCTGGGTACAACACAACTCAGCTAGTTCTCAGCTTAGAATCTCATAAGACTAAAATGAAGGTGTTGGCAGGAATGTGTTTTCTTCTAGAGGCTTTGGGGATGAATCCTTTTCTAAGTTTATTTAAAGCGTTGGCTGAGTTCAGTTCCTTGTGGTTAGGACTGAGGTCACAGTTTCCTTGTTAATTTTGGTGGTCAGTCTTTGCTCCTGAAGACAGCATTCCTTCTTCATATGCTTTCCAAATGGACCCTCCAATAATCATGACTCCAGTCTCACTCATTCCTTGAATCTTTCTGATTTCCTTTTCCCTTGCATCTCTTAGCTTTCAGCTGGACAAAGTTCTCTGGACTTGCCTGGATAATTAAGTATACTTTTCCTTAAAGCCAGCTGAGTGATAACCTTAATTGCATCTACAAAATTCATTTTGTCATGCTTTGTGACATTCACACGTTTTGGGATTGGAGCATGGACTTCTTTGGGAGGACGTTATTCTGCCAACCACCATAAGAAAACACATGCGTACCTCATTAGAGGTAATAGCAATGTTACCTATTAGTTAGGAGGGTAGACTATGGAGCTGGATTCTTTTGGTTCTTCTACCTATTAGCTGTCATTTAGGACAAGGTATTTAACAACTCTGTGCTCCAGTTTCTTCACTTGTAAAATGAAGGTAATAATAGTACTTATCACATAAGATTCTTGAGAAAATTAAATGAGTTACTGTATTTAAAGTTTTTAGGCCGGGCGCGGTGGCTCAAGCCTGTAATCCCAGCACTTCGGGAGGCCGAAACGGGCGGATCACGAGGTCAGGAGATCAAGAACATCCTGGCTTACCCGGTGAAACTCCCTCTCCACTAAAAAATACAAAAAACTAGCCAGGCAAGGTGGTGGGCGCCTGTAGTCCCAGCTACTTGGGAGGCTGAGGCAGGATAATGGTGTAGACCTGGGAGGCAGAGCTTGCAGTGAGCTGAGATACGGCCACTGCACTCCAGCCTGGGCGACAAAGCGAGACTCTGTCTCAAAAAAAAAAAAAGAAAATGTGGCACGTATACACCATGGAATACTATGCAGCCATGAAAAAATATGAGTGTGTGTCCTTTGTAGGTACATGGATGCAGCTGGAAACCATCATTCTCAGCAAACTATCACAAGAACAGAAAACCAAACACCACACGTTCTCACTCATAGGTGGGAACCGAACAATGAGATCACTTGGACTTGGGAAGGGGAACATCACACGCCGGGGCCTATTATGGGGAGGGGGGGAGGGGGAGGGATTGCATTGGGAGTTATACCTGATGTAAATGATGAGTTGATGGGTGCTGACAAGTTGATGGGTGCAGCATACCAACATGGCACAAGTATTCATATGTAACAAACCTGCACGTTATGCACATGTACCCTAGAACTTAAAGTATAATAATAAAAAATAAATAAATAAATAAATAAAGGCTAAAGAAGAAAAAAGATGTCAGTCTCACAAGTCTGTGTGGTCAGAATGAGGAACTTGGCTGTCAGAACAATGGAAGCTGTAGAGAGACAGGACCTAAGCAACATATTTTAGAGGATCACTCTCGTTGCCCCTTGAGAAGGGATTAGAAAGGGGCAAGAACGAAAGCAGATAAACTGTTTAGAAGTCCACAGGAATAGTCTAAATGGAAGACTAATTTGGTCTATGGTAACAGTCCATGTGAAGGACTGGTTTGGGGCTATGGAAATAAAGATAACTAAGCATATTTGTGATATGTTTTGGAAGTTTTGGTACGCTGAATAATGTCCTCCATCCCTTACACACACACACACACACCCCTTCCCTCCCCCACTGTGAGATGTTCTAATGTCTGGAATTTGTGATATGTTATGTTACATGGTAAAAGGGACTTAGCAGTTGGAATTAAGGTTATGGACTTTAAAATACAATGTGTATCCTGAGTTATCTAGGTGGATCTAATCTAGTCAGGAGTTCTTAAAAGGAAAGAACACTCTCTAGATGGAAGTAAAGGAGGATGTCACAGAGCTGTGGTACAAAGAGAAGTCAGAGATTCTAAGTGTGAGAAGGATTTGGCCTGCTGTGCTGCCTCTGAGATACAGGGGCCTGGGTGCCTGGACTGGAGAGAGTCCTGCCAGAGTTAAGGGAGGTCCCCAGTGGACAGTCAATAAGAAAACAGGGGCCTCAGTCCCACAACCATAAGGAACTAGATTCTGCCAACAATCTCAATGAGCTCAGAAGCCAATTCTTCCCAAAGCCATCCAATAAGAGCCCAGGTAACAGATACCTTGATTTCTGTCTTGTGAAACCACGAGCACAGAAACAAGCTGAGCCAGTCTGGACTTAAGAACTACAGAGCTGTGAGAAATAAACTAGTGGGATTTTTTTAAGTGACTGATTGATGGTTTTAAGCCACTAAATTGGTGGTAACTTTTAATACACCAATAGAAAACTATATATCTACATATTTATATCAGTCTTCTTCATAGACTGTAAGCTTCATAAGTACAAGGACAGTGACTGTTTATTTCACCATTCTTTTTCCTAGACTTAGTCCAATGCTGGCATTTGATAGATGCTCAACATGAGGCAGTGAACATTTAAATAGCTTATCTAATGTCACACAATTGGTAAGTGTTGGAACCAGGCCTTGAGCTCATGTCAGAATACCATATATAACATATAATTCTTTTGAACATTAACACAGCATATTTAATGTCTTTGGCACATAGTAGACATTTAATAGCTATTACATCCTCCAGGTCCCCTTAATTACCCGGACCCTAGCTCAAACTCTCCTTTTTGCACTTCTGGCTAATAGTAATGTCCTAATGAGCCTCACTGAATCTAAGCATTCTCTACTGCAATCCATTTTCTGCCACATTAATATTCTACAAACACATATATTAAGATTATGTCTTTGAAAGCACAGGGCCAACTGTAAAGCTTGTTTATTGTTTATTGTTACTGTCACCATTATTACCATCACTCACATGAAATCTAGACTGCTGAGTCAAGCTTCCAAGGTACCAGTCTCAGGGCTTTCCTGTCCTCTCTGACATTTCTCACCTTTCTCAGCATGGACTCGTTGTGTAAGCCAAATGATCTGCTACCTGTTGGAGATACATCCACGACTCACTGTTACCTTTGGTCTTTGCTCATGCTTTTTTGGACTTTCCTATTTAAATATTGCCATGCTCCAGCCTGAAAGTCCACCTTTTTCACAAAGCCTTTCTTAGCAACACTACATCTCATTGATCTCATCTGAATTCCTACAGCACTGAGGCCCTGATCCATGCTCTTTGGCACTTATTTAGTCTATTCCACACCCTAAAATGCATGCCTTTGAAGTGACAGACATGGGGCTAAGCATGAACTATGACTTTTGTCCAGTACTATTTTGTACAGCTTTTGGTGGGGTTTTGGGGTGTGGTGTATGTGTCTTGTCTCTCTCCAGCTATGTAGTAAATCCCTCAGAAAGCCATCTAAAAAATTAAGCAATTAAGCTCTGGAGTCTAACATGCTGGATTCAAATCCTGTCTTTCACTTATCAGCAATCTGACCTTCGGCAATTTCCTTAATTTCTCTAAAACTTAATTTCCAGTCAGGCACTGTAGCTCACACCTGTAGTCCCAGAACTTTGGGAGGCCAAGGCTGGTGGATCACTTGAGCCCAGGAGTTTGAGACCAGCTTGGGCAACATGGCAAAGCCCCATCTCTATCAAAAATATGTGTTTACAAAAATTAGCCAGGCAGACTGGCACATGCCTATAGTCCCAGCTACTTGGGAGGCTGAGGTGAGAAGATCACTTGAGCCATGGAGATGGAGGTTACAGTGAGCCGAGATCACACCACTGCACCCCAGCCTGGGCAACAGAGAGAGACTCTGTCTCAAAATTTCATAGATAAGGAAATTAAATTTTATTTAATTAATTCATAAAAATTTAATTTCCTTATCTATAAAATGATGTATAATATCTATTTGATATTGCATATCATTATAATCTATCAATCCTATAATATTAAATGTTATGCTATATCATTTAACAATATAATAAATAGTGTACCATATATAGTATATAATGGTGGATTATAATAGTTTTCTTCATTGGGTTATTGTGAGAAATAAAATAAGGTAGTGCATGTAAGGCTTTGAAAATACTCTCTAGCATATAAGTACTCAATAAATATTATCCATTATTAGGCTTTGAGCGTTTTTTTTTTTTTTTTTTTTTGTGAGACAGTGCCTTGCTCTGTCACCCAGGCTGCAGTGCAGTGGCACAATCGTGGCTCACTACAGCCTCGACCTCTGGAGCTCAAACTATTCTGTCACTTCAGCCTCCCAAGTAGCTGAGACCACAAGTACACAGCACCATATCCAGCTAATTTCTAATTTTTTGTAGAGATGGGGGTTACACTGTATTGCCCAGACTGGTCTCAAACTCCTGAGCTCAAGAGATCCTCTTGCCTCAGCCTCCCAAGTTCTGGGATTACAGGCATGAGTCACTTCACCTGGCTGATTGTCAGTTTTTATTCCTACCACCAATCTGCGCCTTCCACAATTCTGGGCACAGAGTAGGTATGTAATAAATATTCTTGTCTGAATATTATTGAAAAATAATGATATATTAGATGGCTAATCTGGTAGAGGAAAATCAGAAAATTGATTCAAAGGAGTATTGACTGAACTGAGCATTCAATTGACAGAAATCAGGAAATAATTTGGCAAGCAAAGATACCCACAAACTATTCCATTGTACATAGATCAAACATCATAAGAAAAAAGAAAATCACAATCATTAGGTAATTTTATTTTGCTTCATGAAAATGCTTGATTGTTAAATTAATATGTGCTATTAGTAAAGTTGAAATTCCAGAAATCGGGAGAGATATCACCTCTATCTTTATACCTCACTATCCACACTGCTGAGAGGTACCTCCTATACAAAGTTTCATGCCTGATCTTCCCTAACTTTATTTGTTTTTTAAAATCATTTAAACTTTTATTTTATTTTAGATTCAGAGGCAATATGGTTAAGCCTTGTGTCCCCACCCAAATCTCATATTGAATTGGAATCCCTAGGTGTTGAAGTGATTGGATCCTGGGAGCATTTTCCCCCATGCTGTTCTCATGATAGTGAGTGAGTTCTCACAAGATCTGATGGTTTTATAAGGCAATTGTCCCCGCTCTTGGTCACTCTTGCTCACCTGCCACCATGTAAGACTTGCCTCTTCCCCTTCTGCCATGATTGTAAGGTTCCTGAACCCTCTTCTGCCATGGGGAACTGTGAATCAATTAAACCTCTTTTCTTTATAAATTACTTGGTCTCGGGTATGTCTTTCTAGCAGTGAGAAAATGAAGTGATACAACAGGGTACATGTGCAGGTTTTTTTCATGGGTATATTGCATGATGCTAAGGTTTGGAGTACGATTAATCCTATCGCCCAGGTAGTGATCATGGTACTCAACAGTTAATGATCTTCCCTAAATTTTCTGTGTGTAGTTACTTGCCTTTCTAATCCTCCATTTCCTCATCTTAAGAAATACCAACTCAGGGCCGGGCGCGGTGGCTCAAGCCTGTAATCCCAGCACTTTGGGAGGCCGAGACGGGCGGATCACGAGGTCAGGAGATCGAGACCATCCTGGCTAACAAGGTGAAACCCCGTCTCTACTAAAAAATACAAAAATCTAGCCGGGCGAGGTGGCGGGCGCCTGTAGTCCCAGCTACTCGGGAGGCTGAGGCAGGAGAATGGCGTGAACCCGGGAGGCGGAGCTTGCAGTGAGCTGAGATCCGGCCACTGCACTCCAGCCTGGGCGACAGAGCGAAACTCCGCCTCAAAAAAAAAAAAAAAAAAAAAAAAAAAAGAAATACCAACTCCTTTGCAGGAGTGTTCTAACATTTATAAAGCACACAATAATTTTATCCTCGGTTAATCTGAAAACGGCAGAATTTTGTAGTCATGGAAGCAAAAGAGAGGGTATTTGTCAGAGTACTTTCAAGGTGAATCAGCGATTAATTCCCTTGAAGTTTTTAAGCCCCAAATGGATCTTTAACTAAAGATTGTTATAGAGTTTGCCTTTTCCTAAATCTATTTAAATGACTGCAATGTTCAAACAGGAAGTTGTGGATAAATTAGCTTTTAAAAATGTTTAAGAGAAAATAATATGTGCATTTATAATCATTCATCACAGAGTCAGCCTACCACTTTAAAGCACATTGTTTGGCAATCAGAAAAGCTGATGAACAAATTGAAAAAAAAAAAAAAAAAGTAATTACAGAAAAAGTCAATGAATAAGCAATTACTGAAGAATAAATTACCCAAAAAAAGGCAGACTAGAAAGTACAGCATGGAGACCCTACGTTTGTGCACTGGGTGGGCCTCTGCAGTGTCATTGTCCAGCAATTGCCCTCTGAGCAAGAACAACCTAGTTACCTTCCCTGGCATCCTTACTCACTGGCAATATACGACAGGCAGAAAACACCTCGCCACTGCTTTCCTATCATAATTGCACGTGTTTTATGACAGGAGGAAAGGATGCAAACCCATTATCTGGAGTACAGATTAGAGATACTCAGACCTCTTAAACATTTTTAACTGCCAAACGTAGTAGAATGGGGATTTAAAAATGAATATCGAACTTCAAATATCTTGATGGAAATAGATCAGCTATCTAGTAAATAAGACAAAGTTCTTAACATTGAAGGAACAAGGCATTCATGATACTCTAAGTAAGAAGGTGAAAATTTTTGAAATTTTAAACATAACTTGCAATAGTTTTAAAAATTATTTGGGGACCCGGTATCAGATCAACAAATATTTCTGTTTTCATAACATTGAAGTCAATGGTTTTTAAATATTTTTAATAAATGTTTTATTTTGGAATAATTTGATTCACAAAAATGTTGCAAAGATAGAGCACAGAGTTTCCATATATCTTTCACCCACTTTCAGCTAACACTAATATTACCGTATACATTTGTCAAAACTAAGAAACCTACACTGGTAAATTACTATTAGTTAAACTCCTGGCTGTATTTGAATTTCACCAGTTCTCCACTAATGTTCTTTTTGTGTTCTAAGATCCAATCCAGAATACTACACTGCATTTACAAGCTGTCAGGTTTTAATCTTATCTTTTTCCCTTTAGAAATCTAACTACAACAGACAACTTCCTTTGCTATTTCATCAGGTACAGTTTAGAGCAGCTTCTATAGGTTGCCAGAATTTGTGTGTGAGTAGGGATAAATTCAGTGTGCTGATGAATTTGTCGGAAGTTCTCCATGTAATTCTTGTCTCCAGGTGAACTGATTATTTTAATATTGGGAAAACAGGCTAACAGTGTCAAGAAATATTCTGAGACAGGTCAGTTTATATTATAGTAATATGGATTTGGAGATTTTTTATTTCTATGGCTGTCACTCATTAATATTCTTCCTAAATCAACACCATCAGTAAAATTTAATATGTTTTCACTCTAGGGTCTGTAAAAGAAAAGTCGTGACTACATTTTTGTTGTTGTTATGGTTATGCATCATGATATTTCCTTAGAGGGAAATAACATTTTAAACAAATCTGATCAATCACGTTATTCTCAATCAGATTCTTATTGTTCATAGATTACTACTTTAAAACTTTCCATTAAAGAGCTCCTAATGAGAGAGAATCAAAGCTAGACCCTTGAGATCCAGGAGATTGTCATAAAAGCCAACCAAAAGCAAAAAAATAAAAAATAATAAAAATAAAAACTTTGAAGTCTTCGGCTTCAACTTAAAAATTCGTAAGTTTTCCATTCTACTCCATGAAATATTTATATTTGTTTTCATATAGAATTAATGTTTTAAATTACTTATCAACCGGTTAAGACTGATGACGCCTTTCACATTGATGATCCTCACTGGTATGGATGTCCCTGTCTGACAACCAGAGGCCTGTTGATGGAAGTCCACGTTAGGCAAGGTACTCCTTATTGTTACCTCAACTAAACTTTTCAGCCAAATCCCTGTCCATAAATACCATGATATCCACACAGGAAAAAGAAATGTCAGGCTCCAACCATGCCTGAAGTCCTCATTCTTCTATTCTATATATAGTTTATTCTGTCAGCAATATCCTCCCCTCTTCCTTCACTTACCCAGCTACTGAATATGGTGAAGAGGTTAATGACCCAGGCCTTGGAGTCAGGGAGGCTGGTTATCTGGGTGTGTTCCAGACCAACACCCACAGCACTTTTTACCAGGTGGTTGTGGTATTTAAAGTTCTAGCACTGTCATTTATTAGCTAAATGACCTTGAACAAAAATCTTGCTAAGCTGTAGTTTCCTACTCTGTACAAGTGAGATTTATCATTGAAATTTCAGATTTATTATGAGAACTAAATGATATGATGTGTGTAAAGCAGTTAGCGAATTGACTGACTCAGAAAGAGCTCAATCATTTTATTATTATATGTTAAGAACCAGTTCAATGTCACTTCCTGTCTTTTCCAAGGAAGTGACATTGAACTGGTTCTTAACATATAATTTTTCTTCTTTGGATTTCTTTGCATTTTTATTTTTTTAAAAAATATATAAAAAGCAATGTCATGATAAAATCACCATATGCTTTTAAGTAATAAAGATTATAAAACAGCAAGTGCAGCATGTATGTGCATTAACCACATTAACGATGAAATACTTTCTTTTGGCACATTTATTTTTCAAATTTTTTACAATAAGTATGCATTAATCTTATCTAAAATAAAGAAAGCAATGTAATATTGTTCTAACCATCCACATTAAATTCATTTTATCAAACAAAGATATGCACATAGTCCTATTTCCTGTCACTCCTACCACTGAATCCTCATCCCTAGTAGATTTCATTTTCAAAACTTTTCATTGATTCTCCTATTGTATACCTTCATATTTCTAAACAACATGACTATGTTATCACTCATTTTACCATTTTAAACATCTATTATCTTTCTACTATGGAGGATAAAGACTTCATTTTTGCACTACTACCCAATTTCCCAATATTTTTCTTCATCTTCCCAAAATAGTTATACTATACAATTTTTAATTAAACCATCATTTATTTTTTATTCTAACAATGTAAATATAATTTATAGCTGAACTATGTAGTTTGACTATTTTGTACACATTTAGTTCCCTGAAGTTAACTGTTTAATGATTTGTTTAAAAATGATGTCCCTATTACTGCTTTTTCTCAAAATTTCCCATAAAAGAGTCAATCACCTCTTGATAGCAAATGCAATCAACAATCTCTCTACTTTTTCTCTACATCTTTGCAAACTCCTTGTCCTCTAGCCTTACTCAGGACTGCTTCCCTCTTTTGGCCTTTGTTATAAACTGAATTGTGTTCACCAAAAATTCATATATTGAAGCCCTAACCCCAGATTCTTCAATATATGATGCTATTTGAAGATAGCATCTTTCAAGAAGTAATTAAATTAAAATGAGACTACAAGACTGGCCCTAGTCCAATCGCACTGGTTTCCTTCCAAGAGGAGATAAGCACATACAAGCAGACACCAGGGCCGCTATGCTTAAAGGGACAGCCAAGTGAAGATGCAAGAAGAGGGACTTCGAGGATGCCAACCCTGCTGGCATCTTGAGGACTTCCCACCTCCAAAACTGTGAGAAAAGATATTCCTGTTAAGTTACCCAGTGTATGTTATTTTGTTATGGCAGCCCTAGCAAACTAACACAGCATCCCTAATAGTCAATGAGGACTCCGTTTTCTGAACTCCTTCCTTTCTTAATTTATTCCTTCATTTTTACTAATATTCTGATTGTTTTATAATAACAGGTGCATAGGAGATAATGCATGTCTGACAATGCCTGTATTTTACTATATAATTTAACTGAGCGACTAAATGTAGGATTCTTGATGGAAATAACTGGTCTTCAGGAAGGTTCCATTGCCTTCTAGCTTCTAGAGTTTTGGCGTTGGGAAGTTCGATGCTATTCTTGATTCTCTGTCTCTCTTTCTCTCTCACACACACACACTCTCTCTCTCTCTCTCTCAAATTTGTTCTTTATTCCAGATGTTCTGAAATTTCACAATGATCTATGTGCCTTACCAGTGATCTTTCATCTTTTGCAGTGTTAGGTACTCGATGGGCTCTTTTAATCTGGAAATACATGTTCTTGATTACTGGGAAATTTTAACTTTCTTTAACTGTTTTTTCCCCCAGTTCTCACCTCTAGTGTCTCTAGGCTTCTACGTAGAACTCTCCGGCATTTTGAACCTCTTAGAATGATCCTCCAATTGACTTCTATTTTTCCACCTATTTTCCATCTATCTGTCAGTTCTTTCTTGGACATTTATTCAGCTTTTTCTTTCAATCTTTCTATGTAATTATTTTATTTGTTTCATTTTAAATTTCCAAAAGCTTTCTCTTAATCTCTTAGTCTCTTTTTGGATACTGATACAATTTTTTAGTGGATTCGATAACTTCCTTGTGTTTCTGAAGTGTCAATTACAGTTTTTATTTTAAGCTTTCTTGTTCTTCTAATTTTGTATGTCTCCTACAAGTGCATTTTATGTTCATTTTTCTGACTTTTATTTTAGTACCTGTAATTACACACATGTATAGGGTTTCTTGACCATTCATTTAGATTTAAAAGGGAGGCCTTAAATAATTTATTTGCACCTTGGTGTATGTGATATGTGGGGTAATAAGGCAGAGACTCAAATGTTTTCTGGAAAGCCTCCAAATATTAGCATCTGTAGACATTTTTTAGTGAGCCAATTTCTCTTACTGTTCAGAGGAAAGACAGTTGATAGTCTCACTGCTCAACATGTAGACTTTTCTCTTAATCCTAGTGTAGTGATTCATCTTCACCTATGCAGTTATAAACATCCCTCCCACCACGCTGGGGAAGGGATGGCAATCTGTCAGCACAGAGATGGGGAGGAGGATTTTGGAGGCACGTTGCTCTTTTTACATGCTTTTAACTAATCCTCATCTTTCAACAAAAACTTCAACATTTTTTTCCAAAATAAAACAAAAACTGAAGCCTTTAATTTCATGAGCTGTTTAAATATAGCAATGTGAAATTGAACGTGTCTTGTTGGTGTATCTTCACAGGCATTGTGTACTAGCTTTCTCTGATTTTATACAATATGTACTTATTTGAGTCCAGCCTCTTTCACTTTGTATATTCTTCTTAAAAATCATCTGTGTTCCTTTTTATTGCTAAATAGTATTCCATTGTATGGACATATCACATTTGTCAATTCATCTATTGAGCATTTGGGTGGTTTTCAGTGTTTAATTTGGTTACTATGAATAAAGTTGCTATGACCATTTGCGTTCCATTTGTTGAAAAAATCTTTACTTTCCGGCCGGGCGCGGTGTCTCAAGCCTGTAATCCCAGCACTTTGGGAGGCCGAGACGGGCGGATCACGAGGTCAGGAGATCAAGAGCTTCTTGGCTAACACGGTGAAACCCCGTCTCTACTAAAAAATACAAAACAAAACAAAACAAAACAAAACAAAATAAAAAAACTAGCCGGGCGAGGTGGCGGGCGCCTGTAGTCCCAGCTAATGTAGTCCCAGCTACTCGGGAGGCTGAGGCAGGAGAATGGCGTAAACCCGGGAGGCGGAGCTTGCAGTGAGCTGAGATCCGGCCACCGCACTCCAGCCTGGGCAACAGAGCGAGACTCCGTCTCAAAAACAACAACAACAAAAAAAAACTTTACTTTCCAAATTAAATAACATTAGCAACTTTGTCAAAAGTCAATTGACATGTGGATATATTTCTGAACTTTCTGTTTGGTTCCATTGATCCATATTTCTATTCTTATGTTAGATAATACCACACTGTCTCAATTACTGAAGCTTTCTACTAATTCTTCAAATAGATTAGTGTAAAAATAAGTTTTTTCTTTTAAAAATGTGTTTTAGCAGTTCTACATCCGTTGAATTTTCATGTATATTTTAGAAACAACTCAACTTTTACCAAAAACAACTGCTGGGATTTTAATTGGGCTTGTATTTAATCTATAGTTGAATTTGGGGAAAATTATTATTTTAACAATATTTAGTTTTTAATATACAAACTTGGTATATTTCTCCATTTAATTAGATTTTTCAAAAATGTAATTGACCAATGTTTTCTGGTTTTCAGTATACAAGTATCACATATTTTGTAAACCTTTCCCATGAGTTTAAGGCAGCTATTTACAGTTTTTAATGTATGTCTGCTAATCAAGTTTGTTAATTACATGACTCAAATATCTATTAACTCTTCTGTCTATAATGATTGGAGATTTGTCCGTTTTTCTTTGTAGGTTCATCAAGTTTTGCATTACATACTTTGAGGCTATGATGTCATTTAACAAGACTTTAATATTTTTCATCTTCCTGTTATAATTAACTTTTTATCATTATAAATTAATTCCCTAACTTTGGTAATGTTTTTTGTATTAATGTCTACTTTACCTGATTTTACTATAATTGCATTAGTTTCCTTTCTGGTTTGCCTTTTTTCATTATTTCTATTTCCTTATGTTTTAGATGTGTCCTGTTAAAAAAATCATGTGGGTAGGCAACCTCCAGTGATCTCTGCCTCCTGATTTACCTCTCTTATGTAATATCCCTTCCTTGAATATAGACTGGACTTAAACTGACTCATTTCTAATGTACTAAATATGAAGGAAGTGATTAGGTTATAAAAAGACTGTGACTTGTGCTTTAAGTGGTCTCTCTTACTCTCTTTTGGATTACTTGCCCTAGGGAAAGCCAGCTGTCTATGGTAAGATAGCACTGTGAGAGTTTCACTTGAGTAAGCTGGAAGATCTTCTGAGGCCTTCCAAAAAACCACTAGAGTGAGCTTCAAAAAGGATTCATTCACAGTCGAGCATTGAGATGACTGCGGCCCTGTCAACACATGGATTGAAGTCTTGTGAGAGACCCTGACCAAGAACCACCTGGAAAGACATTCTCAGATTCTTGGCCCACAGAAACTGTAAAGTAAAAATGTATGTTGTTTTTAGCCACTACATTTTTGGGCAGTTTTTATGTAGCAATCATTATCTAATACATGCTTGTACTTGGATTGTTTTAATCCACTCTGACAATTTTTTGCTTTGAACTGTAATATTTTGTTCAATTATAGAGAATAACAATTTTTTATATATTTTTGATTTATTTCTACTATTCTATTTTGTGCTTGTACTTATCTGACCTGAATGATTTTCTTTTTTCTCACACTTTTTGGTTTCTCTTGAATTGTATTTTTTTTCTTATTTTAGTCCCTGTTTTAATTTGGAAGTAATATGTTGTATTTCTACTTTGTATTTGAAATGGTTAGTGTAGTAATTAGAAGACATATACTTCTCAAAGTTTAAAATTAATCAGGTTTTTTTCACCTGCTAAGAAATACAAAAGCCATGAAACACCTTAATCCCATTCACAATTTCTCCAAATTATATAATATTATTATCATGTACTTCACCTTTATTTTTGAATCCCCAATATTTTATTATACTTTTTTTCTTTGAGATGGAGTCTCGCTCTTTCACCCAGGGTGGAGTGAAGTGGTGCAATCTCGGTTCGCTGCAATCTCTCCTGCCTTAGTCTCCCAAGTAGCTGAGATTACAGGTGCCCACCACCACACCCAGCTAATTTTTTGTATTTTTAGTAGAGACGGGGTTTTGTCATGTTGGCCAGGCTAGTCTCAAATTCCTGACCTCAGGTGATCTACCTGCCTCAGCCTTCCAAAGTGCTAGGATCACAGGCGTGAGCCACCGTGCCCAGCCTTTATTATACTTTATAACCAGTGCTTGTTTAGACTTAGTCACAAATTTACTACTTTGCTTTTGTTTCCTGCAGTTACGTTTGAGAAGAATTTTCTTCTGCCTTAAATATATCCTTAAGAATTTTTTTATAGAGAGTTATTGCTGGTAAACTCCTTAAGTTTTGTTCGTCTGAAAATTTCTTCGTT
The DNA here is from genome assembly GCF_047675955.1 of Chlorocebus sabaeus. Lineage (NCBI taxonomy): Eukaryota > Metazoa > Chordata > Mammalia > Primates > Cercopithecidae > Chlorocebus > Chlorocebus sabaeus. The sequence goes on along the minus strand of NC_132904.1, from coordinate 84,403,613 downwards.
CCACTCTTGTTTTTCAGACATACTTCTAATGAGTGTAGAATTCTAGGCCAACAGTTATTTTCTCTCAATACATTGAACATACTATTCTAGCTTCTGTGGTTGCTTCTGCAAAATCAACTCTTCTTGTATTACTGCTTTGGAAGTAGTCTATCATTTCTGCTTGCCTGCTTTTAAAATGCTTTCTTTTTCTTTATTGACTTTGGTTTAAATATAATGTGCCAGACTTTTTAAAAGTCCTACTTGTGATTTATTGGACTTAAAAAATGTGGATTGGTCTTTTATTTCTGCTGGAAAATTCTCAGCCTAAACTCATTCCAATATTGCTTCTATTCCTCCCTTTTCTCCTCTTGGAAGCCTGATGATACATATGTTGGATTGTCTTACTCCAACATACATGACTCCTTGTTTCCCTTTTAAATATTCCATGTCATTGCTTCATACTAGTTTCAGATCATTTCTTTAGAACCATATTCTACTTTACTAGTTTTTTATTCTTCTCTCTATAATATGCTACAAAGTCACCTGTGCTATTTAAACTATTCCCAATATGGTCATTGATTCTATTCCTTATTCACTATACATGTTTTTAAACTTTTTTTCTTTAAGCATATTAGAGAGTTATTTTATAATTTGGATCTGATTATTTTATTATGTGACGATTTTATAAAACTTTGTTTGCTGTTCTTTAATGCTCGTTCTTATTCACAGAACCTCATTTCCTAGTGAATTTAGTTCATTTTCATAAGCTTATTTTTCTTAGAGTTTTATGCATGAAAATTATTCGAGACCTGGGAAAAGGTGAATACTGCCGAATTTGATTTGTCTTTGATTTGCCAAGTTTTGCCAATACTGGACCACTCTGATTTAAAAATGTGGCTGTGTTTCTTTTGAACCAGATGGTGAGATTATATACTGAAAATCTTGGCAAGTACTATGTTAGGTGTCTCAATTTTCACACTGTCATTTTTCATTTGGAGCTCATTTCATTGTTATTAAAAGACAATTGTTTCTTCAGTACACTAAGAAAGATTTTATTAGTTTTGTTTTGGCTCATCATTATACTGAAGAGGTCCTTAGACTCCTGAGAACCTAGTTTTGCCGTAGAAATCTACTTGGTTTCCTGTCTTTGGCAGACATCAGGCTTGGTTTCCTGTCTCTTTCACTCCATGAGTCCATGAAAACCGAAATGCAAGCTTACATGGTTTGGCAATTGTCCTTAGAGTGAACACCAGCTGCAGAGCACTAAGAATAGCAGTTAGTTCTTTGAGTTTCCATTCTTTATCAGTGCCTGATCTGAGAGCTGCTCACTTCCCTGAAAGCTTATTAATACTTTACACTTATTTTTAATATCTTATCCAGAATTTTTTAGGATATTTCAGCAGGAGGGTTGATCCATAAAATTGGCCTCGTATATAACCAACCAATAGGAGCAGTCCTGCTGCTGCCCATAACACAGTATCTATCAATGTTGAATATATTTGCTTGTGTTTCTTTCTTCCTTAATAGGCTTGGAGCTTCTCGAAGATAGAGGCTGTTTTTCATTTAAGTGCCTGGATTCTAATATGGATGGATATATATATAATGAATCTTAGTAGATTGTATAACAAATCACATTTTCTTGTCCCTTATAGATTACTTATAAAGCAAATTGCTGCACTTATAACGTGGACAAGATAGAGATCCCAACCTGAAATTCAATTAACTGAGAAACAAAAGTTCAGGTACTTTTGAGAGTCTGTGTTCCTTTTTTGTGGCATGATCTACAGGGGAAATTAATTTTTAATGTAATTATTAAATTCAGTATATTATCTCATTAAAATTCTTGAGAAATACAAACCAATTGCCCTTTCAGCAAAAGAACAAAAACAAAACAATTTTAAAAATCCTGTTATGTAACATTGACTCCTCATTTTCTCATTTTTTAGTGGCCCGTTGCTATGGAAATCTCTCCATACTATCTACAGATATGAATCACACACTTGGTAGCACTACATCTGCAGTGCTGCAGTGAACCATATGGAAAATTTACTGCAGTCAAAGGAGTCAAGTAAAAACTCTCTGTGCAGATGGATTCAGCACTTCAAAGGTTGAGGCAACTGTTCAATAGGTTACACTGCCTATTTCTCTGCAATACCAAAATTCAAAAAGGCATTTGTCCTAAAAGACTGGATACACAGGTCCTGAGCTGTCACTTGAAATGGGTAGGCAAAATGAATAGAACTCCAATAGAAATCCTCAAACCTGAACTGGCAAACACAGTCTACCTATCAGTTGTCTGGTCTTCATTTGAATCCAGTTCATCACTAGTGTTACAGAATGCTACTAGTTTATATATTTATAATGTTTTCCTTTATCTCTTGAAAAATATCAGTTTGTTTGATAATTATTTAACATGTGAAAATTGAATGGATGTATGAATAGTAAATCATAAATTGGGAAGTTAATTCTTGATGTGTCTGGAGTTACGGTTGATATGAGCAAATAATGGTTCCAATTTGTAGACCACTCATACATGCTATACCTTTATCTAAGTGTTTATATACATTATTTGATTTTATTTTTTAACATTCCTACAAAAATAAGTGTTATTAGCCCCATTTGACTGATAAAGAAAATACAAATTAAAAAAACAGTATGTCTGTCACTTACAGTTTGTAAAAGTGTTGTGAAGTTTGGGTTTCATTCAAGTATATCTGACCCTAATGCTTGTTTTATTGACACGATTAAAAATTTCTATTTGAGAAGTGTATGTATAGATCATGTGTCAAGCCTGTGCTCTGGAGTCAGAGTGCCTGGATCCAAATTTTAGCTCTGTCTTTGATTATTCATGTAACTTCAGGGTATTTACTTAACCACTCTTCTGTTCAGTTTTCTCACCTTTGAAATGGAGGTCATAAAAATACTTACCTAGGAGGATTCTTGAGATAATTAAATGACCTATTGCACAGGACCAAGAATAAGTGCCAAGTAAATCTCAATAGTGTTAATTATTGTCATCGTGTTCATTCGTTTTAAAATATGGCATACTAGTTTGAGGAATATAAAAATTATGAATTGTTTTCCTTTTCTTTTAGGGCAGCATGTTTACTAGGGCAGTAGTTCCCAAACTGTGGTTCCCAAGCTAGTAGCAGCATCACCAGCTAGGAATTTATTAGAAAAGTAAATTATCAAGCCTTATCCCAGATCTACTGAGTAAGAAACTCTGGAAATGGAACTCCCAGCTATCTGTATTTTAACAAGACCTTCAGGTGATTCTGACAAATGCAAAGCTTGAGAAATAGTCTGGGATAAAAGATTTTGTATCTTTCCTAGTTTTAAACAAGGCCAACTGTGCCCAAAGGACGCTTTTAGAACCAATCCTGGGGTGCTCTGATTTTTCTAGAATCAATTCTCACACTTCAAATGGATGTTGCAATCACTCTGTTCCTTTGAGCCCATCTAATCACTAAGATTCTTGATTAATCGTTAATCTTTTTGCCTTGACTGCATTTAAGATGATCAATTACTTCATAATAATTTCCTCTTGTGTGGAATGAGATGAAACACTGTGATTATCACAGCCATTAAAAGATACTACTGGAATTTTTCAGAGTTGATGCAGACAGAACATTTAAAGTGTCCCTAAAAGCAGACTAGTCTCTATTTCTGCATAAAAATAATAATAATCAGTGAAGTTTTTCCAATTGAGAAATATGTGAACTAACTTGTAAAGTCTTTAATTATCCTAAGTTTTACACCATTTATTAAGGTTCATAAATAGAAAATGACACACTACCAAGCTTTCAGATAAGGCGGCTTCAATGCAGGAAGCAAGCTCATAAGAATGTATGTTAAACTGTTTCAAGAAAAAAATTAAGTTAGTATCATTTTATCAATATTTTAAACAAACAATACTGTTTAAATGATTTAAATGAGTTTAAACCTTTCTAAGTGTTTCCTTAATCTATAAAACTATAAGATTGTTTCAGTTGATCCATTGGGATTCTTCTAACTGCAAGAAAAAAATGGTACAATAAATACATTGAAAAGTATCATTTACGGCGGGGGGCGGTGGCTCAAGCCTGTAATCCCAGCACTTTGGGAGGTCCAGACGGGCAGATCACGAGGTCAGGAGATCGAGACCATCCTGGCTAACACGGTGAAACCCCGTCTCTACTAAAAAAAATACAAAAAAGTAGCCGGGCGAGGTGGTGGGCGCCTGTAGTCCCAGCTACTCGGGAGGCTGAGGCAGGAGAATGGTGTGAACCCGGGAGGCGGAGCTTGCAGTGAGCTGAGATCTGGCCACTGCACTCCAGCCTGGGTGACAGAGCGAGACTCCGTCCCAAAAAAAAAAAAAAAAAAAGAAAGGAAAGAAAGAAAGAGAGAGAGAGAGAGAGAGAGAGAAAGAAAGAAAGAAAGAAAGAGAAAGAAAGAAAGAAAGAAAGAAAGAAAGAAAGAAAGAAAGAAAGAAAGAGAAAGAAAGAAAGAAAGAAAGAAAGAAAGAAAGAAAGAAAGAAAGAAAGAAAGAAAGAAAGAAAGAAAGAAAGAAAGAAAGAAAGAAAGAAAGAAAGAAATCATTTATATTGAACAATAAAAGGTTTAAATCCTTCAGGAGTCTTTCTGGAGTGGAACCAGCTCTGACTAGGTAAAAGTTTAAAAGTTTTGAGCACAGTCTTGTGAGATTTCCACAAGACCACCAATTTGTATGCCTTATAGAAGTTCCAGGAAGCTCTGATATTTAGTAGTTATGTAGAAGGTCTTGATTTGAACAGTTGGAAAATCCTAGTTAGGTTGAAGGTGTTAGCTTATCTACCTAAATATCTTCAGGTGATTTAAAGGTCTATTAACATTGCCTACCTCATAAAATTAATCTAAGGATGGCATAAGCTTATAAAGGAAAATAAACCTAATACTTGATTCATACAGAATGAGCTCCACACAATGCTGTTATTGTTCTAGCACAGTGGTCTTCAAACTTTGTATGTATTAGAATCATTTGGGAGGGGTACCTGGTAAAAATATAGATTCTTAGCTTCCATCCCAGAAATAAAGTGAGTCCCCCATATCTGCATTGCTATAAGCTCCCTGGATATTTAACTACAGAATATTTTATGTTTTATTAAGGGTTCTTCAGAAAAAATCTATAGGATATAGGATTTCTCTCTCCCCACACACACACACACGTATATCTATCTAGACCAAACTCTTTTACAGTGGCAAAAAGGGAATAATATATATAGAGAGAGTTTTTTTACCACCTTGTATTAGTAGTATATAACAATGAAGAGAGAGAGAGAGATCCTATAGATCATATGTATTACCACCCCATCATACTCAATTATTCACCAAATTAACACCAGCTCTATTAATAATCCTAATAATAAAGCCCCTCAAATGTCAACACTTAATCCTCACATTTCAGGATAGTCCTTAATAGCCATTGCCACAGTATAGCCAAAAACAACCATTATACCACCCAAATAAATTCAAAAAACCATTAGCCCCACAAAAGCCCATCAAAATGTAACACAATACCACAACCCGCAGCACCACTAATAATTAACCCTAGACCCCCATAAATAGGAGAAGGTTTTGAAGAAAAACCTGCAAACCTTATAATCAAAAGAAGACTTCATAAAAATAAAGCATATGCCATTGTTCCTACATGGACTATAACCATGACTAATGGTATGAAAAACCATCATTGTACTTCAACTATAAGAACACTAATGACCAAAATACGCAAACTGCATTTGCTAATAAAAATGATCAACTACTCATTTATTGATCTTCCCACACCATCTAACATCTCTACATGATGAAGCTTTGGATCACTTCTTGGTGCTTGCTTAATTCGCCTAATCATTACAGGACTATGCCTGGCCATACACTATACATCAAACACCTCAACTGCCTTCTCTTCAGCCCCTCATATTATCCGAGATGTAAAGTATGACTGAATAGTCCACTATTTTCATGCTAACGGTGCTTCAATATTCTTCATCTACCTCTTCCTACACGTTCACCGAGGCTTATACTACAGGTCATTTATATTCCTAGAAACCTGAAACGTAGGCATTATCCTCCTACTCACAAATATAGGAACTGCATTCATAGGCTACATACTCCCATGAGGCCAAATATCATTCTGAGGTGCTACAGTAATTACAAACCTACTACCAGCCATCCCATATAGTGGAACTGACCTAGTACAATGAATTTGAGGTGGATTATCAGTTGACAAAGTCACCCTTACATGATTTTTCACCTTCCATTTCATTTTACCCTTCATCATCACAGCTCCAGCAACTATTCAGCTTTTATTCTTACATGAAACAGGATCTAACAATCCTTCACAGATCTCATCAGACCCTGACAAAATCACTTTCCACCCCTATTATACAAGCAAAGATATTCTAGGCTTAATTTTTCTCCTCCTCCTCTTAATAATTTTAGTACTATTTTTGCCTGATCTCCTGAGTGACCCAGATAGTTAGTTTAGCCAGCCCTCTCAATACCCCACCCCACATTAAGCCAAAGTGATACTTTTTGTTTACATATGCAATCTTACGATCCATCCCTAAAAACTAGGAGGTGTACTAGCCCTTATATCTTCCATTCTCATCTTAACAGTTATCTCTGTACTCTACATGTCTCAACAACAAAGCACAATATTCCGTCCATTAATTCAATGCCTATTCTAGATCTTAGTGACTGACCTGTTACACTCACATGAATTGGAGGATAGCCCATCGAATAACCTTTTGTTATCATTTGACGGACAACAACCATTATGAACTTCTCTACCATCCTCACCCTATACCACTTATTGCCCTACTTAATGAAACTGCCCCTGTAGTATAATTCAATACTCTGGTCTTATAAACCGGAAATGAAGAATCCCTTCCCAGGACAAAGAGAAAAAGCATTCCTGCTTCACCATCAACACCCAAAGCTGAAATTCTAATTAAACTATTCCCTGTACTTTCTTCGGCACACACTTTACCATGTCAGTATTAACCAACTACCACTAATACATTAGTGCTTTTATGTACTTCGTGCATTACTGCTAGTCCCTGTGAATATTGTATTGTAATTGCTTGATTGTACATAGTACATTTACATATGAAAGTACATTAAAAACTTAATCCACATTCATATAAGCATATACTGAAAATCTCTTGATCAACTGTAATACATTCATGATGATCACCCACATAACAAACCTAGCTAACGTGGATATTGACTCGTACTAAAAGTCCTTAGTATTACATAGTATATAAAATCGTTAATCGGACATAGCACATTATAGCCAAGATAATTCTCATCAACATGGATATCCCCTACCAAGTTTTAGTCTGTTAATCTACCAACCTCTGTGAAATCATCATCCTGCTTGGGAGTGCTACCCTCCTTGCTCTAGGCCCATAACAGTTGGGGGTGTAGTCAATTATTCAAAGCAAGACACTGAAAATGTCTAGATGGGTCTGCACAACCCCATAAACAAATAGGTTTGGTCCTGGACTTTCTATTGACTCTTAGTGAGATTACACATGCAAGCATCCCCAACCCCATAAAAATGCCCTCTAGATTAACCGAATGAAAAGGAGCAAGTATCAAGCAAGCACAAATGCAGCTCAAAACACTTTGTTCAACCACACCCCCACAGGAAACAGCAGTGATAAATCTTTAGCAATAAACAAAAGTTTAACTAAGCTATACTAATATTTAGGGTTGGTTAATTTTGTGCCAGCCACTGCGATCATACGATTAACCCAAGCTAATAAGCTAATAGAACTCAGCATAAAGAGTATTTAAGATCTACCCTCAATAAAGCTAAACGCTATCTAAATTTTTAAAAACTTCAGCTGAAATAAAATATAGTATGAAAGTGTCTTTAATACCCTGAAGACACAATAGCTAAGACCCTAACTGGGATTAGATACCCCACTATGCTTAGCCCTAAACTTTAAAGCAACAGCTTAAAACATCTGATAGAGATATGTGTGTGTGTATATGTGTGTGTGTGTATGTGTGAGTGTGTGTGATGTGTATGTGGGCATGCCTTTATTTTTTGGGTCAAGGAAGATGAACTAGGGCATTTTATCTGCGTATTTTTCTCTACTTTCCCTGTCTTGGTTATCTACCTCTTGAAAAGAGAGAGAGAGTGATCTTAACCTTGAACATGCCCAATTGATTTCACCCTGGAACAGGCACAATTCTTTATCAACATACTGTACTATCTTAATGCCTGGGTACAATATGAAAAGAGCTTGGGAATCTTCTTCCTCCTTATCTCCTTCCAAAATTCATCACTTGAAATAAATTACTGTGAGGTTTCTCAAATGGTTATTTCTGCAGTTCTTATCAGACTGAAGGATATAAAATACCATCTGCATTCTCTTAGAATCAGGGTACCTCCCAGGGACGCATTTCATTTTATTCTCTCTGTCTCTTCATTGCTATATGCTACTAATGTGAAGTGGTAAAAAATCCTATTTGGTTGTGGGTTGTAAGAATCACTGGATCTTTCTTGATAAAAACAGGAATTTCTTGATGTAAAATAACATTGTTCATTTTCAGAGAATTTATTTGGAATGTTGCCTTTCAATTTGTTTCACATTCATTTAAAAAGGTGGAATCAGTGTTATAGTTCCCATCTTCAACAGACCAATTTAGAATTCATGATAGGCAATATTTCTCTAATTTGTAAGGGATTAATTCACTGCTGACCTAAATTCCTTCACAGTGACCAAAGGAGAATTGTTTCCAAGCAACCAGAAATTACTGACATGAGGATTCAATCTTTCAGCGTTTTGCACAAAAGCCAAGAAGTCTATTCTGCTGATCAGTTGCATGGAGGATACATGATGAGCAGTGTGGAGCCTCTGCAAGATCACCAAAGCTGCTTAAGAGTCAAGCACACAGCCGGTGCCTGCATTCAGGACCGTGCTTGTCTCGGTTGGGAAACCATCACACAGGGCCCCATTTATTAAGAAATCCCAAAAGACTCTTCATAATATTCAGATTGAATATAAATAATAGGTATACAAACCCTATTTCCCTAACTGAAACATATGACTACATGTCTCTTTCAGCCTTAGAAACTGAAATTGTGTTTACTTTTTTCATAGCCTGATTTTTTATGTATTTATAGAGCCAATAAAATGAAAGTGGGCTCAGCCCAGTGTCCAATGCAGCTTCAGAGGTGATTTGCTCATCAGTAACAGAGGAGTGAGGTTGGCCTAAGAGCAATCAGAGCATCCCCAAGAATGACAAGGAAGGTTTTGTATTTACCAAAACAAAAAGAGACTTTAAAAAAAGAATGACACTAATCAGGTCAAATCTATTCATTTTACAAATGATGAAATGAAGTTATTTGTCCATGGTCAATGGTGGTAAAGTTGAGATACTAGTTCCTAAATGTGGAATTTTTCTCTACTTCATAGTGAATGGCATCTTATTTGAAATTCTCTAGAAGCCTCCAGGCTCATAGTATGACCTCTGGCAAAGCTTTCTGGAGTCAGATTGATCCGAATTTCCACAAGGATACAAAATGTATTCATTATGTAAGTGAAATAAACAACAGAAGTTCAGATGGCTCATTAAAATTACTGCCTGAAAAAGCTACTGTTTGAAATTGTACGCATTTCAATTTCTCCCCAATTTCAATCACTTTTCAATCATAAAAGATCACCAGCAAATTTCTTACATTGTTATAATGCTTATGTACTTGATGTATAAAACATGCGTAATATTTATTTAAGGGAAGTTGTTAGAATTTTTTAAATAATAAATATAATCCCTGTCAACATTTTCTTTCCCCTGTAATTTAAAAAGCAACACAATAAAAGGCTTAAGACAACCACAATGAAGGAACGATTATGAAGAGAGAAGAAAAATAAATGTTCACAGTACAGCTGAGACCAGCAGCCCCTAAAAGATTCTACAGCAAAGAAAGTGGGTAAAGGAATAAACATTCCAAATAGAGGGCCCTGCAAGATAAAGAGGTACAGACCATAATGTGGTTCTTAAAAATAGGGATGGACACCAGGCCTGAAGGGGTAAGAAGAGGCCAGTTGTTTAGGTATTTTATGTTCATGAATTTGTTACAGGTAGTAAGATAGGCATGTGCGTGGTTCCGCAATTATGACACTGCCTTTCTAACAAAAATAACTTGGCAGTTGGCACCAGGGCACCCGGGAGAGACACTCTCTTGATGATCCACAGCTATTGACATTCAAGCGTTAACCGAATGCAGAGGCCAGGGAGAAGAAACTTCCTGAGCATGTGCTCTAAGAGAAAAAGTAGTGAGGTGTGACTTCCAGGGACACTCCGCTAGGAAAAGCTTCAGATGGGCATGTGTACAATTTTGTAGACATGCTGCGTGTGCTCAGTTTCCAAGGGTAAGGAGGACACTGCACACGCAGGAAGCCCAGCCTAAGGGAGAATCATGGGAAAGAGGAGAGTCTATAAAGTCCTAGGATCAGTGTTAAACTCTGTCTTTGACATTCAGGGGCCCACTTGTGTCTCTTCAAGCAACTTTTCCTTTCTTTCCTGTTCTAAAGCCTTTTACAAATAAACTTCCACTCTTGCTCTGAAACTCGCCTCAGTCTCTTCGGCCTTATGGCCCTCAGTTGAATTCTTTATTCTGAGGACTCAAGAATTGAAGCTGCTACAGACCTGTATGGATACACTGCTGGTAACTCAGGGTAACTTGGATACCTTCCACCTGTAAAAAAGTTTTGTTTTGTTTTTTTTTCTCTCTCTCTCTATTCATTGTTATGCTGTTGAAAATTTCAAGCAGGTAGACGTATGACCCTATTTACATTTCAGAAAGAAATATTTACGAGTAGACTCTATTTGTTATCTACATGTATGCTAATAGAACTTTGCCCCTACCACACTGGAAAGAATATAACCATTGGCTTATAGAATTATTAACAACAAAATCATACCATTGGGACGAGTTTTCCTCCACTTTTCAATTACTGTATAACTTAAAATATATGGTACATATTTTCTTTTTTATTTTACTGCATGACACCATGTATATGACATTTTGAATAACACAAAGTAATAGGGATTATAGGTACATATAACATAGATGAATCCCAAAATATCCTTAATGAAAGAAGTCAAAGACAAGTTCACACTATAAGGTTCCATTTTATAAAAACTCTAGAGATAGACATTGCGGTGCATGCCTATAGTCCCTGCTACTCAGGAAGCTGAGGTGAGAAGATCACTTATGCCCAGGAGTTCAAGTCAAGCCTGGGCAACACAGTAAGACTCCATCTCAAAAGAAAAATAATAAAAATCTAGATAATTGAGGCAAGTTTATAGTGACAGAAAGAGTAACAGTAGGTGTCTGGGGATATTTTCAACATAAAATAGAAAAATAGAAGTAAAAAAAAAAAAGAGTAAAGTCTACTTTCCCCTTATATCTCCTCTGTGTCTGTATGATAATAGACAATCTAATTTTTTCAGAAATTTTGAAGTATTGTTGGAAAAATGTTTCCCTTGCTCATTTTACATGTTTGAGAGCTGACAGATAATGAAATTCATACAACTTAGGAGTAGCTTATTCAGACAGTAATTTCAATTAATATCTGAATGCTTTTTATTACTTTTAAATTCAAAAGAGATACAATATGTTGAAACTGGATAAATCTAATGTCTATCTTTTCTAGGTTATAAAGAATAGGAAAGAACTTGAGAAAAGAAACTGTCAAGATTGTAATCGAAGTTATTCTATTTTCTGGATTTAATGGCCTCCAAATTGTTAAGCAGAAAACAAAGAAATTGAGGATAAAATGACAGAAAAATAAAACTAGCTTTGTGAATAAACCATTTACCTTCCCAAAATTTACTTTTTCTTCAGAGCTTTCAACTGTAGATAATTTCTGCTTCCTCTGATTATTCTTTTAAAAATAGAAGTACTGTCTTCGGGATTCAGGAAATGGAAAGGTTGCCCAGGTTGAAGTAAGATTTTCTATCTTTACCCATGTGAATGTATGTCTTGATTTAGTATCAAAAGTCCAGATTCATATCAATTCTTCCTCAGGCTATACAAAGTGGTGATAAGCAGAAGTCAGAGACCGTGACTTGGCCTTGTGTTGCTGGAAGCGCAAGTTGGCAGAACCCCAGGTTGCAGCCCAGGCAAGATCAAGTAAAAGTTTCCTATGTATCACATTTGAAAGTCTTTTTTCACATCTAGGACTGGGCACATAGATTCTTTTGTAGCCTGAACAAATCAGTAGTTGTGCCATCTTTTGTCAGGATTTCTTGGCAAATCTTTTGTATCCTTTCTTTCAAAACTTCTATATCCTTATATTTTAGATGTGGCTCTTGTGAACAACATGTGGCTGAATTTTGTCATTGTTTTATCCAACCTGGCAATGTTTTCCTTTAAATTAGATTGCTTCCTTCATTTATATTAAATGAAATCACTTATATATGTGGATTTAAACCCAGGATCTTATTATGTGCTTTCTGTTTGTCATGCCAACTCTATGTCCCTTTTTCTCTCTCATATTTTCTTCTATTAAATTGATTACTTTTGGCAATTCCAATTATTTCCCCTCTACCAATTTAGAGGCTATGTGTTCTATTTCTAATATTTCCATGGTTACTTTTTAACATGCATTTTTAATTTATGAAAATCTAATATTAATTGATATCTTTATTTTTACCCATGAAAATGCAAAGGACTTAGAATACTTTAACTGTATTTATCATCCCTCCTGATATATATATATGTAATGTATTTTATCTTTTTAACTTTATAGATAAAATTGTATGTATTTATCAAGTAAAACATGATATTTGAAATATATAGTTTTCTGAAATATATATTACATTGTGTTATGGCTAAAGTAAACTAATTAACATATGCATTATTTCATGCAATGAGAACACTTAAAACTTAAAATCTACTCTCTTAGACACCGTGTTCTACCTCAGATCTCTTGAAATCATTCCTTCTAGCAAATTGAAATTTTGTAGTCTTTGAGTAACATCTTCCCAACCCCCTTCATCACCATCACCTCTACTCCTGGTGACCACCATTCTTCTTTCTCCTTCTATGAGATCAACATTTTTAGATTTCACACTTGAGTGAGATCATGAGGTATTTGTCTTCCTGAGCCTAGCATAATATCATTGAGATTCATCCACATTGTCACAAATAACAGCATATTTTGATTTTTATGGTGGAATAGTATATCATTGTATATATACATCACATTTTCTTTATCCATTCATCTGTTAGTGGACACTTAGGTTGATTTCATATCATGGCTATTGTGAAAAACAATGCACTAAACACGGGAGTGTAGATATCTCTTCAATATACTGGCTTCATTTCCTTTGGATATATACCCAACAGTGAGATTGCTGGAACATACAGTAGCTCTATATTTATTTTTTTTTTAGGAACCTTCATACTTGTTCTGGAATGACTGTACCACTTTATATTCCTACCAAAAATGTGCAAGTGTGAAACTACCAAACTAAGATTTGTCCACAAAAAGGTGAGAGACTGGGGAGGTATGTCTACACTCTGTAGCTTAGACTCTGCAACACACATTTCCTCTTTGTCAACTGGCTCTGCCAATAGGACATGCCAGAGGGAGATAGATAGGAAAAACAGACTTGTTTCTTCCTGTTCCTATTGGTGTAATCATAGCATCAGCTTTGTTCTTGACCCTGGTGATAGCAGCTGTTTGGTCCACATTGCGGATTTTCTATACTATCAGAACTACTCTCCTCAGAGATAACAGCACCAGCCATACATTACTCCTTCCCAAAGGTCTTCATCACACCTTTGTGATTCCTCTTTTTCAAGTCTCTAAGATTCCATTCTCATTCATTTTTTCCTCAGGACTAGGACTGGTAGATATTTATGTCCTGTCACCTACCATTATGATATTTATGTCCCTTTTGCTTTTTCTGTTCTCTCTACCTAGTTAACCATAACAATTTTTATATTAAATTTACATGTTAAAATAGTATGGTTTATGTCTTGAATGGTCCCTGAGTGAAACAGAACTACTTTTACCATTGAGATATTTGGTATCTGAGATGCAGTGGAGACAGCATATGTAGCTGTGCTGTGCTTTTTCCAGCCATAGAAAAAAGCCCTAGGCCCGTCAAAGTTTGGAACTCCAGTAAAATAATCCACTTTAATCTGTGACTTAGGGATGTCCTGTAAGTAACTTACTCCTTGCATTAGGTCATCTGTGTCATGTGGAAAACTTTAAACCTTAAACTTTGTTTGTATTAGCATTTTGGAGTTTTGAAGAAAATGTTTTCTATACATCAGCAGTCCCCAGTCTTTTTGGCACCAGGGACTGGTTTCGTTGAAGACAATTTTTCGACGGACTTTCATGCGGGATGGTCTTGGGATGAAATTGTCCCACCTGAGATCATCAGGCATTAGATTCTCATATGGACTATGCAATCTAGATCTCTCGCATGCACAGTTCACAATAGGGTTCGTGCTCCTATGAGAATCTAATACCCCACTGATCTGACAGGAGGTAGAGCTCAGGCAGTGGTGCTCACTCACTTGCCGCTCACCTCCTGGTGTGCAGCCTGGTTCTTAACAGGCCGTGGTCTGGTACCAGTCCAGACCCAGAATTTTATTTGTCTCAAATATCTAGCCAGCCATTAGGGGAAATGGAATATCTGACTAAATGCCTTGTAAGATTTCAGGACTAAAAACATTTCACTGTTAGCAGTACATTTTTCATTCACTTGTTTTCTCTCTAAATCTTTGATAAGCTCAGTGCAACTTTGATTAATAAACAATAAAATGCTTATTGTCTTGATTTAAATATTTTACCTTACTCTGCCACTGTCGTAAATATTTTTTCAGTTATATCTGGTGGTATTTAAAAATATTTCAAAAAGAAAAACAAAAAAATTAAGAATACAAATGAAACAGGATATAAATGCTTAAGGATTTCTTTTCCTAATTTCGGGCATTGATATAAGAGCATGCTTCTATGCTCTGAATGTTTGTAGGCCCTCAAAATTCATATGTTGAACCAGATATTCCCAATGTAATAGTATTAGAGAATGGAGCCTTTGAGAGATGATTAGGTCACAAGAGCTCTGCCCTCATTAATAAGAGTAATGCCCTTATAAAAGAGACCTCAGAGAGCTATTTCACCATGTGAGGATGCGGTAAGAAGGTGACATCTATGAAGCAAAAACAGACCCTCACCAGACACTGAATCTGCTGGTGCCTTGATCTTGGATTGCTTAGCCTCTAGAACTATAAGAGATTAAGTTTCAGCCATTTGCAAGCCAGGAAATTTATGGCATTTTTTAGAGCAGCCTGAATGGACTAAGCTGCATATCATGAAGTTTCCACCTTTTAAGAGAAGATCCTTCCCGTCAAAAAACTATATTCATAACTCTCTAAGAATTTATCAGTTATCACACTTTAATTTTCTGTTTACTTTCTCTAATGGCTAATTTTATGTATCAACTTGGCTAGGCTGCAGTACCCAGTTTTTGGTCAAACATCAGTCTAGATGTTGCTGTGAGGGTTATTCTTTTAGATTTGATAACATTTAAATTAGTAGACTTTGAGTAAATTATCTCCAATAATGTGGGTAGGCCCCATTAAACCAGTTGAAGGCTTTAAGAGAAAAAGACTGAGGTCCCTAAGGAAGAAGAAATTCTACCTCTAGACTGCCTTTTAACCTGAGTCACAGCATCAACTCTTTCCTGGGTCTTTGTCCTGGGTCTCCAACATGCTAGCCTACCCTGCAGATTTCAGACTAACCTACGCCTACAAATGTGTAAGCCAATTCCCGTATATACAGAGGAATACATATGTGTATATACACATATGTGTGTAGGTATATATACACACATCTATGTATAAGAGATATTTATCTGTATAATGAAGGATGTATGTGTGTATGTCTGTAGATATACACACATATACACACATATGTGTATATATACATACATACACATACATATATACATGTCTATATGTGTATATATGTATATAAACAGATGCATGTATATATACACATACATAAATGCATATATGTATGTATGTGTGTATAGTGTTTTCTATGTGGAACCCTGACTAAAATGCTTGCCAATCACTCCCTCCCTCTATCCTATGGTTCTTTTGTGAGCAGAGATTATATCTTATCCAGTGTCTGCTACAATTCTGGCATCTAAAGAGAGCCCAATAACATGTCAAGCAAATTAATGAAGGATAGCTATTAAGATGCCTGAACATTTAGCCATCAGGAAAAAAGATGACATAGATAATATCTTCTAACATGAAAATGATAAAGAGAATAAACAAAAATATAATATTCTACATGATATGTATGTGTGTACCTGTGAATATGTGCATATGCATATGTGTTTGTGTGTATGTATAAACATAGATGTCCATAGATGGATGCACATATGGGTGGAAGTAATAACAAAAGAAAGGGATATTATTAAATAAGAATGAAGATTTTTAAATGTTACCAAGCAGGCTTTCTCACATTCCAGATACACCAATGCTTCTTTGTACTACCCTTTCAACACCATTTAGGCAGAAAGTGAAAAGTGATTTTTCACTGCCCTCTGAGGGAGGGCATATATTACTTAGAACACAGAGTCAAAATGTTAGCATTAAGTTCCAAAACAGGCTTTAAAATTCATTCAAGATGCAACAACCTTGAAAGCAAAGGTTTTCACAAGGCTAAGATGTTGAGAGACAAAGGACATTTTTTGAATTCAAATTCAAAGGCAGAAAGTTTAAACTAAAAATGATAACACTGAGAAAAATCATGACGATTATAACAGTTTTCTTTACATGGAATGAGGAAATAAAATCATTTCATCATTGGAGGAGTATTTTTATCATGTAAACAGAAAATGGAGCAATATAGTAAATGACTTACAGATTATGGAGAAATAATTCACGGCCTTCAACTTTGAAGTGTAGACCAGATATCCTAGCAGAAGGCGATGATGGAATTCCCAGATAAGTTTTGGAGGACACCATAAGAAAGGTATTTCTTGTCTTACTTCCCAGACTGAAAGCCCTGTAGAGAAGTTAACTGTCTGGTATGGTTGTGCACAATAAAATTTAAAAAAAAATCTGAGTGGAATACCTAGGCAGATGGGCCTAAGAGCATCAGCAAAATTTAAGTCCTCACAGGGTTGTATAAAATGTTTATTTCCTATGTCCCAGGGAGAAGCACAAAGGCTGAAGAGGCAGAATATGGGCCTGTTGACCAATGACCATGGTGAAAACAAGATACCTTAGCAGGTGTCAGTGTATGCAGCCAAATGCCCTAAGACTCGTGCTGAAAACACCCACAGAGAACAAGGGACAATGATGGGCCAGATACCTTGATATAGTTAATGCTAGGACAATGCATACACCCACTGCCTCTACCCAACCCAGCATTTAGATCACTCACTGGAGACAGGCAGAAAGTAAGGAAAGTAAAAACAAAGGGGAAATCCCTCAATTAGACTATTTTCCTAAAGAAAACAAAGAAATGTCTGCAAATGACTCAATTTACTTGGATGTAAATATACCAAGAAATTTGCTATTTATCAAAAGGAAGAGTTAAACCTAGTTGGTTCAGTTACAAAACAATAAAATCACGGTTTAGGTCACCCAAGTTGCATCAGAGTGAAAAATTCAGACCTGGCACACGCATATGTGGAAGTACACACATTCACTCAGTCACAGTATGCAAAGTAACTCTCAGATCAAAGAGAAAGTGTGGCTCTCAAGGGCAGAGCATGGGCCACAGCAAGTTATTCTCAGGCCTTGAGGCCTAAAAGAATTTGCTTTGCTGAGGTTTGAACTTGCTTGGGATGAGTGACCCTTTATGTCTTCCATCTTCTCCTTTTCACGATGTCAGTGTCTATCCTATGCCTTCGCTACCATTGTATTTTGAAAGCAGATACTTGTTTTCTAGTTTTACAGGTCAGTGAATGAAGAGCAATTTTGCCAAATAATGGACCATATCCTGAGTTTCACTCATTTCTGATTCTGATAATTGAGGTGATTACATCAAAACTTTTTGAGTTGATACTTAAAGAAAATTTGGAACTTACCATTAATACTAGAATGGATCCGTACTTTGGAGGACATAGGACTGGGTTGAATATATCTTGCATGTGGGATGAATGAGAATCTGGGGGACAGATGGCAAACTGCAGTGTGTCAAATAGTGTCCCACAAAATCTCACGCCCATCTAGAACTTCAGAATGTGACTTATTTGGAAATAAAGTCTTTATGGATGTGATAAGTTAATAGGGGGTCATACTGGGTTAGGGTGGCCCTAAATCCAATGTGACTGGTGTCCTTATAAAAGGAGGAGAGGCAGAAACACTGACACACATACTCAGAGGGAAGATGGCTGTGTGAAAGCAAAGGCAAAAATTGGAAAGAAGCAGCTGAAACCAAACGAAAGTCAGGGATTGCTGACAACCACCAAAAGCTAGAAAGAAGCAGGGAAGGATTCTTCCCTAGAGCCTTCAGCTTTGCTGACACCTTGATTTCAAGGTTAGAATGCAATATAATAAATTTCTGTTGTTTTAAAACATCAAGTTTTTGATTTACCATGCAGCCTTAGGAAACTGATACAACTACCAAATGTATACAAGTTTTTGTATGAGCATAGTTTTCGCTATTCCGGGGTATATACTTAGTTCTGGAATTACTGTTATATTTTATGTGTATATTTAAGAAAAACTCTACTGTTTTTTCCAAGAGATGATACACTTTTACATTACCAATACCAGCTTTGTGTGAGAGTCTCAGTTTTTCTTCTTCATTTCCAACATTTCTTAGTCATTTAAATTTTAGTCATTTAAATGGATATGTACTGATATTCCATTGTGATTTTAATTTGCATCTATGTGATTACTAATGATATTGAGCATATTTTTATGTCTTATTTTATATTTGTATATCTTCATTGGCGAAGTGTTTGATGAAATATTTTCTTCATTTCTTTAAAATTAGGTTGTCTTGTAAATACTGATTTTTAAGTATTTTTTAAATTTAATGTATTTTATCTTTCATGTTTTCTTCTATTTTCAGGTTTTTTGTTGTTGTTGTTGTTGTTTTCTGTTTTTGGCTCAGGGAGTACATGTGGAGGATTATTACATGAGTAAATTGGGTGTTGCTAAGTTTTGGTGTACGAATCATCCTGTCACGCAGATAGCATAGTACCCAGGACATAGTTTTTCAAACTTTGTTCTCCCTCTCTCTTCCTTCTAGTAATCCCCAGTATCTACTGTTCGCATATTTATGACTATGTATACTCAATGTTTAGTTCACACTAATAAATTAGAAGATGCAGTATTTGGTTTTCTGTTTCTGTGTTGATTCACTTAATGGCCTCCAGCTGCATCTACGTTGCTGCAAAGAACAGGATTTCTTTCTTTTTTGTGGCTACATAATATTCCATGGTGCATCTGTACCACATTTTCTCTTTCCAGTTCACTGTTGATGGGCATTTAGGTTAAATCCATGTCTTTGCTATTGTGAATACATCTGTAATGAACACATGAGTGCATGTGACTTTTCCCCAGAAAGATTTCTTTTCCTTTGAGCATATACCCAGCAATGGGAGTGCTGAATCAAATGGTAGTTCTGTTTTATGTTCTTTGAGAAATCTCAAAACTATTTTCCATGGTGACTAAATTAATTTTACATTGCCACCAACAGTGTATAAGTATTCTCTTTTCTCCATAGCCCCATTAACATCTGTTAGTTTTTACTTTTTAATAGTAACCATTCTGACTGGTGTGAGATAGTATCTCATTGTGGTTTTGATTTATGTTTTGCTGATGATTAGTGATTTGGAAAATTTTTTCTATATTAGTTGGCTGCATGTATGGCTTCTTTTGAGAAGTGTCTGTTCTTGTTTTATGTC
Organism: Chlorocebus sabaeus; assembly: GCF_047675955.1. NCBI lineage: Eukaryota > Metazoa > Chordata > Mammalia > Primates > Cercopithecidae > Chlorocebus > Chlorocebus sabaeus. The sequence continues at coordinate 84,383,696 of NC_132904.1, read as the reverse complement.
CATTTCTTAATGGGGTTGTTTTTTACATGCTGATTTAAGTTCCTTAAAGATTCTAGATATTAGACCTTTGTCAGATGCATAGTTTAAGAATATTTTCTCCAGAGTGGCTGGCAAGATGGCTGAATATGAACAGCTCCAGTCTACAGCTCCCAGCGAGATAAATGCTGAAGGTGGGTGATTACTGCATTTCCAGCTGAAGTACCCATCTCATCTCATTGGGAATGGTTAGAGGGTGCAGCACATGGAGAGCGAGCCAAAGCAGGGTGGGGCATCGCCTCACCCAGGAAGCGCAAGGGGTCGGGGAACTCCCTCCCCTGCCCAGGGGAAGTTGTGAGGGACTGTGCTATAAGAAACAGTGCATTCTGGCCCAGATACTACGCTTTTCCCATGGTCTTCACAACCTGCGGACCAGTAGATATCCTCAGGTGCCTACACCAACAGGGCCCTGGGTTTCAAGCACAAAACTGGGTGGCCATTTGGGCAGACACTGAGCTAGCTGCAGAATTTTTTTTTCATACCCCAGTGGCACCTGGAATGCCAGCAATACAGAACCATTCACTTCCATGGAAAGCAGTCTGAAGCCCGGGAGCCAAGTGGTCTAGCTCAGTGGATCCCATTCACATGGAACCCAGCCAGCTAAGATCCACTGGCTTGAAATTCCTTGCTGCCAGACAGCAGTCTGAAGTTGACCTGTAACGCTCGAGCTTGGTGGGGTTCACTCCAGCAGACCTGCAGCGACTGACTGTTAGAAAGAAAACTAACAAACAGAAAAGAATAGCGTCAACATCAACAAAAAGGACATCCACACAAAAACCCCATCTGAAGTCACCAACATCAAAGACCAAAGGTAGATAAATCCATGAAGATGAGGAAAAACCAGCCCCAAGAGGCTGAAAATTCCAAAAACCAGAATGCATCTTTTCCTCCGAAGGATCACAACTCCTCTCCTGCAAGGGAACAAAACTGGACAGAGAATAAGTTTGATGAATTGACAGAAGTAGGCTTCAGAAGGTGGGTAATAACAAACTCCTCCAAGCTAAAGGAGCATGTTTTAACCCAATGCAAGGAAGCTAAGAGCCTTGAAAAAAGGTTAGAGGAACTGCTAACTAGAATAACCAGTTTAGAGAAGAACACAAATGACCTAATGGAGCTGAAAAGCAGAGCACAAGAACTTCGTGAAGCATTCACAAGTGTCAATAGCTGAATCAATCAAGCAGAAGAAAGGATATCAGAGATTGAAGATCAACTTAATGAAATCAAGCATGAAGACAAAATCAGAGGAAAAAAAATGAAAAGGAATGAACAAAGCCTCCAAGAAATACGGCACTATGTGAAAAGACCAAATCTACATTTGATTGGTGTACATGAAAGTGTTGGGGAGAATGGAACCAAGTTGGAAGACACTCTTCATAATGTAATCCAGGAGAACTTCCTCAACCTAGCAAGACAGGCCAACGTTCAGATTCAGGAAACACAGAGAACACCGTGAAGATAATCCTTCAGAAGAGCAACCCCAAGACACATAATCGTCAGATTCACCAAGGCTGAAATGAAGGAAAACATGTTCAGGGCAACCAGAGAGAAAGGACAGGTTTCCCACAAAGGGAAGCCCATCAGACTAACAGTGGATCTCTCTGCAGAAACCCTATAAGCCAGAAGAGAGTGGGGGCCAATATTCAATATTCTTAAAGAAAAGAATTTTCAAACCAGAATTTAATATCCAGCCAAACTAAGCTTCATAAGCGAAGGAGAAATAAAATCCTTTACAGACAAGAAAATGCTGAGATTTTGTCACCACCAGGCCTGCCTTACAAGAGCTCCTGAAGGAAGCACCTTATATGGAAAGAAAAAATTGGTACCAGCCACTGCAAAAACATACCAAATTGTAAAGACCATTGATAGTATGAAAAAACTGAATCGACTAATGGGCAAAATAACCAGCTAGCATCATAATGACAGGATCAAATTCACACATTACAATACTAACCTTAAATGTAAATGGGCCAAATGCCCTCATTAAAAGACATGGACTGGTAAATCGGATAGAGTCAAGACCCATCAGTGTACTGTATTCAGGAGACCCATCTCACTTGCAAAGATACACATAGGCTCAAAATAAAGGGATGGAGAAATATTTACCAAGAAAAATGGAAAGGAAAAAAAAAAAAAAAAAAAGCAGGGGTTGCAATCCTAGTCTCTGATAAAACAAGCTTTAAACCAACAAAGATCAAAAGAGACAAGGCCACTACGTAACGGTAAAGGAATCAATTCACTAAGAACTAACACCCAATACAGGAGCACCTAGATTCATAAAGCAAGTCCTTAGAGACCTAAAAAGAGACCTAGACTCCCACACAATAATAATGGGAGACTTTAACAGCCCACTGTCAATATTAGACAGATCAATGAGACAGAAGGTTAACAACTGCTTGAAGTTGTTGGACTTGAACCCAGCTCTGGACCAAGCAGACCTAATAGACATCTACAGAACTCTCCACCCCAAATCAACAGAATATACATTCTTCTCAGCACCACATCACACTTATTCTAAAATTAAGAAATCACAACATACTGCCTCTCAGACCACAGTGCAATCAACTTAGAACTCAGGATTAAGAAACTCTCTCAAAACTGCACAACTACATGGAAACTGAATCACCTACTTCTGAATGACTACTGGGTAAATAATGAAATTAAGGCAGAAATAAATAAGTTATTTGAAACCAATGAAAACAAAGATACAATGTACCAGAATCTCTGGGACACAGCTAAAGAAGTCTTTAGAGGGAAATTTATAGCACTAAATGCCCACAGGATAAAGTGGGAAAGATCTAAAATCTACACCCTAACATCACAATTAAAAGAAACAGAGAAGGAAGAGCAAACAAACTCAAAAGCTAGCAGAAGACAAGAAAAAACTGAGATCAGAGAAAACAAGGAGATAGAGACACATAAGACCCTTCAAAATATCAATGAATCCAGGAGGTGTTTTTTAGAAAAGATTAACAAAATAGACCACTAGCCTGACTAATAAAGAAAAGAGAGAAGAATCAAGTAGACACAATAAAAAATGGTAAAGGCAATATCATCACTGATCCCACAGAAATACAAACTACAATCAGAGAATACTATAAATACCCCTATGCAAATAAACTGGAAAATCTAGAAGAAATGTATAAATTCCTGGACACATACATCCTCCCAAGACTAAACCAGGAAGAAATCAAATCTCTGAATAGACCAATAACAAGTTCTGAAATGTAGGCAGTAATTAATAGCCTTCCAACCAAAAATTGCCCAGGACCAGATGGATTCACAGCTGAATTCTACCAGAGGTACAAAGAGGAGCTGCCACCATTCCTTCTGAAACTACTCCAAACAGAAAAACAGGGACTCCTCTGTAACTCATTTTATGAGGTCAGCATCATCCTGATACCAAAACCAGGCAGAAACACAACAAAAGAAGAAAATTTCAGGTCAATATCCCTGATGAAAATCAATGCAAAAATCTTCAATAAAATACTGGCAAACTGAATCCAGCAGCACATGAAAAAGCTTATCCATCACAATCAAGTTGGCTTCCACCCTGGGATGCAAGGTTGGTTCAACATATGCAAATCAATAAACATAATTCATCAAATAAACAGAACCAAAGACAAAAAACACATGATTATCTCAATAGATTCAGAAAAGGCCTTCGATAAAATTTAAAACCCTTCATGTCAAAAAAAATCTCAATAAAATAGGTATTGATGCAACATATCTCAAAATAATAAAAGCTATTTATGAAAAACCCACAGCCAACATCATACTGAATGGTCAAAAGCTAGCATCATTCCCTTTGAAAACTGGCACAAGACAAGGATGCCCTGTCTCACCACTCCTATTCAACATAGTACTGGAAGTTCTGGTCAGGGCAATCAGGCAAGAGAGAGAAAAATAAAGGTTATTCAAATAGGAAGAGAGGAAGTCAAATTGTCTCTTGTTGCAGATGCCATGATTGTATATTTAGAAAACCCCATCGTCTCAGCCTAAAATCTCCTTAAGCTGATAAGCAACTTCAGCAGAGTCTTGGAATACAGTCAATGTGCAAAAATCACAAGCATCCCTATACACCAATAATAGACTAACAGAGAGCCAAATCATGAGTGAATTCCCATTCACAATTGCTACAAAGAGAATAAAATACCTTGAAATACAACTTACAAGGGATGTGAAGGAACTTTTCAAGGAGAACTGCAAACCACTGCTCAAGGAAATAAGAGAGGACACAAAAAAATGGAAAAACATTCCATGCTCATGGATAGAAAGAATCAATATGGTAAAAATGGCTATAGTGCCCAAAGTAATTTATAGATTCAATGCTATTCCCATCAAGCTGCCATTGACTTTCTTCACAGAATTAGAAAAAACTATTTTAAATTTCATATGAAACCAAAGAAGAGCCCATATAGCCAAGACAATCCTAAGCAAAAAGAACAAAGCTGGAGGCACCATGTTCCCTGACTTCAAACTATACTACAAGACTACAGTAACCAAAACTGCATGGTACTGGTACCAAAACAGATATATAGACCAATGGAACAGAACAGAGGTCTCATAAATAATGCCACACATCTACAACCATCTGATCTTCAACAAATCTAACAAAAACAAGCAATGTGGAAAGGATTCCCTGTTTAATAAATGGTGTTGGGAAAAGTGGCTAGCCATGGGCAGGAAACTGAAACTGGACCCCTTCCTTACACCTTATTCAAAAACAAACAAACAAACAAACAAACAAACAAACAAACAAAAACCAAAAACTCAGGGTGGATTAAATACTTAAATGTCAGACCTAAAATCATAAAACCCCTAGAAGAAAACCTAGACAATACCATTCAGTACATAGGCATGGGCAAAAACTTCATGACTAAAACATAAAAAGCAATGGCAATGAATGCCAAAATTGACAAATGGGATCTAATTAAGCTAAAGATCTTCTGCACAGCAAAAGAAACTCTCATCAGAGTGAAGAGGCAACCTACAGAATGGGAGAAAATTTTTGCAATCTATCCATCTGACAAAGGGCTAAAAACCAGAATCTACAAATAACTTAAACAAATTTGCAAGAAGAAAACAAACAACTAAAAGGCGGGCGAAGGATATGAGCAGACACTTCTCAAAAGAAGACATTTATGCGGCCAAGAAACATATGGAGAAAAGCTCATCATCACTGGTCATTAGAGAATTGCAAATCAAAACCCCAGTGAGATACCATCTCACGCCAGTTAGAATGGTGATCATTAAACAGTCAGGAAACAACAGATGCTGGTAAGGAAATGGAGAAATAGAAATACTTTTACACTATTGGTAGGAGTGTAAATTAGTTCAGCTATTGTGGAAGACACTGTGGTGATTCCTCAAGAATCTTGAACCAGAAATACCATTTGTCCCACCGATCCCATTATTGGGTATATACCCAAAGGATTATAAATCATTCTACTATAAAGACACATGCACATGTATGTTTGTTATGGCATTATTCACAATAACAAAGACTTGGAACCAACTCAAATGCCCATCAATGATAGACTGGATAAAGAAAATGTGGCACATATGCACCATGGAATACTATGCAGCCATAAAAAAGGATGAGTTCATGTCCTTTGTAGAGACATGGATGAAGCTGGAAACCATCATTCTCAGCAAACTTACACAGGAACTGAAAACCAAACACTGCATGTTCTCACTCATAAGTGGGAGTTGAACAATGAGAACACATGGACACAGGGAGGGGAACATCACACACCAGGGCCTGTCAGAGGATGGGGGACTAGAAGAGGGAGAGCAATAGGAGAAATACCTAATGTAGATGATGGGTTGATGGGTGCAGCAAACCACCATGGCACGTGTATACCTATGTAACAAACCTGCATGTTCTGCACATGTATCCCAGACCTTAAAGTATAATTTTTTTAAAAAGAGAATATTTTCTCCCATTCTGTGGCTTATATATTTACTCTGTTGATAGTTTCTTTTGCTGTGCAGAAGCTCGTCAGCTTAATTAGGTCTGATTTGTAAATTTTTGTTTCGTTGCAGTTAATTTTGGGGACTTAGTTATAATGTCTTTACCAAGGTCAATGTCCAGAATTGTGTTTCCTAGGTTTTCTGCTAGGATTTTTATAGTTTTATATCTCACGTTTAATTCCCTAAGCCGTCTTCAGTTAATTTGTGTATATGGTGAAAGGTAGGGGTCCAATTTCATTCTTCTATATATGGCTAGCATATGGTTAGCCAAGTATCCCAGCACCATTTATTAAATAAGGAATCCTTTCCACATTGCTTGTCAACTTTATTAAGGATCAGCACCTGAACTGTGTTGAAGATCCTAGCACCATTTATTAAATAAGGAATCCTTTCTGCATTGCTTGTCAACTTTGTTGAGTATGTAGGTGTGTGGTTGTATTTCTGAGTTTTCTATCCTGTTCAATTGGGCTGTGTGTCTGCTTTTGTACCAGTAGTGTGCTCTTTTGGTTACCATAGCCTTGTAGTATAGTTTCAGTTAGATAGTGTGATGCCTCTGGCTTTCTTCTTTTTGCTTAGATTTGGTTTGATTATTGGACTTCTTTTTGTTTCCCTGTGGATTTTAGAATACAATATTTTAATTCTATCAAAAATGACATTTACAGTTTAATAGAAATAGCTTTGAATCTGTAGATTGCTTTGGGTAGCATGGTCATTTTAATGATATTGCTGTTTCAGATTCATAAGCATGGGAAGTTTTTCCATTTCTTTGTATCATTTGATTTTTTTTTTTTCAACAGAATGTTGTAGTTCTCCTTGTAGAGATTTCTGACGGTCCTAGTTAGATGTATTCCTAAGTACAACTACATTTGTCAACTATATTCATCTTGATTTTTGTTTGTTTAATATTCTTATGCTGTTATTTGTTCATACATACTCTTTTTGGCAGGGTGACAGATTCTGGGTGGTCTTTTTTTCTCCCAATTGAGTTTATGTGCTTGTATCAAGCTTTCACTTGTCGTATTTCCAGCGAACATTTTATCAGTCTCCTCCGTTTTATTTTTGTTTAAGATTTTTGAAGAATATCTTTTATTGTTAACTAATGAGCTTAATTTCACTTCTTCCTGGAAGATATCTTTCACTATTTGTCATAAAGTTCTTTCCCCTCCATATCAGATAAATATTCACTCATATTCCTTCTATTTGTATGGGTTTATGTTTTTCATTTGGCTTGTTTTGGTTTGAGGATTTTTTTGACATTCAACACGTTGTTTCATCTGAAATGGACTTTGTTCTACAGAATGCATATCTAAAATTGCTTGCCAAGTGGACAACCATTATAACCCTGCTTAAATTATCTCAAATAATAATTGTCTATACATTAAAAAATAATACATAATAATACATAAAATAATACATAAATAAATGTATATTCATAATCTGCTTTGGAACTACATTTCTGCCCCATTGATCTACCTGTTGACTATTGCTTACCATTTTTATTTCAATTATTGAGATGTTATAGGAAACATTTATATCTGGTAAAGCAATAGCTCCTCTCCTCACTTTTTTGAAATATTTTAGTTGTTTTCATTTATTCATTTTTCCAGAGGAGATTTAGAATTGCTTTGACAATCTCACTCAAAATTCTTTAAATGTTGATTAACTTGCACCAAAATTGCAAATTAATTTTTAAAAATTGGTGTTTTCATAGTTTAAAAAAGATTTTTCTTCCATCTAGTTAAATCTTATTTTTGGTTTTGTTTAAATTTGATACAAGAAAGCTTATTTTTGTTACTTTCTATTTGATTCTGCTATAGTCAAGTATTTTCTTTTGTATTTCTGAATTACTTATTTCTGGAATGTGAGAAAAAATTGAGTTTTCTACTTTCATATTGTATCCATCTGCCTTGTTAAAGTCTTTTACTTATTCATGTTTCAGCTGATTCTATTGAATATTCTTTATTTACCTTTCTGATTTAGACATTTTTAAATTTCTCTCAGCAGTATATGAAGCATATACATTTTGCAGTTTTTTTAAAAAAATTATTCACAGTATTTTATTTATTTTGATGTTATTTTAAGTGGAGTCATTGCCTTGATTTCATTTTTGAATTATTTGTTGCTCTGTTAATTACCTGTTACTCTGCAACCTTGCTAAACTTATTAATTCTAGAACTTTTTTGTGTGTGGATTGCTTAGATTTTATTTTCTTTTCTTCTTTTAGAGTCAGAGTCTCATTCTGTTGCCTAGGCTGGAGTGCAGTGGCATGATCTTGGCTCACTGCAACCTCTGCCTCCCGGGTTCAAGCAATTCTCCTGCCTCAGCCTCCTGAGTAGCTGGGACTATAGGCACGTGCCACCACACCCCACTAATTTCTTTTGTATTTTAGTAGAGACAGGGTTTCACTGTGTTGCACAGGGTGGTTTGGAACTCCTGAGCTCAGACAATCTACCCGCCTCTGCCTCCCAAAGTGCTAGGATTACAGGTGTGAGCTACCGTGCCCAGCCTCTTAGATTTTTTGTAATATTGTCTATTATCACCCTGTTGTGCTATCATTAACTATTTTTCTAATTCCTTAAAGTGTAAATTCACATTATTGTTTTAAGACATTTTTTCTTTTTCTAATATAGCTGTCATTTAAAGCTATCAATTTTCCTCTAACCATTGTTTCAGCAAATCCTATAATCTTTGATAAGTGGGGTTTTCTTATTTGCTTTTCTTTGCTTCAAAATATTTTCCAATTTCCCCTGTGGCTTTTCTCATTGACATACAGATTATTTATACATGTAATACTTAATTTAAAATATTTAGAGATTTCTCAAATTTTTTATTTTTTAAGTCTAACTTAGTGTTTTTCAAGTCTTCTACACTCTTGTTGATTTTATATCTAGTTATCAATTATTCAGAGTAGCATATTAACCTTGGCAATAATTTGTGTTGAATTATTTGTTTCTCCTTTCAGTTCTGCCTATTTTTCTTGAGCATTTTGGGGCTTCACTGTTAGACATATTTTTCCAGTCCTTTTTTATTTTCAGTCTGTTTTTGTTGGTCTTCTTTACAGGATACTTCTTGCCCTTAATTATTAAATATTTGAGTTTCCTAAGGCTCATTCCAAGACCCTCTTCTCTCACCCTGTACTGCCCCCATAAGCGATCTAATTAATACCCAAGACTTCAATCACCATGTGTTTATAACTTCCAAACTTATATCTTCAGCACAGGTCTTTCCTCTCATCTTGAGGATCAAATATTCATTCCACATAATATTTTCAAAGCTAAGTTAACAATCTTCCTTTCAAACCATGGTCTTCTTGTACAGCTCCCTCCTTGGGTAAATGACATAGCCTTGTTATGCAAGTTACAGTCCTATTGACCTAATTCCTTTAATGCCTCACAATTCTGCTTCCCTCCTCTTCATTCTCACCACCAGTCTCATTAGTATCATCTATTACTGGTTTGCTAGAATAACCTACCGACTGATCTATCCAAATTTGCTCTTACCTGGCTCACACAAAACTGCAGGCAATTAAACCTTATTGAAACAAAAAACTGCTCAAGTCACTCCCTATCCCTCTTAAAAATCTTCAGTGACTGATCATTGCCCTAATATAAAAGTAAAACTCATCTACACTGCCTGCAAGGCCTGGCACAATGTGACCACTACTATATCTAGAGTTCTCTCAAACTTGATACCTTTATACACTCTACTTGAGCCATATTTTCTTTCAGCCCTCCTGTGTACAATGCTAAATTTTGCAATAGGTCATCTTCAAAGGGCTCCCTTTTGGCCTTAGCTACTCTTCCTTCTTCATTTGGGTAAGTCCTATTCTCTCCTCTACAAATCAAATCTTTTGTCCTTTTCTTTGTAATACTTTGACTCACTGATGAAGTCAAATTTTCATTTCAAACACTTATATGACCATATATATCTCTTTCACAGTATTCCTGCAGTTGGAGATTTATACTTCCTGGTGATGATTTAATCAATGTCTGTCTATATCATTGAACTGTGGATCCAAGAAGATAGCAATTGGACCTACCATAATCTAGCATAATAGCAGATACACAAATAATATTCAATAAATGTTTGTGGAATTTGCATGAGAGATTTGTATTTCTTAATGCCAACTAGATATAATCTCAAGTTGGAAACTTCTGACATTATGGAAAAATTAAATCATTTATACATCTACTTAATAAATATTTATCAGTTCTAGAGCATGTATAATCTGACATCCCTGTGTTGTCTCAAGTATTTCAAGGTACAAGGTATTTACAATCACAACCTAGAAATATTATTTAACTTAGATCAGTCTACCTCCACTCTCACAGCCACCTTCAGTTAACCTTTTTAATAACATTTTCTTATACCCCTGTAATGTCTTTAAAGCCCACACATTTCTTAATTGCGTCTCACAACACCTCTACGTACTGAAGTGACTATCTTGACTCTCAATGCTATTTTTATTCACTTTTTATTTATACTGTTGTATTAATACATTCACTGTAAGAGTTCAAGGAAGATAGTATAGGAAAACATAAAAATAATTGGAGATGGAGGAAAAAGATGGAGGAAAAAGATGTAGGTTTATGTCTGGATGGCTCTTGATTGCTTTGTGAGGAGAGAGATACCAATTTTGAATATGAGCTCTTATAACTAAACTAAAGTGCAGACAATCTTCATAGCAGTTTTTTGGAAAACATGAAAAGTGACCATACGTATGAAAGTTTATTGTCAATTATAATTTACTATGTAAATGCCAATTATTATTGTAGTCCCATAGAGAAAGGTAAAGAAACAATTAGAATAAAATCATTTGCTCGAGGCCAGAGACTCACTTAATTTCCCAAGACCAATACTCAACAACTTTAGCTGGCTTGAGGTGTGATGGGGTTCAGATCATGCCACCCCAAAGTATAAAACCCTGGCATTGAGAAAACAGCAGAAACACGATGCTCACTCTCACTTTCCCCTTGCCCTTCTTCCCTGAAGCAAGTCACAAAACCTAGGAAGAATTGTCTGGCATTCTTCTGAAGCAGGTCGTAGGTTCCTCTGTTGAGAGTTACTATTCCTATACCTGGGGAAAGTAATCCAAAGACCCAGAGATGCCAAGAAGAATCTCCACTAACAGGCATTACTTAGCTGACCCCTTCCTCCCAATTTATTGTCATTACATAATACTCCTTTTTTCCAATCACACTTCCCCACAGCTATCCATTCTTTATCAAACCTAAGCAGAAAAATATACGAATGCACCTGTTTGTTCATTTCTGAAGTCTCCCATCACATAAAACTTACATAAAATAAATTTGCATGCTTTTCTCTTAGTAATGTGTCTTTTGTTGTACGTGCTTCAGTCATGAATCTAGCAGTGGGTAAGGAAAAGAAATCTTTCCTCCCTGCAGGTGATTCTGATTTTTCAGCTGGAAAGAACATTTGTGTGTATATCATCTCCAGCAGGAGCTATTATATTTGTCAAACAAACCCTAGATCATTATGTTTCCCCTTCCTAATGTTCTCTTTAAAATAGATATTGAAAAGAAAAAAATATAGCATTAAAATAAAGACTTAATACAAGGGGGGCTCATATATACCCATTGTTAGTGTGAAAAATGTGAGTAAAATATATTACTCCTGGTGGGTAGGCAAATAAGAACAGAAAGTGTTCATTATCAATAACTCTCCAAAATATTTTTAAGATGAAGGCAAGAGATATAAAAACATTTAGATAGAATCATTGTAAGATTTAATTTCCGACTATCTGATCCAGAAAACAGTCAGTTTCTCAGTTTGGTAAGCTGTGAGATGCAGGAATTTAGAAAGAGGAATAAGTCAAAGATCAGAAATTGGATAAATTCAGGAAGTTTTGTTACATAGGTGGTTTGTATCAGCTAGAATTCTTGCACAGTTCTAACTCACAGTGGATCCAAAGAGCCCAAGTTGCTCTCCTTTAGATATTTACCTGGTCCCTCAATTGTAGTTCGTAGAAGGGCTGACATAATTCTCTCTTTGATCTACTTACCTGTGGAACAAAAATTATTATTGTAAGAAGGGTCACGTGAAAATCTCTGAAACTGTTCACCTGTCACCAACTAAGATAGAAAGTTAGAAAGAACACTTTATTCAAGAAGAAATAACAGAGATTACCAACATCATCAAAGACTTGAAGAGGTGGCCGTTTCTATTTAGTTGCCATATATGAGCCCTGAAACTCAGGGGTCATACAGTGATGATGGAGGGCTACTATAAACTTAAGCAAGTAGCAGGCCAGTCTCAACTGCTAATGAGATGTGGTCTGTGTACTGACACAGAGCAACTCAGCCTCTGGCACTTGACGCACACCTATTTATCTGGCAAATGTGCTCATTTTGAATCTCTATCAGCAGGAAGGAGACTCATTTAGCTTCTGTCACTAGGAAATGAGAAACATACCAGAGCAGAGGCCAATGTTAAATCTTATTATGGAACAGTTTCTTCACATATATATGTGTGTGTATATATACATATATATGTGTATATGTATGTGTATATATATGTGTGTGTATATATATGTCTTAGGGTACATGTGCACAACGTGCAGGTTTGTTACATAGGCATACACGTGCCATGTTGGTTTGCTGCACCCATCAACTAGTCATTCACATTAGGTATTTCTCCCAATGCTATCCCCCAGCCCCCCACCCCAACAGGCCCCCGTGTGTGATATTCCCCACCCTGTGTCCATGTGTTCCCATTGTTTAACTACCACCTATGAGTGAGGTGTTTGGTTTTCTGTCCTTGTGATAGTTTGCTTGATTCATTTGCTGTGTAGAAGCTCTTTAGTTTAATTAGATCCCATTTGTCAATTTTGGCTTTTGTTGCCATTGCTTTTTATGTTTTAGTCATGAAGTTTTTGCCTATGCCGATGTCCTGAATGGTATTGCCTAGGTTTTCTTCTAGGGGTGTTATGGTGCTAGGTCTTACATTTAAGTCTTTAATCCATTTTAATTGTTGTATACAGTGTAAGGAAGGGATCCAGTTTCAGCTTTCTACAGATGGCTAGCCAGTTTTCCCAACACCATTTATTAAACAGGGAATCCTTTCCCCATTTCTTGTTTTTGTCAGGTTTGTCAAAGATGAGATGGTTGTAGTTGTGTGGTGTTATTTCTGAGGCCTCTGTTCTGTTCCATTGGTCTATATATCTGTTTTGGTACTGGTACCATGCTGTTTTGGTTACTGTAGCCTTGTAGTTTGAAGTCAGGTAGCGTGATGCCTTGAGCTTTGTTCTTTTGGCTCATGATTGTCTTGGCAACGTGGGCTCTTTTTTGGTTCCATATGAACTTTAAAGTAGTTTTTTCCAATTCTATGAATAAAGTCAGTGGTAGCCTGATGGGGATAGCACTGAATCTGTAAATTATCTTGGGCAGTATGGCCATTTTCACAATATTGATTCTTCTTATCCATGAGCATAGAATGTTCTTCCATTTGTTTGTGTCCTCTTTTATTTCATTGAGCAGTGGTTTGTAGTTCTCCTTGAAGTGGTTTGTAGTTCTCCTTGAAGAAGTCCTTCACATCCCTTGTAAGTTGCATTCCTAGGTATTTTATTCCCTTTCTGGGAATTGTGAATGGGAATTCACTCATGATTTGGCTGTTTGTCTACTATTGGTGTATAGGAATACTTGTGATTTTTGCACATTGATTTTGTATCCTGAGACTTTGCTGAAGTTGGTTATCAGCTGATGGAGATTTTGGGCTGAGATGATGGGGTTTTCTAAATATACAATCATGTCATCTGTAAACAGGGACAATTTGGCTTCCTCTTTTCCTAATTGAATACCCTTTATTTCTTTCTCTTGCCTGATTGCCCTGACCAGAACTTCCAACACTATGTTGAATAGGAGTGGTGAGAGAGGGCATCCTTGTCTTGTGCCGGTTTTCAAAGAGAATGCTTCCAGCTTTTGGCCATTCAGTATGATATTGGCTGTGGGTTTGTCATAAATAGCTTTTATTATTTTGAGATATGTACCATCAATACCTAGTTTATTGAGAGTTTTTAGCATGAAAGCTTTTGAATTTTGTCAGAGGCCTTTTCTGCACCTGTTGAGATAATCATGTGGTTTTTGTCTTTGGTTCTGATTATCTGATGGATTGTTTATTGATTTGCATATGTTGAACCAGCCTTGCATCCCAGGGATGAAGCCAACTCGGTTGTGGTAGATAAGCTTTTTTATGTGCTGCTGGATTCAGTTTGCCAGTATTTTATTGAGGATTTTTGCATCGATGTTCATCAGGGATATTGGTCTAAAATTCTTTTTTCTGTTGTGTCTATACCAAGCTTTGGTATCAGGCTGATGCTAGTATCATAAAATGAGTTAAGGAGGACTCCTCCTTTTTCTGTTGATTGGAATTGTTTCAGAAGGAATGGTACAAGCTCCTCTTTACACCTCTTGTAGAATTTGGCTCTGAATCCATCTGGTCCTGGACTTTTTTTGGTTGGTAGGCTACTAATTATTGCTTCAATTTCAGAACCTGTTATTAGTCTATTCAGAGACTCAACTTCTTCCTGGTTTAGTCTTGGGAGGGTGTATTTGTCCAGGAATTTATCTTTTTCTTCTAGATTTCTAGTTTATTTGCATAGAAGTGTTTGTAGTATTCTCTGATAGTAGTTTGTATTTCTGTGGGATTGGTGGTGATCCCCTTAACCATTTTTTATTGTGTCTATTTGATTCTTCTCTCTTTTCTTCTTTATTAATCTTGCTAGTGGTCTATTTTGTTGATATTTTCAAAAAACCAGCTCCTGAATTCATTGATTTTTTTGAAGGGTTTTTTTGTGTCTCTATCTCCTGCAGTTCTGCTCTGATCTTAGTTATTTCTTGCCTTCTGCTAGCTTTTGAATGTGTTTGCTCTTGCTTCTCTAGTTCTTTCAATTTTGATGTTAGGGTGTCAATTTCAGATCTTTCCTACTTTCTCTTGTGGGCATTTAGTGCTATAAATTTCCCTCTACACACTACTTTAAATGTCTCCCAGAGATTCTGGTGTGTTGTGTCTTTGTTCTCATTGATTTCAAAGAACATCTTTATTTCTTCCTTCATTTTGTTATTTACCCAGTAGTCATTCAGGAGCAGATTGTTCACTTTCCATGTAGTTGTGTGGTTTTGAGAGAGTTTCTTAATACTGAGTTCTAAGTTGATTTCACTGTGGTTTGAGAGACAGTCTGTTGTGATTTCTCTTCTTTTACATTTGCTGAGGAGTGTTTTACTTCCAATTATGTGGTTAATTTTAGAATAAGTGTGATGTGGTGCTGAGAAGAATGTATATTCTGTTGATTTGGGGTGGAGAGTTCTGTAGATGTCTATTAGGTCTGCTTGGTCCAGAGCTGGGTTCAAGTCCAACAACTTCAAGCAGTTGTTAACCTTCTGTCTCATTGATCTGTCTAATATTGACAGTGGGCTGTTAAAGTCTCCCATTATTATTGTGTGGGAGTCTAGGTCTCTTTTTAGGTCTCTAAGGACTTGCTTTATGAATCTGGGTGCTCCTGTATTAGGTGCATATATATCTAGAATAGTTAGTTCTTCTTAGTGAATTGATTCCTTTACCATTATGTAGTGGTCTTTGTCTCTTTTGATCTTTGTTGGTTTAAAGCTTGTTTTGTCAGAGACTAGGATTGCAACCCCTGCTTTTTTTTGCTTTCCATTTTCTTGGTAGATCTTCCTCCATTTCTTTATTTTGAGCCTATGTGCATCTTTGCGCATGAGTGAGTCTCCTGAATATAGCACATCGATGGGTCTTGACTCTTTATCCAATTTGCCAGTCTGTGCCTTTTAATTGGGGCATTTGGCCCATTTACATTTAAGTTTAATATTGTTATGCTTGAATTTGATCCTGTCATTATGATGTTAGCTGGTTATTTTGTATATTAATTGATGCAGTTCTTCATAGCATTGACAGTCTTTACCATTTGGCATGTTTTTGCAGTGACTGGTACCAGTTGTTCCTTTCCATGTTTAGTGCTTCCTTCGGGAGCTCTTGTAAGGCAGGTCTGGTGGTGACAAAATATCTCAGCATTTACTTGTCTGTAAAGGATATTATTTCTCCTTCACATATGGAACAGTTTCTTGAGGAGACCAGCCAGTAAAGTGGAAGATTAAGTACATCAGACTTTTTCAACTTTAATTTAACTTTACCTGAATTGAGACCTGGTAAGTGATTTAATCTTACCAGCATGGAAACCTCTGGCTATGTATTATCTTTTCTTGCCCACAGTACCTCTGCCAGAATGACTATCTGAGGGTTTTATATATAATCGTAGTAAGCAAAGGATATGAAACAATTGGTGTCTGACCATAACATCTGCTCATTTTATCATGTAGACTAAACCCATAAGCAGACAGTCTGTTAATTCCCAGTTAAAGTGTCATCTCAGGATTGGAGATTGTACTTTAGGATACAGTGTATTCAGTAAACCTATAACCATGGTGCTATGTCTCTAACAGCTAGGATAGATGGTTCCGGGAATCAAGGAGTGAAACTGGCATTGGCTTTGGTCACCATCATTTTAAGTGGTCCACTTGCCAAAATTTGCTATTTTCCAAATCTTAGGTCTGCTAGATTAGAGGCATGGTTCCCAGTAACTAAATGTTTCTACTAGAGAGACAGTAATGACTTCTCTGAACTTGAAGCTATGACTACAATGTGGTCACTTTGGTCTCTTAATATCCAAGAACTAGCAGGCAAATAAAATTGCTCATGTTAGGATAACCAAAGCTAATTACCACGATGAGCTAGAGCTGCTGTCACAAAATAAAATGGAGCAGGAATGACAATGGAGTCCAAGGGGTTTACTGAGGTGCTTATTTATCTTCTGTGCCTAGTGATCAATGGGAAATTGTTGCAAACAAATCCTGAAAAAGGCAAAGCAATTAAGGACTCAGATCACTTGGGGATATAATACTGGATCACCCCACCAGACAATTACTCAGACCAACTAAAGTGCTAATCAAAGGTGAGCAATTTCTAGGATGATGATTAAGAGGGAAATGGTCAATACTAGTTAGAGCCATGTGAACTGTTGCAGCCATTGAGAATAGAGGTTATTAACCTAATCCATTCATAACCTAAAAGGGACCTCTATAATAGATGGAACTTAAATGAGAGCACACATGGATTAGAGTGATGCAAGCAGTGACATATAACAAAAATCTCTTATGCACTGTTAGAAGTCTTCTCAGATGCACTTCTTATTCCGTCCACAGTTGCTTAACCAGTTTGGCATAGGTTCCAAGCAGCTTCATGCAGTTACAAATAGACATGTCAGGCTAATACTGCTCATCTCTTTCCTCACCCCATAGTTTCTTGTTTGAAATTGGGAAGTAGGTCACTTGTGAGAGTCACTTGATACCCACACATGCACAAATTAGAAATATAAAACAGCTACAGCCACAGGGTGAATAGTTTACCAATGGGGAATGGAAACCAATAGACAAAGGTTTTCTCCTTTGTCACCCTGACATATTATACACTTCTCAGATGATCTTTCGGGATCAAGCAACAAGTCAATAACACATTTTTGTACTGGTTCTTTCTCCTTTTATGTTTTGCTCCCCATTGCTCATGGCTGCTACTGGAATCACACTCCCATATAAAGTAGTTCCATAAAAGCCTTTATTTCAGGTTCTGATTTCCAGGGAGCCCAAGTTAAGAGCACTGTGAGAAAGCTGTCATTAGGTCTGCAGACCAGATGCTAAATAACTCAGTGACTTACCTAGAGTCTCACAGATGTTGATGGTCTGAGCCATCATCTTAATCATATCTTCTGACTCAAAACTCTGTACTGTCTACACTGGATCACTTCTCAATGAAGTTGGTAAATTCATTGCCTATTAATACAGAAAACTTGGACACTGTCTATCCTAGTGACCACGACTCTTTGTTTATCAGATCTCTTTTTTCTTTTTTTCTAGTAAAATTAGAGGCAGAAACATAAAAAGATAACATATTGTTTTACATAAACAATAATGTGGGATGGGAATGCTATCTACTCTAGGAAGCCCTTTATTCCCCAGGAACCTGAAGAAGCTCTATATAGGCCTTCAATATCACAGTGGTAGAGTTTGAGTAAAGATGATACATTTCTGCCCTGACTTTTAAATATGAGACACCGAGGCCTGGACAGATTAAGTTACTTAACCAAATTTGCAAGCTCATTAGTGGCAAATATTTAACTTTTTACTAGATTATCCAAAGAATGGAGTAATTATGTTTCTGGTAAGTTTAAATACAGGTCTATAGAGGAGTCTGAGAATTTTTTACAAAACCTCATGAGAGCCCTTCCGATACTGTATTTCTATAATTCTAAGTAATCATCACATCCAATGAATTAATTATGCCACATGATATTTTCCCAGTGTGATACAGATGGCTTCATCATATAATTTTAGGCTGTAGTTAGAAATGATTCACTGGCATTTTAAAGGCACTGTTGCAAATGTTCCCCAGAAGAAACTCAAAAAGGATACTTAAAACTGCTGTGTATTGAAAACATATCAGTTATCTAATGACAAGCCCCTTTGCAGCACCTGAAAGGATCCACATGGAATGGAATTTTGGCAAGCTGTGTCAGTGACTTCAGAGAATGAGCTGTGATAGATATGCCTATGCTTCGGGGTCTAGGAGCATGCCTTATGCTAGGCTTGTTCCAGGGTCTAGGAGCATTCCAGGTGGCTCAGAGCTGAACAACAGAACCCACTGTTGAAAGGTCCCAGGAGCTCTGAATCAGAAGGACAGCTAGAGAGAATGAGGCACAATACAGTCTCCCCATTAAAAATGTAATGCCTGAATCCCTTCCACAGCCTTCCTGACACATAGACACCTAGGCCCTCTCTGAACTCACCTCCTAGCTGAATTAAATACTGAATCTGCTGTGTCCCAATTAAACTGAACATCCCTTACTTGCTGAAAATTACTTTTGGGTATAGCATTACCTGAGATATTTAATCCATTCAACAAATACTTATTGAAAACAACATACATTGGTCTCAGACAGTGGGAATATATGGATGACTATATGCTTATATATATCTTGCCTCGAGAACCAAATGAAATGAATGGTTACTACAAATACTATGATAGAGACACATACAGGGAGAACCTATCCAGCTGGGTGATTTAGAAAGGCTTCCTGGAGATGAAATCCATGAGTTGAGTGTAGAAGAATTTACAGGGATTATCTAGAAAGGGGAAAACAGCTTTCCAGGCAGACCAATGTGTATAAGATGGGGAATGCAAGATACAGTCAAGAAATGACAACCAAATCAGGAAGACTGGCTGCTAATGGAATGGTTTGAATGTGTCCTCCAAAGTTCATGTGTTGGAAACTTGCCAGTATTGCCAGTATTAAGTATTATGTGTACAATATTACAAAGTAAGGCCTTTAAGAGGTAATGAGATCATATGGGCTCCACCCTCATGAATGTATTAGTGCTATTATTGTAGTCATGTTAGTCCGTCCTCACATGGCTACAAAGAAATACCTGAGACTGGGTAATTTATAAAGAAAAGAGGTTTAATTGCCTCACAGTTCCACAGGTTGCACAGAAAGCATGATTCTGGCCATCTGCTCAGCTTCTGGGGAGGCCTCAGGAAACATAATATCATGGTGGAAGGCAAAGAGTGAGAGAATCACTTCACATGGCCAGAGCAGGAGGAAGGGAGGGATGGGGGATATCCACACTTTTAAATGTGTGGATCTCATGAGAACTCTATCACAAGAACAGCACTAGGGGGATAGTGTTAAACCCTGAGAAACCATGATCCAATTACCACCCAGCAGGCCCCCACCTCCAACACCGGGATTACAACTAAACATGAGATTTGGGCAGGGGCACAGATCCAACCCATATCAGTGGGTGGGGGTTCATTATCGTGGGAGTAGATTCCTAACAAAATGATGAAATAATTCCATTTATCTCTCTGTCTCATGTGCCTGCTTCCATATTCCATCTTCCATCTTCCACCATGAGATGACCCTCACCAGACGCCAGTGCCATGTTCTTGGACTTTCCTTCCCCCAGAACTGTGAGGAATACATTTCTTTTCTTTATAAATTACCTAGTCTGTGGTATTCTGTTATAGCATTAGAAAATGGACTAAGACACTAATGTAAAGGCCCACTAGGGAGGTGTGGTTGATAAATCTGGGCAGAAAGAAAAGGCCAAGTCATAGAATGTTTTACAAGAAACTTAAACTTTATAATCTATGGAGGGTGACAGAAGCAGTTTAAGTAGGGTAGTGAGATTTTGAGATTATTCACTGAACAGTTATGCAGATTAATTATTGTAGCATTTTTGTAAACTGGATCATAATCTTCTGGTATACCCATACAAGTTCTGCTGGTTAGTAGAATAAGTGGCACCTTTCCCTACTATACCACTAAAGAGAATTCTGTGAGAACTATTGATCCCCATTAAGTCTTCCATCTGCATCAGATTAAATTTCCTATTATTTCAGACAGGAAGGAAATGTGAGTTAATAAGCCATTTGGTTATATCCTTTCCAACTTCCCTGAATCTATTTCTTACCTAGTGTGTCTGTCTGCCTTCCATACAGTCTGGCTACACATTTCTCAACCCAGTAGTCTGTCTCTTTTCCTTTTCCTTATCTGATCTTTTCTTTCTCTCTCTCTCATTCATACTCACTAGTAGAGGTTTTAGAACAAAGCCCAGTTCTAAGGCTGGCTTTACAATTCTTAACTTCTTGAAAAAAAAATGAGTTGGTTGGTCTAGGTCATCGTTCCAACACATGGATCTCCACACTTAATAGTACTATTCAAAAAATATTTTAAAACTGCTTCTTGAGAATAGAGAAAAAAGACAATACACTGAGAGAATTGCTGCATTGTTTTTTTTTTTTTTTTCATTGTGTTAGGTTTGCGTTTGGATCTTAAGTAAGAAAAATGAATTAATAATTATTGGTTCATAATACATTTCTATCATTGGTCCATGAATAACTGTTATTTATTTGTTAGTTTGAAACAACAGACTGTAATCAACACAGGTATATCGCCTACCTAACACAAAAACTAGAACATTGACTATAATTTAAATCTATGTATGCAGTTTCCATTCATCTCATTATCATACTTCTGTCACTTGAGGTAATAGAGAAATAGGCTCTACTCTATGAGGATAGTATTGACCCTAGGGCTTCATTTTAGTGCAACCTAATGTCTTACGATTATTCTGCCCTTCATTGTGATGTGCATTTATGTTCACATACACACATTCAAAGGTAAGGCTGGGGTTAAACATGTGTCTCATTATCTTGTGAGCAACATAAGGGGAAGGACAGTGTTTTCTAACCTTTGATCATGACGTTGCCACAAAATTGAGCCTCAGAAACGTTCAAGGAATATTTACTAAATTAACATTACCAAGATGTAAAGTAATTCTCTTTCCCACAGAAAAAAAAGACACATGTCAAGATTTGGTCCTAGGTGTATCTGGTTCTAAACTTGACCTTAACCTCTATTACTATGATATTAACAATAACAATCACCATTTATTGAGCTTAAAGTAAGTAGTATTTCAACAACAATATGGTGAATTACTATTGTATCCATTTTATTGATAGGAAAATTGAGCTTCAGGGAAATTAAATGACTTATCCAAAGGTACATAGTGGTGTAGTTAGAAACTAACCCACATCTGCAGACTCCAAAGCCAATGCTTTTCCCATTGTTCCATAGTCAGTCTCCCCTGTTGAATCCATGGTAGGTTGACCAGGGTCAAAGAACAACCCTCGGAATCCTTGAATATGCTTCATGCTTGAATATTTGAAGCATTCTGATTGATGCACCCAGTTTCCCAAACCAGTATTTGGAAGTCATATCTCTTACTGTGGCATCACTAGACCCAGATGTCCCTCCTGCTACCCTGTAAGGGCATCTGGAAACTGGCTGTATTTAAGACAAGCATCTCAGACCAAGGCTTCGGGACTCTAAATAATGTTCTTATCAGTGCCATTTATTTCTCCTCCTTTCTGTCATGCATTTCACTTATCTAGGGCAATCATTAGATAACATTCACTCACTTTCTTAAGAGCCCATCTCCTACTGCTGACTAAATCCCAAATATTGAGCATCAGATCCAGGATGAAAAAGCTCAGCCATGCAAGCAGTCTCCTGAAAGCTGGGCTGTCAAGTGTTTCAGTTTAATTGGGAAGGAAAGAGAAGACTATACAGGATTGAGGACTTCTATTTTTTATTTATCAGAGAACTTGGGGATCTTTTCAACTCTGTAATAGAGTATGACTCAAGTCTATGAGGAAGTGAATTTAAGCCACTAGGTACTTAAATCAGAGAGCCCCCAGATTCTACTTTGTAAGCATAAATCATATCAGAATTAATGTCCACTTCCCTCAGTTCTGCTCTATGAGGATAGTATTGACCCTATGGCCTCATTTTAGTGCAACCTAATGTCTTATAATTATTCTGCCCTTCATTGTGATGTGCATTTATGTTCACATACACACATTCAAAGGTAAGGCTGAGGTTAAACACGTGTCTCATTATCTTGTGAGCAACATAAGGGGAAGGACAGTGTTTTCTAACCTTTGATCATGTCGTTGCCACAAAATTGAGCCTCAGAAACGTTCAAGGAATATTTACTAAATTAACATTACCAAGATGTAAAGTAATTCTCTTTCCCATAGAAAAAAAAAAAAAACACACACACATGTCAAAATAGATGTTTTAAAATTTTCATTAGGCTTGTGATACGGAAAATTACTACAAATCTAACTCTTCCTGATGTTACTGCCTCAATATTGACTAAACATTCCATAAACATTGATTGAGCACTGCTATGAGTCAAATATGTTGCAGACTGACTAAGACAGAATATCTGCCCTTACTTAAGGGTTGGCAGTTATTTAAGGGAGACAGCCCCTTAACACATCAATTTATAAAGCAAATTAGGTACTGCAATTAGAGAGGTGTGACTCCCAGTTGGAGAGTTGGAAAGTACTTCAAAGAGACTGAAGAGTGGAAGAAGAGGGAGAACACTCCAGGCAAAAGAAATTAGGTAAAGAGATGCAACATGTTCTAAGAATGGCAAATATCAAGTATGTCCTAGGCAGAGATCATGGAGGAAGTAGAGGAGGATAGGGCCAGATTCCAAAGATTTTAAATATCATTAAGAGTGAGTGGCTTCTTGCAGTCAGGATTATCAACAGTTTTCTTTTTGTTTTGTTTTGTTTTGTTTTCGTTTGTTTAAAAAAAAACCGCAATCTTCATATTTGCATCTTCCTCCCATGGGCACACCCAAGATAATGCAAATCCCTAATGACTTGGCATTTCAGCCCCTTCCTTTACAGTCAAGAAAGCATGGTGTGAAGGCCAGGCATGGCGGCTGACACCAGTAATCCCAGCACTTTCAGAGGCCGACGTGGGCAGATCACTTGAGGTCAGGAGTTCAAGACCAGCCTGGCTAACATGGTGAAACCCCATTTCTACTAAAAATACAAAAATTATTATTTTTTTTTAAAAAAAATAGGTGTAGTGATGCATGCCTGTAGTCCCAGCTACTCGGAAGGCTGAGACAGGAGAGTCCCTTGAACCTGGGAGGCAGAGGTTGCAGTGAGGTGAGATTGTGCCACTGCACTTCAGCCTAGGAGACAGAGCAAGACTCTGTCTCAGGAAAAAAAAAAAAAAAAAAAAAAAAAAAAAGCGTGGTGTAATGACATTGGGTAAGTGTGATCTTATTTTATAAATATTCTTGAATCAGCCATAGTAAGAAAAAAATAAGTATTCTCAAGCGTCAGTACTTCAATTTTTTTTCATAATGATCTGTGATAACTCTTATAGCCTCCCCTCCGCAAACTGTTATGTCCCAATATCATGACTGAACTGTTCTAGGGAATTTATCATTGTGATAATCCTTACAGCCTCCCCTTCCCAGACTGTTACATCTCAACATCATGATTGAATTGTGATTCTGGAGAGTTTATAGTATCTCTAGCAGTGGAGTCATATAGTCAGTTATATATCTTAGGACTTTGGTAAAAGCGAGCAATTACCATCTTATTCCTGAGTCAGAGAATTTCTGAAACTTTGGAAATGTAAGGTCATTCATACTACGGATTCTTGTTCCATTCCTAAGCACTTGGAAGCTTTCTTTCGGAACTTCCTATTCAGAGGAGGTTTGGATTTTGCAGACCTCCCCTTGGCCAGATTGTCTTTGGAGTGATGTTTGCTACAGAATACATCCTGTTTTGTTGTTGTTATTTCCAATTGCTCTCCCCACCTTGGTAAAAAGTCACCAGTTTAGCAATTAGAAACTGCTGTGCTCACTTGTTTTTAGCTGAAGTTCCATACTGAGAAAATTGTGTTTTACTTGGCTTGAGTTCTATTCTTGAGTGATGCTCAAGTTAAGAAGCAGGTGTGCCTGGTAGTATTTAATGCCTTCAGTGAATAAAGTGCTGCAAACGAGATAGCCCATGTAAAGTAAGCTTCAGTGAATGCAGAAACATTAATTTTTCTTTTTTCTTCCTCACTTTCAAAGGGGCCATGACTTAAACTTTTATAATCTCTTTCCTGCATGTTTGCAATAGCGTCTTAACTGGTCTCTGTGACCTAACTCAAATACTTTTCCAGTCAACTTTTTTAGTGCTGCAGAAGTGATTCCACAACAAACAGAATCCTGTCACTCCCTTTCATAACACCTGTATTAGTCTGTTTTTGCACTGCTGATAAAGACATATCAGAGACTGGGCAATTTACAAAAGAAAGAAGTTGAATTGGACTTACAGTTCCACGTGGCGGAGGAATCCTCACAATCATGGCAGAAGGCAAAGAAGAACAAGTTGCATCTTATGTGGATGGCAGCAGGCAAAGACAGGAGCCCTTGTGCAGGGAAACTCTTCTTTTTATAATCATCAGATCTCATGAGACTTATTCACTATCACCAGAACAGCATGGGAAAGACCTGCCACAGCGATTCAATTACCACCCACTGGGTCCCTTCCACAACACGTGGGAATTCCAGATGAGATTTGGGTGGGAGCACAGCCAAACCATATCAATGCCTTTCATGGACAGTCCTGTTTTTGAGAGATTAAAATGTGAAATTCATGAATCAGACCCAAGAAACCTTTCAAGTCTCATCACCTGTTACACTCATCCACACACTCCAATTTTCTGCTAACCTGAACTATTATTTAGTGTTTTTTCATCAAATTGAACTCCATCTCTCCCTGCCATGCATTTGCATAGGTTATTCTCTGAAATATGTTGCTGCCCAAAATGTTCTTCTTCCCCTACTCACATTACTATGGAACTTAAATTGAGGCTTTAAGATGCAATTCAATCATTTCTTTCCCTTTGAAACCTTCTCAAGAATTTCTAGGAAAGATTCATTGCTCATTCATTCATTCAAGCAATAAACCTATCAAGTATCTTCTATATGTCAAGTATTGTTCCCATGCCAGAAATACAGATGAACCAGACAAAGTTCTTACTCTCATTTATTTTACATTCGAGTGTAGGTCAAAATAATAAATATATAATATATAATTCAAAGTCGTGAAGAGTGTATTACAAATAATAAATCAGGATATATAAAATTATTCTTGGTTGGGAAGTGAACTTTTGGTATCTTTTTCAACTACAAACAGCGCATTCTACATTACAAAATGATTTGTTTCACATGTCTTGTCTTCATTATAGCTCCTTGAGGTGATAAATGCTATTTACCTTTGTCATCTTTAATCTCTTCTTCAAAACACTCAATAATTCTGTACTGAATGAATGAATATGCACATCTCTGAATAGCTGAATAAATGAATTTTTCTGTGCAGTTCTATTTTCAATCCATTGGAAAGGAAGTCTGTTGCACAATAATAAGTGAAATACTCTCATGGTAACAAACTAACACCTTAACAATACTGGGACTCTGGCCAAAAACTAAGTCACCTTCAGCGCATGGATTAGAATCATAAACTGCTCCTTAGAACCAGGCATCTGAGTCATTTAATGCTCAGGTATCTTGAAAGAGAGATATTCCCTTAGCCATTTTTTCTGTGTTCTATAATCTCACAAATGAAGACATCTCTCCAATCCTAAAATAAATGAAAAAAAAACCGACCAAACTATACTAGCTTTATATATTACTTTTAAAACTGGGATTTGGCAATAAAACAATTTTCTGGGTAATTGGCTAAAGTTTGGAAATCTTTATATGGTAAAGAGACATTTTAAATGACATAATTATGTGGCCAAAGCATATATATAAAGTCATTCTTATGGCGGATGGGTAATGCTTGGTTCTAGGTTGCCCATTAACACACTACAAGATGATTGATCAGATCTTTGACTCATCTATTTCTCAGTTTCTGCATCTGCAGAGTGAGCTTCTGTAAGTCTGCAATATATCTGAGATTGCCCATGTTATTCTGCTCTCTTTCTGTCTCTACGTAAACCAAGTGAAACTTCCAATCCTCACCAGTGGCTTGTTCCAAAACAAGAAATCAGAATAAGGGTACAACATAAAACAAAGTGTCTCATAGGGATTGTTAATTCTTTGTTTGTGTCTTGTTTGGTTTTTAACTAACAAAGCACAGGACATGACCCTTTTTTTGGTGGGGGGTGGGGGCGGCTAGTTGCAGGCAACACACATCCAGTAATCTACTTTGGTTAATTTATGGCAAAAAGTGATTTATTGGAAAACTGTGGGTTCGCTCACAGAATGAAGGAAAAAAATTGAATAACAAGGCTCAGAAACGATCAGACCTAGGACAACTCTGGGATTTAGACAGCAGAAATTAATGAAGAATCTCCTTAGGGCTTTGCTCAGAGATGAATAAATTATACCAATGACCAGATACTATGACATGCTGCTCAGAATACAGAATCTAAAGACAGTATTTGATTGGTCTAGCTTGAGTCACTCTTGTTTCAGGAAAACTGGGGTAGGAATGGTGCACTTTACAGAATTGCTATGAATGTATGTAATGAGAAAAACATAATTTTCCAATGGAAAGAAACAGATGATTCTAGTAGAAAAAATGAGAATAGATGTTCAACAAGCATAATGCTTGCCTTAAGCAAAAAACTCAGGAAATCAAAAAGAAGAGGCTTGACAAAATAGGAAGAGCAAAGATTTTTGTGTTAAATGCCTGGGGTTCAAAAAAATTTTGGCATTAAATGGCTTGGCCCCCTACTTAGTAGCTATTGTATGGAGATTATTTTTATTTACTCAGAGAGTTGTTCTTAGAATAAATGAAGTAATCTATACAAATTCATGTCTAGCTCAAAATGAGTACTTAATAAATTGAAGCTATTATTCATATTATCACCAAAGAATAAATGTGTTCAAGGTATCTGGGGACAATAATGCAAACATATAATGACATGTTACTGTATGGTTCTGAATGTCCCTGAGAGGACACAGCTGAGAGACAATCAGAATGCAGCCCCAGGATCTGTGCATGTTTCCAGATATCTGATTGCAAAAATCACTATCCGAAATTAATCTTAGAATTGCCAACTGCTGTGCCCTCATTGCAGATCTAGCCTCTTCTTTTTATTATCTTTGGCTTAAAGATACAATGTTTAAATAATGGAACATAAGGAGAAAAGTGTGATGTTTGATTAAACTATGAGTTATATGTCATCCATTCTCACTGTATTCATTTGACATTTGCCAAATCAATCTATTATAATGAATAATATTTTTATATATGCAGAGTATACTAAGGTTTGTGATGGGCTGGAGCAGTCTGTACTGGTGTAGTCAATCAATAGATATATTGCCTGTACAAAATTTTAAAAATAATAAAACCAACTAAAGATGATCTGCTTTTTTATTATCACTAGATACTGGCAATTCTAAACAATGTCAGTGAAAAAATAGTCTTTGTGAAAATAAGTAATTTGAAAATTAAGCTGCTGAAATTTTAGGATATTTTCAGCTTTAAGGCCATGTGATTATGGAACCTGAGTAGTCAGGCAGCTATAACCTAGGCAGCTATAATCTTTGTTCCCCGACTATAGATTAGCCTTTTCCTTACCTACATTGTTTTGTGAAATGCTGTAAGGGTCCCAGTGAAGACCCCCTCCTCTCTTAACTGTTTGTTGATCTTCATCATAAATTAACTTCCCTCTTTCTTCTCTCACACAAGACTTCAGGATTATCATGTCTAAGATAAAATAATAAGCACACTCCTTTAAACTGTGTAGGAAAAGAAAAGAAGCTGTTTGGAAAAGAAAACAAACTATAACTATCTAAATTGTTGTAACTCATAAACTAGCCTTGTATAGAAATGTTATAATCCCACTAAATTTCACTGTTTTCTACCTATATAAACAAAACCATAACTTTTAACTTCAAAGCACTGACACTGTTCCTTTGGAATCTGTGTTACCCAAACAACTCTTCCCAGCTTTGTGTTTGATTAAACTCTTTCAGACTGGATTCTGATCTTTTTGAGTATTTTAGGTTGACATACTACTCAAACAGTAGAAAGTTCCCCCTCCTTTTCTCCTTACTTATTCATCTTATAAGTGTGTCTTTTTCAAATTTTCTGTTTGATCATTAGCTTTTAGAGGACCACTTCCATATCTTGTTTAAATTTGCCGCTTTCATGGAGACTGGCATTAACCTTATGACTAGGTGAGGGGAGTGGGTCTAGGTCTTACCGTAGTAATTTGCCTGGTTCCAGTTACTCTCCTTAATTAAGATTTCTAATTCATAACTTAGAATAAATTAAATTTAACATGGGGTTCCTTATCTGAAAAATGGGATAATAATACTTACTTGTGAAATTGAAAACTGTGATGCAAATTAGCAATAAAATAGATAAAATCCCAGGCACAATGCATTCCACCTAGGCTTTCAAAAATGCTACTTATTTTTATATCACTAGAGTCATTATTAAGTCAACAGATATATAATAAAAGTCTATCATATATCATAAGACAAAAATGAATGAGACATAACTCTTGCCTTAGAGCACCTCACCAACAAATATATACACTATGAGGAGGTCTAATGTCCTGTGAAAAGAGCCAATAAAAAATACAGGGCAGGACATGAAGTGCAACCTTCAATTCCACAGGGAAGCGGGGGCATTCAGAAAATGTTTCTAAGAAAAGGTAACAGATGAAATACAGGGGTATATGCTATGTAGAGACATCACTGGATGGAAGAATCATGTCGATTATTGAGAAGCCAGAAGATTAATATCATAGGAGAATGTTTCCATAAAGAAAAAAGCAAGACACAAAACAGTAAATAGAATTTTAATACGACAGAACATACACATAAAGTAAATACTGGAAGGAATTCTTCAAATTGTTAAAACTAGTCATCTCTAGGTGCTGGAACTACAGGATTTTTTTTTTTCTTTCCTCTATGTGTGTCAAAAGGCATGACTATAAAATCAGAAACAAAATGCTCCTGGGCAACCTAGCGAAACCTCATCTTTACAAAAATTAGCTGGGTGTGGTGGCACACACCTGTAGCTACCTGGGAGGTTGAGGTGGGATGATCACCTGCGCCTAGGTAGGTCAAGGCTGCAGTGAGCTATGATCAGGCCACTGCACTCCAGCGTGGGTGACAGAGCAAGGCCCTGTCTCAAAAAAAAAAAAAAAAAAAAAAAAAAAGGAAAGAAATGCTGCTTTTTAAAAAGAAGGTGGACAAATAGCATTGAAAATCTAACCTGAGAAAGAGCATTATTTTCCAAGTTCAAAATTCTGGTCCCTGGGCTGCAGAAAACTAAAAGCTACATTTGTTAGAAATAAGACTTTACTTATGGGGCCCCAGAGCAAGTGACAGCTTCAGCCAATAAACTTTGAAAAGCCCTCTACTCTTTGGACCTCTCTCTTGCATGAGATGTGACTCGTGTGATTTGATTTTGGAAAAAAAAAAAAAAAATGGCACTGAATGTAATTCTTCAAAGAATGAAGGGAAACTGCAGGGAGTTGTGTCTAGCCTGCTGGAACGTTAGAATATGCTTTAACTACTCAATGTCGTTCTTTCATTTTTGGCCATTAGATAAACAATGAGTCATTGATGTTGAAATAAACCTTTTCATACCTTTGATCCTTCGTGGACTGCATCTCTACTTTTCTCCTAGTGAAGCCTATTCACTTCCCCAAACTTTTTCATCTATTAATTGCTCTAGAAAGACTAGATTGGCTGATTAACTCTCCCCACTCACTCGGTTTCTCCCTAGCATTGTGTAAGTACTCTCAACAAAGCTCTTATCCCACTTCCCAAGAATTGTTTATTTGTATTTATCCTTGAGTGTACTACTGTTACTGTAAGGCAGGAGATAGCATTATTCTGTCTTAAATATCCTGTACTTCACAGACTGCAGACTGCCTGCAACATGATAAATGATGAATAAATTGTTGATCATCATATATCAAACACAAGTAACTTTCAAGTTTATCCTATGCTGTTGCGCACCATTCCTTTGCAAATGCCTGTCCTTTGGCTGTAACTCTGAGGATTCCTCCCCAGTCCCTTTCATTGGTTCCCTTCTGCCTACTTCTTAAGTGTTGTTCTCCAGAGTTCTGTCCATACCCTTCTTCTCTTCTTGCTAAATATTTTCCCTGAATGAGCTCATCTCCTTCCCTTCATTTGCCTCTTCACAGAGAATACTGAAAGCCACATTCCTTTTTCCCAGTCCAAACCTCACTGCTGAAATTCATACCCACCCTGGATGTCCCGGCCATCTTTATCCAGATACCCTACAGTCACTCACCTTCAACATAGCCAATATGGACTCCCTTTTTCCCCGTGTATATCTCTCACACATCAAAAAGTTTTTCTCTGAGTTCCCTAGCTCAGTGAGTCTCATTCTTCTAACTTATGTTACCTGTTTCTCCATATTACATTCGTGACCCATTTCCCCCTAATCTGTATTTACAGCACCTCTTCTATTTTCTGCATCTCTATGCCTGTTCTTTCTAACCTCAATTGCTTATCGGCTCTTATGTGGACTATGACAATAGACTAATAGCTGATCTATTAAAATATGATCTCCAAACTGTACTAAGTGGATCTTCCTAAGCCACAGTTATCATCATGTGACTCTCCCGTTTTATTTCCTTCATTATTTACAGAAAGCCTCCTTCAGTGGAAGTTTGTCTTAGTAAAGCAGACTCTGAGATGGAATTAAGCATATGGGTGTTTATTAAGGAGTGCCTTTGGAGTCAACCCCAATTGAAGGAAAGAAACAGGAGTGAGCAGAGGAAGGTGAATCATAGGGAGGGAGGGAAGGAGGGAAGGAAGGAAGGAGGGAAGGAAGGAAGGAAGGAAGGAAAGAGGGAAGGAGGGAAGGAAGGAAGGAAAGAGGGAAGGAGGGAAGGAAGGAAGGAAGGAAGGAAGGAAGGAAGGAAGGAAGGAAGGAAGGAAGGAAGGAAGGAAGGAAGGAAATTATCCTAGAAACAAGTAATGAAATCCAGCACCTCCTTTTCTGAAGCCTTATCTTGAACATGGCTTCAAGAGAGCTTTAGTAGCTCAGTGATTACACAAGCCCTTCAGGGATCAGGCATGAAGCCAATACCTCAAGAAACTGTTCCTGTGAGTTAATTTAATGAATCAGGTCAGACTGACACAACATCTCCCAGATATAACCTTAAGAAATAAATGGAGGAGAGGTGTTGGCAATGCATGTGAACTAATAAAAATTTACTCCATAAAGAGAGAATAATTTTCTAAGCAGCATCCTGATTCATGACTCTTAAATTTATATCAGCAGTTATCCTAACAATGAAGCTCTCTCACAGAAAAAAAAAAAATGAGCAGGGTAGAGAAGAACATTTTTTAAAACCTTAAAAATTGAAAAATTGAGGAATATAAAATATGCTAAATTGTTTTGTCTTTGCTAATCAGATATAAGTTGAAAATTTAAATAATAAAATATGCTCAAATTAAATCCAAACTGCACTCATAGCAGTACATACCCGAGAATACCCAGCAGTTTTCAGCATTTGTTTGTTAACATTTTATCCTCATGTAGCAACTCCTACTAGTTTTCCTTGGGTTAGTTGGTAGTTAGTACAATTTCATTTCTAGGACTAGGCCCTACATTTATTATTATCCCTATTCCCTCACCTTGAACATGACATCACTCTTCTTTCATTTGGGCATTGTCTCTTCTCACAAAAGTTTGCACTAAATATTTATATATATATATACACATATATATATTCATGTTATACAAATATAATATATAATATTATATAACATGTAATAATTCTAATGGCAGAGTCTGAGTCTTTATGTTTATAATCTGTTTGCCCATCTCATTTGTGACTAGGCATTACTGCGTCACTAGGCCCACGTGTGAATGCTCAGTTGACTGGAGTGAAAAGTATGTCACTGTGGTCATTATCTGAAATAAACAGTTTCACCAATATTCACTATATTTGACTTGGTTAGGCAGAGGCACTGGGTTCAAAGAGACCTTGAAAAGAGTTTAACAAGAATAGAAATAAAATGTCTTTCTAATTCTTTCTCAAATCTAAAATTAAACTAATCAAGAGTCTTTACTTCTTGACCAAAGTCTAGTTAGTCTCAATGAAACAAACAAAGTAAATCAGTTTTCTAGTTCAAATAGTCTCCAAAGAAAGTTTAAGGGAAAGAAAATGAGGAACATAAATGGAAATGACTGGACATTTCACCGGAGATTCCACAACCACTGAAATTTTCTAGTATCATATAATTATCCCAGAAAAGATGCTTTCTTAAGTCTAACCTAAACTTCTTTGGGTAGTATAAATGTATTCCTTTTGGATCTTATACCAGATGTCATTGAGAATAACCTTCGCCTGGTCATATGTACTACTCTTCCCTTGTTTGTGATATATGGATTTTATTCTTTATCTTTTCTATTTATAGCCATGTCTCTACTGATAAAAATAATGTATTCCAATGCACACATCGTTATTAAAAATATTTTTGAGAGAAGCAGAACTAACAGTTAAACTCATGTGTAAGTAAAATATTACCTGCCCCTCTCCAGACCTTTCAACCTTCTCAGGTGGCCGTTCAATCTCTAGGATGGCCTCCAATGTTGGATTACAAAACAGGCCCTCTCCAACTACCAGATCAAGACACACCTTCCTCCTAACACCTAAACGTCTTCCAAAATTTGCTGAATTCTAGCGGAGGATTTTAGCTAAAATATTGCATATATACCAGGATTCATCTGCATAGCCCTGCTGATGCTATATGTCTTTCCACTCATGTGTCTGGATGAGACAATATAAAGAAAACCTACTTTCTTCATCACAGACACAGATCTGCCCAGTATGTTGACTAGGCCAATTTTCAGCCTCCTAAGATCTTAATTTCACTGTCGCTGGAGCTAAGAAGTACAGTTATGGAACAGCAGAGCTGAAAATCTATTCTGGGTGACAGACAATCTGAGCTGGGTGGCTATGGTCGAGAAGGATCTATGTGACAGAAGGAACTCCTTCTCATCTGCACAAATAAGATGTTGCCCTTGACTCACCCAGAAAGTACAAATAGCATATGTCATGTGTGATTACCACTTTCTATGAAAATCCATCTACATTGTGAAGTAGTGATGTAATGGTTATCCACTATGTTTGCGGATGGGAAAATGGAGGTTATTTCCTGCAAGAAAGAAAGAAGGAAAAGGCTAGCAAGGTGGCTCATGCTTATAATCCCAGTGATTTGGGAGGCCAAGGCAGGAGCATAGCATGAGCCCAGAAGTTCAAGAGTAGCCTGCCAGCCTATGCAACATATCAGGACCCCGTCTCACAAAAAAAGAACAATGACAACAACTTAGGGAGATGGAGAAATTAGGGCAAAAGGAGAGAATAATACACAAACTGACACCTTTGTTGAAAGAGTAAGCTGTGGCTTCCAAGAAGATATTCTATATACTTTGATTATCTTTGAGATGAGGATTTTAGGCTTCTTGAGGTTGATGGAGCAATGCTATAATCTAAAGACAACCCTATTCTAAATACCATCTTACAGGTAACTGGGACAAAGCCCTGTGTGGCCCCTGGCGGGTGTATCGTTTGTGCGTATGCCAGTATCCTCCTCCCCACCCACTGCTGCAGAGACCAATGATTGACAAGATCTGAATAGTTTCATTTTGTTGTTGTTGTTGTCCAGGGTAGCTTTAACAAAGGTATGCTGTTCTCAAAAGATCTGTTAATGGTAGCATGCTAGGAACTCCATTTCTTTAATCTTTCTTAAATGACTACATTTTTTGTCTTTATTTTTTTTTAGTAATAATACTCTAAGCCATTGAAAGCAAGAATAGCTTCTGCTTATGATGACTGAAGCCAGATGGGCTCTATAATTATTTTTTAAATACATTTTAGGTTGTGCTCCCACCTTTAATTCACTTATCACAATGTCCCTACCCAAATCTTAAGGCTATAAAACAAATACTTTGTAAACTCTTTCCAGAAAGAAGTTCAAGCAGAAATGATGTCAGGGCATGAAGAAAATTAGTTATTTAGAATGAGTAAAAAGGAAAAGAATGAAGGGGTAGTGAAGATAAATCTTGGCTTTCAGAGTAGAAAACCACAAAAGCAGCCAGAAATTGAATATTTTTAAAATGTGACAAACGGCTTTATGCTTTTCATATTAGCTATTAACTGCTGAGAGTCATTAGGCATAGCATGCAAAAGGCAATAATTGAATGTTTGAATATTCTGCAGTGCCACAATGGAATTCCTATTTCTAGCGTCCACTGTAATTATGAATCATCCTCAATATATGGGACTTATAGAAGAAATGCTGCCCTCAAATCAAGCTTGCATTGCTCAAGTTATTTTTACCCTTATTTTAACCAATGGAGGTAGACATTCCAATTTGCTGGGCACAGAAAATGTATTACTTTAGCCACTGTTTGGTATTTTGAAGTACAGGAAGTCTTCTTGAAGGGGTTCAAGGAGATGGGAAAGATGAAAGACTCTAAGTTCCCCAAAGCTCACATATTCCTAGCCCTCACCAGGCTTTACAGCCATTTTTTCATTACAGCACATGTCTCTAGATCCTTCATCCTCTGCTGCAGGATGTTCTCTCAAGCTGTCTTCCTTCCTCTGCCAGGCCATCCCTCGGACCTTAGAGTTGTCAATCTCTTTAGCAATTCCAGAACATACCCTCAACCAGACAAGTCCTTTCTACCTGCATTTAAGTTCAACCTATCCACTTCCATTATCTAAACAATTCCTACAACTCTACTTCTTTAAAAAAAACCACCTCACAATGAGTAACCCAACAGAACTAGTTGTCAAGTCCTGAGTTTTAGCTCAAGAACATCAATTATATATGTGCAAGAGATTGGAGATTAAGTCACAAAGTTCTTGGGTTTTGATTAACAACAAACTTAGACTAGACCTGGGTAAATGGGTTGCAGTTGCCAAAAAAACTCTTAGTCTGAGGTTGCATTAACAGAAGAATACTAACCTAGCAGAAACAATCGTCATTTTATATGTGGCATCAATCACGTGTCAATTAGCACATAATACCTGGACTGTGTGTTCGTATCTGAAGTGGTGGATAAACAGAGTGTACACAAACTGGGGGACAAGAAAAATACTTAGTGACTTGGAAAACATATCAAAAAACAATAAAAGCAGCTAGGATGTTCAAGACCATTGGCCATTTTCCCACCCAGCTTGTTCTTCTTTCTGACGTCTCATTTCCTCCTGACAGTATCATTATAACATACACTACGTCCCATTGTCTACCATGCCTTGTGATGGGCACTGGAGAAATAAGGGTTATTAGGGCCTGGTCTCTGACCCTAGCCCCTGGGGCTTCCAATCACTCATCCTCAGAATCCAAATACTGTGGATTTAAATAGTAAAAGCTGTGTCAAAAATACCTCATGGCATTCTGTTTGTGATGGGTGGCACTTAAGCACACTTTAGTCAATGGTGTTATTAGAGTGAATATCATTGTACAGTGGAAAGAACATGAACTTTCCAACCAGATATAACTGGGTTAAAATTCTATTCTTTGCATTACTACCTGTGACATTTCTTTAAAGTGGTGTTGCATTACACGATTATTAGAACCACTCGAATAACACTGGTAATGGACATAGTATTAGACCCATCCAATAAGTGATGGAATGGGGATTCAAACCCACACAGTCTGACTTCAGAATCCAGGTGAAGTAGAAAAAACTCCATTGTTAGATTAAAACGAGACTGTTACAGCTTTGGTCAATGGTCTCTGCATGCCTAATTTATACACATGGAAATAAGCTGCATTATTTTTCAGCAATCTCTAAGAATATTTACCCAGCTCATTCTGTACATCTTTGCCATGTGGAAATAGGACTCTTCGCACCCTAAGAATGATGGACTGGACCTGGCAGAGATTATCATGATGAAAATATTCTCCCTTACCGAGGGTCCATTCAGGTGCTCTCATTTATTCTTTCCAATCCACTGGCTCAGTGCATATGAAAATGGCTATGCTTCTCCCCAAGGCAACTTCTCAAACAAAGACTGCTGCTCTTTCTGTCACCTGGGCTTCATGGATAATTGGAAAGCCTCCGTAGGTGCTGGCAGTTCTACAACAGCTGTTGATTTGCCCTCACCCACAGTAGGAGGAAATGCCAAAATCTGTAAAGAAACAAATCTTCACTAAAGTCCGATCAGATGGATACAGATTGTTGCAACCAACCATGCAATGACAAACATGCTCAGAAAGCTTCCTTCAGACATGTGGGTCCAAACATTCTCTGAAAATAGAGCTAGGTCCCAAACAGGAAGGCTTAATGCGGTTAGAATGATTGCAACACAGCATCACAGGAGGAAGATAAAATGGAATTTCCAAAGGTTTTCATAAAAATGGCATTGAGCTATTGGAGAAATTACAATAGCTACCATTTGAGGACTTGTTCATTGCTAAGAGTTAAGCTAGGCATTCTACCTCATTTTTTTCATCCATTCATTTATTCATGCATTCATTTGAAAAAAAAAAATGATGAAGCACCTACAGTGTGCCAGGTGCTGTAGTAGGGACTTGGAATAAAACAATGATATACATGGTTTCTAACAACACAGAAGCCATAATCTAGCGGAAGAGACAAATTTAAAACATATCTGTCAAAGGCAATTTTTCCAATTAAACTTATAATGTCCCAAAAAGAGAGTTATTTGGGGTACTGCTATAATTTTCTTTGGAGAAGATACTTGAACTAAGATGTAAAGTACAAGTAGAGGTTACCAGGAGAAAGCAAGAAGAACAGAAGGAATTGCACATGGGAAGGACATTTAAACAACCCTGAAAGGCAAGTGATATTGTGCCATTTTACAGCTAAGAATGCTTAGGCTCAGAGAGGTGAGTAGCTCTAAGATCACACATGAGAAAATACTGAATCTCCAGATTTGAATTCAAATCATCTTTTTTCCTAAGGAGTTATCTTCCTTATAGAATATATAAAAGGGCTCTATCCATCCATCATCAGTATATTACCTTTTTTAAAAAAGAGATACTTTTCTGTGTCAGGGATTTTTTTTCCTCCATATTCATGGATGTTAATAGAAGAAAATACCTTAAACATGAGAGCTGTATTGCTCAGGACACATAACCAAGAGGGACTTGGTTTTATTTGTATCACTAGGAGAATTTTTCTCTGGTCCTTTTCATAATTCGTTCTGGAAAACCCTCTCACCAATAGTGGTTTAATGCTAACACAATTTAAATAAAATAAAGCAGATATTATAGTTGGCAAATGAGTGAGTTCCTGGTATCACAGTGATTTATATACCAATGGAGAGAATCGTGAACACCTGGAGGCCTCAGGGAATCATTTTTCTATGTTTTGAGACATCTTTTTCTAGGAACTTCTCTCTGTGCCAGTTTTTTATGCGTGTGCATGGTGATAATAATAGTGATAATAACAAAAATCCCAAGGGTAATCATTTTGTGGGAGCCTATGGAGCAGGCATGTAAGCATTTTATTGATGTTTAAGACATACATCTTCTGCACTTTAACATATCTGAAATCCAGATGTGTCTCATAATCAATGACAATTTACAATTTTTTGTATTTTTTCTTAACTGAAAATAAAATAATCCATGCTATTTATAATCAATGATTTCTTAGAATCAACAAAATATGCAACATAAATTTTGTTTAATCTTCACACAAACCTGTGAGGAAGTTCTAATATAATTTTTTATCTTACAATAAAAATTGTATATGTTTATTTTATACAACCTATTGTTCTTAAATATGTATACATTGTGGAATGGCTAAGTTGAGCAAATTAATTTATGCATTCTCTCACATAGTAATCATTTATTTGTGTTGGAAACACAATGTACTCCCTTAGAAATGTTCAAGAATACAATATATTTAGGCCAGACGCGGTGGCCATGCCTAAATCCCAGCACTTTGGGAGGTCGAAGTGGGTAGATCGCTTGATGTCAGGAGTTCGAGACCAGCCTGGCCAACAGGGTAAAACCTCGTCTCTATGAAAAATACAAAAATTAGCCAGGTGTGGTAGAATGTGCCTGTAATTCCAGCTACTTGGGAGGCTGAGGCATAAGAATCACTAGAACTCAGGAGGCAGAGGTTGCAGTGAACCAAGATCGTGCCACTGCACTCCAATGTGGGTGACAGAGTGAGACCCTGTCTCAAAAAAAAAAAAAAAAAAAAAGAATGCAATACATTGTTATTAACTATAGTCACTACATTGTACAATATAGCTCTTGAATTTGTTCCAGTCCGGTATCTTTATTTTACACATAATGAAACAGCCTTAAAATGTAAAGTAACATGTCTCAAGTTACGGGGTTATTAAATGGAGAATTAAAATTCTGACTCAGATTTTTGTTCTCTCCAGTCTTTGAGACAAAATTGTGTTCCAGAGATTTGCTTTGAAATGACTTAGATAGCCAAATGGTCATAACTGGATTAATGTTATCATTTTCTGTTGCCATGTCACTGCATGTACAGATTTATTATGTGTTTGATTTCTCATTTGTGCAGCATGGGGAATGTTTTGAATTGTATACTAAAAAGAATCTTGGAGTTAGGTTTTAAAATAAATGATGAATAAAACTCCACTTAAGTTCATATAACACAGCAATTCAGAATAGAGGCTTTGAGCCACACAGTCCAGATTTGAATTTTGTTTCTTCAACTTGCTAACTTTACAATCTTGGGCAAATCATGTACCTTTTCCGAGTCCCCGTTCATCATCTATTATATGGTACGTGAAATGTATTTAAACACACATTTACAGTGTCCCGTGGAATAGGCTAGAAAACTGCAGCCAGAGAGTGAGCAGATGCACAAGCCCCTATTTCCCTTAGAATACTGCAGAGAGCATGCGTGGTATGAGCCACAGCTAAACACACCATGGAGTTAGGCACTGGGAGAAGGTCCCCTCCCCACAGGGTGCTGAGGAAATGGAGCACCTGTGCCATGGCGGCATTCTTTCCATGAGTTCTAGTCTGCCCTAGGTTACGAATCCTTGTTAGTCCAAGCTCCTGATAACAGCAACTCCTCTAGCAAGCAAATGGTCCAGTGCAGCAAGCATTTCTTGCTGCAAGCTATAACTTGTTAATAGAAGGTTCAGAAGTTGCATGAAAATTTTAAATATCAATACTGAAGTTAAGGCTTGTTTTGAGAAATTAATTAGAAAATACAAGTTCAGCAGTTCCTGAAGGATGGTATGATTTCAGTTAAAGTTAGTGATATGACTGAATGATGATAATATTGATGATGATGATGATGATGGTGGTGATTATAATGTTCATGATCAAGATTATTGGAATGACTACTGCATCTTAAATTCCATTTAAACGTATGTACATTTACTCTATGTTAGGCACTGTGCTAGAGTTAGGCATTTTAATAGACTAAAGAGATTTCACAAAAACCTTGAAAAGGCTATTGCTGTCTCCTCTTTGCAGATGAAAAATGTTGGGTCTCAGAGGCGATACTGTGGTCTTCTAATTCCAAGTATTCCATTACGCTATAAACTCTTCTCAAGAGTCCTTATTAAAAAATCGACATAGGCTCATTTTTTTCTGAAGAAGATTTTATATTTCAAAATGTTATACACATTTTTAATGTTTATTTACTACCTTAAGAAAGGAAGTTATTGAAAAACATGACAATAAGTGAGTAGTCAGAGACCAAATTTTATTTTTCTTCTTTCAAAACCAAGCAAATCCATAAGAATAGCTTCTGTGGAAAATTCTACCAACTGCATATATTGGTGAGGATTTAGAGCAACTGAAACTCTCATAAATTGCTGGTAGGGAAACTAGCAGTTTCCTGTGAATATTTATCAATCCTCTGACCCAGTAATTCCACTTCTAGGCATTTACCCAAAAGAAGTAAAAATAAATGTCCAGAAAAAATATGTATGTGTGAATATTCATCATCATTTTATTCATAGCATTCCAAACACAAACAATTCAAATGTTCATAAATAGAAGAATGGACAAAGAAGCTAGGGTAAACTTGCATAGTGGAAATCCTAAAACTCATTTTTCTGAGTGAGAGAAGTAAAACAGTGTATGCTCTGGTTTCATTCCCATAAAGCTCTAGAATAGGCACATCTGTTCTATGGTGATGGTATTCAAAACAGTGGTTGCCTGAGGTTAGGGGATTAACTGAGAAGGGACATGAAGAAATGTTCTGGGGTGATGGAAATGCTCACTATTTAAATACAGTGTGGGTTAGATGGGTATTGTCAAATCTCATTAATTGTAACAGTTAGAATCTTTACATTATACTGTATGTAAATCACACCGACTGATAAAAAAGAAAACACAGCAGGAGCTGTAAGTTTTTTAGTCAGACTAGTATTTTACTTTATCTCTTTAGATTGATGATTAGTTCTATGAATAGCCATGAAAACCAATTCTAACATTATTTTTGTTGCTAAAGTTCCAGCCCCAGCTGCTTTTACCTCTATGGCAGATACTGTTAATAATTATACTCCAATATCCAATCATTCCTCTGTTTCTGTAACTCCCAAGTTTAGCTGGGCAAATGGACCACCAGCTGAAGACCACACTCCTCAGTCTTTCTTGAAGCTAGATGTGGATATATGATTAAGTTCTGTCTAATTGACAGTAAGTAATGTGTACAACTTCTAGATTATATCCTTAACAGGCAAGGCGAGTGCTTTGTTCTCCCCTATTCTCTTCTCTGCAACCAAGATGTACTCCTAGCAGATGTGATGTTCAGCCAGCTTCAAATGTGGTTTGACAGTGATGGAGTCTTAAGAAAAAGAGAGCTTGTGGTCTCACCCTGTCAAGCCACCAACACAGGCACAGACCACCTACCAAAACTTCTAAAGGAGAAAGAAATAAAATCCTCTCATTTACACTACTGTATTTGGGGAGTCTTTTTGTTATAGTCTCCTAAGTCTATATCCTCATTAATACAACCACCATATGTTTCAGGCAGCTTCTGTAGGACCTTGCTTTGGGCATTCACTAACATCTGCTTGAGAAGATTACAGAAAAACCTGAAGTTGAGGTCACTGTCCCATGAAATCCTCAGCACCCACAAAGGAAACTTCAGCCCCAAATGAGGCAGCAGCTCTGAGAGCTACACAGGGTAGACCATAGCCCAAGGTACCCTGGATGGCTCACAAGCATCCTCATCAATATTACATCCCAGGTGTGGAGGAGTTATAGAGTCGGTAGCTGGAACCTCATAGTGAGCCTCTCAGCCTGCACGTCTCCAGAGGAAGAACTATCAAACCAATTGGACCTCCCTCCTCAGTGTTATCTTTCCTGACTCCCCAGAGAGATCATTTCCCTCTCAATCTGACCTGACTTTGAAAGTTTCATTCCATCTCACCAGTTTACATTTTGTTTATTTCAGTTTCATTTGCTCCTGGTTTTGACACAGTGAGCTTGTTATAGCTTTCAATGCTTTTTAATGTGCCCGTACCTTACTCTCTGGATCAATGCTGACTCTCTTGACGTGAGTGTGCCAGGAGGCTTAATTAACCACTTAGATATTTCCTTACACATTGCAGTTCCCAAAGTACGTTCACTTCTTTCAGCACATTTTTATCCTCAAATATTGAGTTAAGCAGAAAATTTTTGGTATCTCTATTTACACATGAGATACCTGAAGCACAGTGAAAATAATACATCCAAGATTGCATAAAGAAAGAGATTAGGCAAAACTGTGTCTAATGATTATAAGTCTAATGCTCTGCTCACTAGGCTATGATCTAATCCTTGGTATCCTGTTTAAAAATGCAGGACAATAGACATAGGCAGAGCACTCATCTCTAAGCAAAGGGATAATGAGTGAGGACAAAAGAGGGTTTCAAATTCCTGCAAATTAATCTTCCTTCCCTGTTTTGGCAAATGGCATCACCATGAATCCAGCCATCTAAGACAGAAAAATTGCTTTCACCCAGGACATTTCCCTTTAAATTTCCCCACTCAATTATTTGCCAGGTTATCTTCTTTTAACCTCTTTCCAATTTCAAATAAATATGCCTCACCCCTTTATTTTTATTAGTGATTTGACCTTTATAATATACAGCCTGATTTAATCAATACCTTTATAACTTTTATCTTCGTCTCTATTTTTTCTCTCCTCCAATCCATTCTGCACACCACTGCCCCATGATCTTTCTATAAGACAAATCTGACCCTGGCAGTTTCTGCTTGAGCTACTTTAATTGCTTCCTTTAATTTTCTGAATGAAATTTACATTCTTTATCATTGCATGCAAGGCTTTTCATATTTGTATTCCCATACACTTCTGCAGATTTCTTTCTTCTCTTTCCCTGCATTCACCCTTTGTTCTGTCCATACTGAGCTACTTGAAGCTTCTCTAATGCCTCTGTTTCCTGTCTCTATGCCAAGGTTCAAAAACTCAAATATATTTTTAGGTCAAGCAGATAACATGAGCACGTATAACATCCTATATGAAAGGTAATAGGGAGCAGTGCATAGAAAGCATTTAAACTCAAATTTAAAACACTATGCTGAACTCAAACAGACTGCTTTGAAGAACTATTCCAATTGCAAGCAGACAGATTATAATCCTTAATTGTGTTCCCCCCATATACTGTTTCATCTATCAGCAATATCTCTATTCCCTTCCTCTTTGTCTCACTCATTCCAACTAATTCTTCAATACAGTAGTGTCCCCCATCTGCAAGTGATACATTCCAAGCCCCTCAGTGGATGCCCGAAGCCACAGATAATACAGAACTCTATATTCACTATGGTCTTTTCCTATACATACATATCCATGATAAAGTTTAATTTATATATAAGGCACAGTGGATTAACAACAATAATACAATAGAACAACTATAACAATATACTGTAATAAAAGTGTGAATGTGGGCTCTCTCTCTCTCCAAATATCTTACTGTACTCACCTATTTTAGGCTATGATTGACCACAGGTTACTGAAACAGTGGAAATCAAAACTGCGGATAAGGGGAGCTACTGCACCCAACTTAGTCATTGCTTTCTCTGACCACAGATCTCCTCATTTTGGATAAACTCTCTCCTAAAGTGTCCCTTCTTCATTATTCTGCCACCTCTATTACTATGTGAGATCTTAAAGGCAGAGCAGTTGGTTATGTCTTATTTAACCTGAACTTCCAGTGCCTAGGATACAAGTGTGATACTCAATAAATACTTTAGTGGATGACTATATGAGTAAATCAATTTATTCCTGAATGGGATAAATAACAATAAATGAGTGACCTGAATACATGATTCTGACCTACATATCTATAATATCTATATTGATGAGGAATGAATTTTTCCCCTCACTTTCACTTTATTCTCATCAGAGAAAGACTGTTTACTACTGCTCTGAGGTAATGCTTCTCTTTAAGGTCTTCATGTTCTACTTTTTATTTTAAGCAGCTGAATATCAGCAATCTGGGTTTAAACAGAAATGCCCTTTCCTCCTGAAAATCACAATGAAGATTTTGTTTAGCTTTGTTTTGCAGTTAAGTGACTGCCATTGGATAGTGTATAATACAGAAATGGCCACATCAGGGTTTTATTTTCAAACAAATACCACATCATAAAAAGCAACTAAATATTAAGATCATAGTCTCTTCATCAATAATCTACATGTGTATAAAATAGCAAGTTCGTGGAGATAATGGGATCATAATCGACTTGGAAAATGAGGTTGGTGAAATAATTCCATGAGATGGGCTTCAGAAGGAATGAAGGAGACAAAGTTTCAGTGTCAATGGTGCAGAGAAAAGAAAGTGCCTGGCAGAAACAATTCTCATAGGACATGCTGTGCCTTAGAGAGCTCAGTAACAAATTGGGTTGGAGGCAAGAAGAGCTAACTAATCAATTATTTCTAGAAGAAAGGAATGAAGGATTCACTTTCTTCCTTGATGGGCTGGGTA
This sequence comes from Chlorocebus sabaeus, assembly GCF_047675955.1. Classification (NCBI taxonomy): domain Eukaryota; kingdom Metazoa; phylum Chordata; class Mammalia; order Primates; family Cercopithecidae; genus Chlorocebus; species Chlorocebus sabaeus. Next base: position 84,339,310 of record NC_132904.1, on the reverse strand, counting down.
CTTCATAAGTAGTGGATGCCAAATAACTAGGAAGCCATAGCTTTATTTAATAGCATGGAAGCAAAAATAGAGGAGCAGCCATGAAGTTAGAACTGAGCTCCCAAGGCAGATCTGTGAAGGGAATAAGGGGCATCAAGCTGCTGCCTAGTTAGAATGAGATCATTAGAGGAACGTGATTATAATCAAGCCACTTTTGTGCATGACACCAGGATCCCACATCTGCCTGAGACTGCAAGCTCTGAAGAGATGCTGATTGAAGTTGGAAAAAATGATAAGAGTAAATTGGAGCCAGATAAACAATTTTTCTTTGAATTGAGTGATGAGTGTACCTCAGAATAGAGAGCAGCCTATTGTAGAAACAGGGTCAAGGGGGACTATCAAAAGATCCTTTGTTCTAGTCCCTTACTTTCTGGAAGAATGACACCTAATCCAACACAGGTGAAAGTTGGGCTATGCCTAACTTACAGCAAAGGAGTTCCACTCAGCCTTCTAGGCAATGGTTTATACAAATATTTACCTGATAGGCAAATAAGAGTGAATGCCATGCTTTTCCCTCCATTTACTGGGAGAAATTCTGAAGACAGGAAAAGTTGCAAATGTGTGGATTTTCTGCTACCCGTCACAGTCTGGGGCAGCACACAGGCATCTAGCTGGCCTGACATCAGACTCTTGGGGGCAGACCATGACCCTTGGTCCTTGGGACTTTTAGGTTGCATGACCATAGAAGCACCAACTCTTAAACTGATATAATCAAGGGTTGGAGTCCAAGTCTTGTAGTTTCGGCATCATGACCTGAAAAGAACTTTGGCCTCTAGTCCTGTTTTATGACATCTGCATTTGGAGTTGGAAAAGACACTTCCCTTTGGTGTAATTAGAGAGCTGAGGTTTCATGTCATTCACAAACCTAATACCTTTTAATGGCCTTCCACTGCCAGTAAGATAAAATCCACAGTGCAGCATGGCATGCATGCCCTTTGTGGATCTGAGCCCTGCCTATATGTTCAAACTGACCCAATCCTGCTCCCTCATCTATGCCCTATATATGGGCAAACTGTGTGCCCAAACTTTTCCATATCTCTTTCCTTTTGCATATATAATTGACTTTGCTTGCAATATTCCCACCCAAACATACCCATGGTGGTGGTGGGGTGGGGATTCTTACTCATCCTTCAGTGCCTGCTCTGATGTGTCCTTCTCTTACAACAACATAAATCCCCTCAACAGAACCGCTTCCTCCCTTTCTGTGGCCAATATGCTCCTCATAAATTCCTTTATCATGTAACATATGAGTTTCTGTAAGTAAAGCACTTAGAACAGTGCTTTGCAAATAGAGTACATTCAATGAATGTTATATGATATAATGTTTTATCACAGAATTTTGCAATTATCAGTCCATTACTGCATTATCTTCACTTCTAGACTATGAAAATGCCCTAAGGGAAAGGAATGTAAAGTGTTTATCTTTGTACTCCCAGCACTTTCTCACCAGCACTGTCATCAGTTAGAATATAAATTATTCTCTCTTATTTTTATTCCCAGGTAAAGAGAGATTATTGCATTATAAATTGTTTTTAAAGGAAGAAGTATTTGGGTTCAAATTCTAACTCTGTCATTTACTACCTGTAAATGTATAATTCTAAACTCCTTAGATCCTCAGTTTCCTCATCTGCAAAATAAGGGAAAACATTTGCATTTTAAGTTTTTTCTTAGGCTTATGTGAGGTCATTTTTATTAAACATGTGGCACATGGCAGGACTGCTATAAATGTACGACTCTGACCTAGAGTTGAAGATGAAGGTCATTAGGATGCTGGAGGTAGAAGTGTGTTAACAGAAAGAATTTATTGAAAGAGAGAATTTTTTCAAACTTTGGAGTTACAGAAAGAAATGAGTCATACAAACTTTATTGACTACCTTGCTCTTTTACTGTGAAATACAAAAGGATGCAATTGTGTGCACTTGGCAAAGATTCTTACGCTTAATGTGAAACTTGAGGAAATCCAAAATGCAATCTTAAGATTTTTAAATCAGATCCAGAAGTTGAGTGTTCCTCTCCTCTGGAGAGTGACTCAATGAAAAAAGTACTTGAGCTCAAAGGAAAAGAATTTAGGACATGAAACTGAAAAGAATAATACTTCCCTTTGAACCTGGTGCTGGAGGAATAAGAAAATTTCAGTTTTGGGGTAAGTCCAGTTCTCTCTCTCTCTCTCTCATATATATATATTTTATATATATACATAAAAAAAATACCTCTCTCACACTCCCTTCTTCCCTCCTGTCTTTTCCTTTTTGAATAGCAACAATATCTAAAAGAATCAACATTTTAAGCATAAAATACTAAAGACTTTAATTTACAGTAGAATCATTCAAGGTAAAAATCCTATGTTTTGTTGCCATGCATTTCTTTTGGATTGAGGACTTACATAAGAAACTCATTCTATGAAGTGAAGACAAAAGAGTGGCCCCTAGTTATACAGCAGCCACTAATCTGGGGTTTTAATGGCCTCTGTGGTGCTTCATGGAGCAAAGCATGGGGGTGCATTTAATATCTTTTCATCTTCCTGTCAGGTTTTCCTATGTTCTTAGGCACAGCAGCCTATTTCCTCAGAATGCAGCCTCACATATTCTCCTTTTGCCTCCCAGTTGTTTTTTGTTTGTTTGTTTCTGAAGGTTAACAGTTCAAATGTTGACATTACTCTACCAATTAGGATGTTTTATTTACTTTGCAATATTTCTATTGACACAAATTTCATCATGAAAAGAGACAGATGTTATAACTCGTGCTTAAAAAGAATAAAACTGATAATTTTACAAGTCAAGTGATTCTACCCAAGATTACATAATACCTATGCTCAACCTAGGATCTCCAAGGGCAAGACTTGGTCCATTATAACAGCAAGTGCTGGCTGGGTGTGGATAGGACTACGGTTCCTAAGAGTCTGGTTCTAAACTCCAGGTCCACCTCACTAAGTGTTTAGGGTTACATCGCTGGTTTAATAGCATCATTACTTGCTTCATATTTTCTGCTCAATTACAAGATGCCCTTTGTAATAAAGGTCATTTCTGGAAGGATGAAAAACTCACAGACCTCTCCCCACCTATGCCACAAACACTACTATTACTACAAGTTTTCTAATTTGTGTTCTATCCTCAACACTTCTCAATTTTTCCTAGGAGTTGATGAAGGAAAGTAGGGACAACAAAAGAGGAATGGAAAGCCCAATTCTCTGGGTTGAAAATTGGTTACAGCTCATGTCTAGGTTATTATTTTCCACCTTTGAAAAGTTGTCAGGAGCTGGAAGTTTTGGCTATAAACTCGCCTCAATCAGTGCTGCGTGCCTTTCCTACAAGAGCAAAGATGTTAAACTCAGAGCTTTTCTGCTCATTTTCTCACCCAAGGCTCTAACTGAATTTGACTTATTTAGTGTCCAAAGCCACATGGAAACAATTTGTTGCATTTAAAATAAGAGCAAGTGAAACAGGAAAGAAAAAAAGGAAATAAAGACAGAAAGAGAGGAAAGAGGAAGAGTTCATCTGGTTCAACTTGAGTCAGTCTCCACATTAGAGTCAATCATCTTTGGCCAAAGCAGAGGGGAGCTAGTACAAATATAGATATTTAGGTTGACTCTTTTACCAAGAACTAACAAAATCTGTTGGAAAAAAAGACAAGGGTTGAGATAACACAAATATAGGCGCCACATAGGTAAAGGAGTAAAAGATAAGGCTTCTTGCACAGAATGCCGGGATCTGTCTGGGAATATAGGTCACAGTGAGTCAGCTTGGTATTTAGCATCTGAGGGCTAAGAAAGAGCCCTTCCTGGACCAAGGAATCTTTACAGGAGTGGGGACCAGAGTAGAAGAAAGGTAAACACAAGATAGCCAGACTTGTCTATTAAACTAAACCCTGTAACTGGACTGAATTCCTATACTTAGGCCATGAACCTTATAACTTAGGCCAGTTATAACCCTATAATTGGTCTGAATTCCTATACTTAGGCCACGTACCTGTACACTAACATATATTTGGTGCCCTGAGATCCTAAGTTACTACAACACACAGTCAAACTTGCTTGAAAATAGTTATTGAGAACTTAGTACTTTTCTAAAATGGGACAGAATAAAAGAAAATGAGGGCGGTGAGACGGGAGATGTTTTATACATATTTGGGGAACTGAATTTATGTTGAAAACTGAGGAGGTATTATTTGGGGAATTTTAACTTTTATTTATAACCTAGATGACCCTAGAGTTGACTAAAATAAAGCAAGACTGGTGCTACCAATCCAGCCTAAAATACATTAATGAGTCAACTCATCTCAAAACCCAAGAACCCATTTATTTAAATACAGTTGACCAAAAATAACAACAATAATAAAGATCCACCACCTATTTTTCCTCTGTAATATCTCATGTTCAGTCCCCAGCCTGGGCATTCTTAATTGCCCATGTGTTTCCCTTTCAGAAACACATGATTGGCAATTCCACTTAGAACATAGCTTGCTTATTTCTAAAATAAGTAGACAAAAATTCATAGAATGGAAGAGCATAAACAAAATAGAAAAAGGATAAAGGTGAGATAATAAAGAATAATAATTAAATGAGAACTATATTAGTAATGGAATTAAAAGCACTTTATAAAATGCTATATACTTAAGAATAAAAATATTACTTCTAAAACCTCTAGATAATGTGTATTATTGAACATAATGCAGGAGTCATTAAGACAGGGACCATTATACCAGATCTGAAAAATCTCCAAATCAGTTTTTGGGAGTGTCTGGATTTTCCCAGTTTGGCTGCCCTCATCACCATTGTATCAATGCTAGGACTTTAGCTATCATTCAAAATTGTGTGGAACTAGCTTTGAAATTTCTCCATAACACAATGTTATAATCAGACACATTCAAATTTGGTATTTCAAAAGTCATTGTCTTCTCATAGAATAAATGGAATCTGATACTGTCTTGAATATTATGACAGATGGGCTCATCATTTCATAGCAGATGGCAAGATGATTAGGCTAAACTCTGAAATCTTAAATACTAGAATATAAACATCTATCCAACAGCTAAGGACACTGAAAATATCCTTTCATAAATTCTGAATTTGGGGGCGATATTTGTTCAAAACTCATATATTTTTTGCTCCAGGAAATTTAGGTTTTCCTTAAAACAAATATATTCCATTGTGAATTGGCTTGGTGTAAGGCTGACCTAAGTTTGAATCTAGTTTTGCTGTTTTCTATTGTATGATAAGATATTTCAACTCAGTTTCCTCATCTGTAAAGGTGGGTTAATAGCACTTGCTTTATGGGATGTAGGGGAAAATTTAGTGAGATAGCACATATAAAATAACTTACAGATATTCGCTCCCTATAAACACCTTTCTTTACTGACAAACAGTACAAAGATTCTGTATTTATAGCTGAAGAGAATATAGTACATGTTTTATCAAAAATATTATTTTCTGTTTTCTAAGGTAAAAATTTTTAATACACAACTCTAGGAAATAGAAAATGTCATGTAATAGAATAAATACAGATATAAGTATACCACGTGCAAACATATATATGGAAGATATAAAAGTCATCTTTATTCAACTCTAATTACAGATTTTAAAGCATTTCTGCAATGATTATTTTATCTGATCCTCAGTATCATTGAGAAAAGCAGCATTATCTCCAGCTAAATAAAATTTTAAAGCTGAAACAGAAAATTAATTAATTTGACCAATGTTGCAGAAGACAAAGTCAGATCTGAAAACCATAGTCTTCTGGGTCTAGACCCAGCTCCAAATGAAAGAGATTCTGAAGGCTTTCTCAGTCAGAGTCTCTGCTGTCTATAAGTTTTGTTTTGTTTTGTTTCTTTGGTGGACATTGTTGGTTATGTTTTCAGCATCCACATTCCCTTCTATCCATCAGTAGTACCCAAAGTTTTGCATTGGGGAAATCATTAATTACATATTCTTGGCCATTTTGAGTACTATTGATCCACCTCAGATACAAAGTAATGTCAGACTGGTCCTAAATAATTCATGTATTTAATCCCCCTGACTTGAAGAATAGATTTTAGAAACAGACACAGAACCCAGTCAGATTCCAAGAAAAGCAAAGTGATTTTTGCTGAGTAATCTGAGAAAGCACAGATTCCTCTTTTTGTTTGTCCTTTTGAAAACTCTCTTCCTTCAGAGGGTGTGGCATATATGTGTCAGGACTAGAACTGGAGCAGCCATTTGCAGAGATTGGAAAGTCAGATCCTTGTTGGCGCCATTGGCCCTGAATAAGGCTGGTATTGAATTATCTCTAAACTATCAGTTACATTCACTAATGAATTCTCTTTATTGTTCAAGCCGATTTGAATTGGATTTTCTTTTCTTGAAACAAAAAGCTATGTTAAATGCTGTGGCGAAACTTTTGGCAATGGGAAATAGATACTTTTTGAGATCAACATTTGAAACCCTGGGGAAATATGCCTCTAAAATGCCATTTTGAGTCAATTTTGAAAACGGTTTGCTTTCAAAACTTTGCAAACAACCTTCTAATGAATGCACCTGACTATCATTCCATCAACCTATAAAGGATTTAACAAAGTTTTGAATCAGGCTATAAAAGGAAAAAACATAAAACTTATGCCTGATCTTAAGGAGCTAATAAACTGGTTAAGTGAGTAGGGCTAGCATATGGAATATAGTGAAAAGCACTAGATTATATGATTATGTTAAGTGATATAGGGGAAATTTGAAGGTCTACACACAAACTAGAAAACCTAGATGAAATAAATAAATTTCTAGATACATATAACCTCCAAAGACTGAAACAGAAAGAAATTGAATCACTACATGACCACTGCCAAGTTCTGAAACTGAATCAGTAATAAAAAGCCTACCATCCAAAAAAACACACATAAAAAAATTGAAAAAACAAAAATCCACAGGATCAGATAATTCACAGCTGAATTCTTCAGATGTACAAAGAAGAGCTGGTACTATTCCTACTGAAACTATTTCAAAAACATGAAGAGAAGGGACTCCTCCCTAACTCATTTTGTGAGACCAGCATCATCTTGATATCAAAACCTGGCAGAGACACAACAAAAAAGAAAACTTGAGGCCAACATTCTTGATGAACATAGATGTAAAAATCCTCAATAAAATACTAGCAAACCAAATTCAGCAGCACATCAAAAAGCTGATCCACCATTATCAAATAGGCTTCCACACAGGGGTGAAAGATTGGTTCAACATATGCAAATCAATAGGTGTGATCACCTAAATAGAACTAAAAACAAACACCACATGATTATTTCAATAAATGCAGAAAAGACTTTCAATTAAATTCAATATCCCTTCATGTTAAAAACCCTCAATAAACTGGGCATTGGAGGAACATACATCAAAATAATAAGTCCCATCTAGGACAAACCCACAGCCAATATCATACTGAATGGGCAAAATCTGAAAGCATTCCCCTTGAAAACCAGAACAAGACAAATATGCCCACTCTCACCACTCCTATTCAACATAGTACTGGAAGTCCCAGCCAATCAGACAAGAGAAAAAAGAGGCATCCAAATAGGAAGAGTGGAAATCAAACTATCCCTGTTTGCAGGCGACATGATTCTATACCTAGAAAACCCCATAGTCTTTCTTTGCCCAAAAGCCCCTTCAGCTGATAAACAACTTCCACAAAGTTTCAGTATACAAAATCAATGTACAAAAATTAACAACATTCCTATACATCAACAACATCTAAGCAGAGAGGCAAATCAGAAATGCAATCCCATTCACAATTGCCACAAAAAGAATAAAATATCTAGGAATATAGATACCTAGGGAGGTGAAAGATCTCCAAAGTGAGAATTACAAAACACTGCTCAAGGAAATCAGAGATGACACAAACAAATGAAAAAACATTTATGCTCTTGGATGGGAAGAATTGATAGCAAGATTCCTCCTGTCAAACTACCAATGATATTCTTTACGGAATTAGAAAAAAACTATTTTATAATTCATATGGAACCAAGTAGCCAAGGCAATCCTAAGCAAAAAGAACAAAAATGGAGGCATCTTGTTACCCAACTTCAAACTATATTACAAGACTATAGTAATCCAAACAGGATGGTAGTGGTACAAAAACAGACACATAGACCAATGGAACAGAATAGAGAGCCCAGAAATAATGATGCACACCTACAACCATCTGATTTTTGACAAAGCCAACAAAAACAATCTGTTCAAGAAATGGTGCTAGGGTAGCTCCTTAGCCATAGGCAGAAGATTGAAACTGGACCCTTTCCTTACATCTTATACAACATCAACTCAAGATGGATTACAGTCTTAAATATGAAACCTAAACTGTAAAAACCTTTGAAGAAAACCTAAGAAATGCCATTCTTGTCATAGGATCTGGCAAATATTTCATCAGGAAAATGCCAAAAGCAATTGCAACAAAACAAAATTTGACAAATTAAACCTAGTTAAAGTGATTCTGCACAGCAAAAGAAACTATCTGCAGAACAAGCAGACAACCTACAGAATGAGAGAAAATAATTTGCAAACTATGCATCTGACAAAGGTTTAATATCCAGCATCTATAATGAAAACACATTTACAAGAAAAAATAAATGACCCCATTAAAAAGTGGTCAAAAGACATGAACAGACAGTTTTCAATAGAAAACATACATGTGGTCCACGAGCATATGAAAAAAATTCTCAATGTAACAGATCATAAGCGAAATGCAAATCAAAACCACAATGAGATACCATCTCACATTAGTCAGAATGCCCATTATTAAAAAGTCAAAAACACATAAAAAAATAACAGATGCTGGCAAGGTTGCAGAAAAAAGGAACACTGCTACACTGTTGGTGGGAGTGCAATTTTGTTCAGCCATTGTGAAAAGCAGTGTAGCAATCTCTCATAGAACTTAAAACAGAACTACTATTGGACCCACCAATCCCATTACTGAGTATATACGCAAAGGAATGTAAATCATTCTACCATAAAGACCCTATATGCATATGTTCATTGCAGCACTATTCACAATAGCAAAGACATAGAATCAACCTAAATGCCCGTCAACAGTAGAATGGATGTAAAAAATGTGGCACATATATGGAATGGCACACTATGGAATAATACATAGCCACTGAAAAGAGTGAGATCATGTCCTTTGCAGCAACATGGACGGAGCTAGAGACCATTATCCTAAGCAAACTAATGCAGGAACAGAAAACCAAGTATCTTATGTTCTCACTTATGAATGAGAGCTAAACAATGACAACACATGGACACATAGAGGGAACACCAGACACTGGTGCCTACTTGAGGGTGGAGGGTGGGAGCGGAGAGAAAAGTTTTTAAAAATACCTGTTGAGTACTATGCTTATTACCTGGATGACTAAATAATCTGTATACCAAGTCCCCATAACATGCAGTTTACCTATATAAAAATCCCTCACATGTACCCCTAAACCTAAAATAAAAGTAAAAAAAAAAAAAAAAAAAAAAAAAGAATTCTTAATGCAAGCATGAGGTTGGCAGAATTAGGAAAATATTCATAGAATAGTTGAAACAAAGAGAGTCCTAATGTTGCAACCATAGATGTTATAGGTACAGGAATTGTGACAAAGTTGTCAGGTAATTTCAAAAAATAAATAAAATTAGTATTTAAGATGTATGCTACTTTCTGTATATCCTTAATATTTTACTACTACCTGTTTTACTAGCCATGTAGCACAGAGAAAGAGAGCTAAAAACCCAATGTCTTATTTTCATTCTAATATTTACTAGTTTTTAAAACTTTTTAATTTGAAATAATTATATATTCTCAGGAAGTTGCAGAGGTTTTACCAAGAGATGCCCTGTATTCTTTATCCAGTTTCCCCCAACTGTGTATAGTTCTGTGCCATTTTATCATGTGTGTAGATTTGTGTAACTATCACCTCAATCAAGATATAGAACTATTCTATCACACCACCAAGACTCCCTTCATGCTACTCCCTCCAGCCGTTCTTAAATGCTGTCAACTACTAATGTGTTCATCTCTATAATGTTGTCATTCTGAGAAGGGGTCATACAAATGAAATTCATTTTATTCTTTTTTGTGTTCCGTTTGTTCATTTATTTTTTTCCTTTCCTTGCTTTTCTATGAGTTATTTAGACATCTTTTAAAATTTTATTTTGACTTGTCTGTAGTTTTTTGAGTACATCACTTCACATAGCTTTTTTAGTGGTTGCTTTTAAGTATTACATGTATATAACTTATCAGTCTACTATTTGACATTTTACTAATTCAAGTGAAGTACAAAAAACTTACCTCTCTTTATGCCTTATTGCTCTTCTATATTTATAATATTATTTTCTTAAATATTTCTTCTGTATACATTGATAATCATATCTAATGGTGTTATAATTTTTGCTTCAACTCTCAGGCAGAATTTGAAAAATTCAAGAGAAGGAAAGTTTATTGTATTTACCTATATGTTTTCACTCTTCACATTTTTTCTTCCTTTCCTATGTTCAAAAAGTCCTTCTTTTATAATTTATTTTCTATGCAGTAAGCTTCTGTTAGCAACTCTTTTATGGCAAGACTACTTGTGACAGGTTTTCTTAATTTTCTTTCATCTGAGAATCACTCAATTTTTTCTTCATTTCTGAAAGATATTTTTGCTAAATATAAAATTCTAGGTTGACAGTTCTTTTCTTTTAGCACTAGAAAATGGTATGTCATTTACTTCTGTCCTTTACTATTTCTGCTATAGTTTGAATTATTTTTTCCTGTACGTCATAATTTCTCTCTTGCTGCTCTCAATATTTTTTTTTTGTTTTTAGCATTTGATTATGATGTACCTTATATGGATTTTGGGGGGTTTATCCCATGTGAAACTCACTTAACTTCTTGAATCTTTACATTTGTGTCATTTGCCAAATTTGGTAAAATTTCAGCCATTATTTCTTCAAATACTTTCGTCAGCTCTACATTCTTTCTCCTCTCCTCTGTGACTCTGATGATTCAAACTTTAAATCTTGTGTTATATTGCCACAGTTTCCAGAAATTCTGTATTTTTAAAATCTATTGTCTCAGTTTTTCAGATTGGGTAATTTCTATTGTTCTGTATTCAAATTCTCTATTATTTTCTTCTGGCCTTTTCATTCAGCTGTTGAACTTACCTACTGAGTTTTCTATATTAGTTATTCTATTTTTAAGTTCTAAAATTTCTAGTTGGATATCCTTTATATCTTCTACTTCATTCCTAAAACTTTCTATTTTTTCTTTTTCTTTCAGCATCACTAAGATAAAATTGACAAATAAAAATGGTATGTATTTAAGTTGTACAATTTGATGTTTTGATACATGTATACATTGTGAAATAATTAGCCTACTCAAGTTAATCAACATATCCTTCACCTTATGTAGTGGCGTGTGTGTGTGTGTGTATGTGTGTGTGGTGAGAACACTAAAAATCTACTCTTTCAGAAACTGTAAAGTATCTACTCTTTCATTTGTTTCAAATGTACGCATAATCATTCACGGAGGATTTTTTTGTGATGCTACTTTAAAATCCTTACCAGATAATTATAATATCTGGGATCAAGGAAGACTCCATATGGTCTTTTATGACCCAGCATCTGAAATCACACAGTGTCATTTCCACTTTACTCTATGGCTGAAGCTCTGTTGGTTAAACAGTCTTAAGCCCATTCAGATTCAAGGTAAGGGAGCAAAGAGCATATATCCCAATGGGGAGTATGTCAAAGAATATGCAGATATGTTATATAACCACCACACATTATTATATTTAATCTTCACAACAACGCTGTGAGATGGACTAAAGAAGTTTTACAGATATAGAAAGTCATACACAAAGACAATAAGGAACTTGCCTGAGATCACTTAGCTAGTAGATGGCAGATCTAGGATTTGAATCCATTTTCTGAGTCCAAAGCCCATGCACTTACTCATTAAATGCTAAGATAATGATGTGCTGCTTTGCAATTAAAAGGGCTTTTTCATCGGTTCATGTGTTTCACACAGAAATACTCTGAAAAATAAAGTGAAGTTAGCATCATTTCCCGAGCTGGAACTCAAATACAGGTGTTCTGATTTTCATTAAGACTTGTTGCTCAGCATTATCCTGTTGCACCTAATGCTAAGCTCTAATGATAGCAGTGCCCAGCTCCAGTTAAATAGGCACTATTTCATAAAACTGTATATTGTGTATAAGCCAAGTCCATACTATTTTTATAATGTAATGCTGCCAAGAAGGGGATATGACCCAATAATTAGACAGTGATTTGACATGTGACACAAGCAAGCAAACTCGCAGGAAAATGAATCTGTTAAGTGTGCAGAGTTACAGCAAGGTCCAGAGACAAGGGAAGAGGAGTGGGCAGAATTGCCTAACCAAACTACTGGGTGTACAATGAAGAGAGGTTCTGTGTGTGTGCGTTTGGTTGTTATTTTTCCAAAAATTGTTTAGGAAGTCAGGGGAGCAGAGAAATAGTCTTAAACAGAGAGAATAAAAGTATAAGCTTAGATGGTGATCCTTCCAATACCCCTATCATGGCTGCCTCCTTGACACTTAATTTCCTTACTATCATCCTTGCATTCTATCAAGAAAATCTAAAGGACAAGAAAATGTACGTAAAAGGGGTTTACAGAAACCTCAGAGATCTTTCAAAAATAGTAATATCTATCCGATGTGTCAGGCCCCTTCCCAGGAAGTCTTGTATAGCCCCACATTGCCCAGTGCAACATGGCTCAAACTCTAATCCTTCTGTACAACTCTTTTAACAAAATTTATTCTCAGGGTACCTACGCTGTGCCATCTCTTTACTATTTGTGCTTAATTACATCTCATTCCCAGCTCTCAGATCATTCACTATTTCCTTAGCACACCAGCCACATTTATAACTCATGGCTCTCTTTACTCACACTGTACACTGTGACTACATCTATTTTGTCTTTTCTTTTCTCCTTCATAGGTATTTTCAACTATCCTATCCATTTTGGTACTTGTTGACTATCCTTTTCTCCTCCTCTGAGAATTTTCCCCAACTCTTTAGGCAGATCTTAATTCATTAATCTCCCATCAGAGCTGGTTCATTATTCTGTTTTAGTAGTATACAACCTATTTCCCAAATATTTGTAAACACAAATATTTGGCAGACACAGGATAAAGGGCAGAATTATAATGATAAAAGAAAGCCTCTGCCCATGAGTAGCACATCTTCCATTTGGAAGATGAAAAATAGCAAGAAAATTTCAATATTATATGGCTAAATGCTCACAAAGCAGTATGCTTGGTGTGCTATGGTAACACAAAAGATGAGTGTCTAGTAAAACCTAAGATGTATTCTAGAGATAACAACACCTTTGCAGAGTTTTGAAGGACGAGTATCATAATTACTTGTTTATGTGATTTTATTCCCCCCAACTTGAGCTTAATTCTTTTTTGGAGTCCTATTTTTTATCTTTGTAAATTTCAATGGTGCCCAGCCAAGTCTAATAAAGCATCAATACATGTTTATGTGTTGAATGAATGACTGAACTAATAAACAAACAAATTTCTTATTAGGCACATTGCCTAATGGTTGCTGATAGGTCAAATGGATCAGTGTTTATTTTTTCTGACCAGTTAACTTCACTGGCAAGCAAAGATAAAATAAATCAAGAAAATAAAAAAGAAGTTATCCAAATTAAAACCATGCTGTCCAGCATAATCTCCCATATATTCGCCTTAGAGGGATTATCTATAGATCAACTATACTGTAATGTGTAAGAAGCCATGGGATAAAGGGAATTTGACATCACACACATAGAATGTTTTAAGGCAGCATAATTCTATAAGAGGACATGACTGGAGAAAGACTTCAAGTTAAAATTCTGCCCTGATATTTGTTTGTACAGGCCTGCACTCTACTCATCAGGTCACTAGGCTGCTTCCACCCAGAGTTAGTAACTTGCACAAATGTGCCTTCAGGAGAGCTTAGTTCCATCTTTTATTATATCACCTAGGCACAAATGGTGGACTGTGGTAAAGTAAGATGGCAAATGTCTTGACTGATTTGAGGCAGATTCTATGAGCAAGTTTCTTCTACTATTCAAACAGAAAGCCAACAGTTTTTGGACAGAGGCTATTCTCATAGTATTTTGATATCATTACATTTCCTCATCTGTTAATACATTATATATCCTTTATTAGTTTGAGACAAGATTTCAGTTCTTAGTGTATGTTAAATAAGTACAATAGATAACAATTATAGAGTTATGAGAGAAAGAGAAAAAATGTTAAATATTTGGTCAATCCCAGGAGATCTGCAAACCTATAAAGGGGGATTTGACCAAGTAAATCTCAGAAGAGCAGGAAATGCCAGAATTTATTTTAGTGCCCAAGGAAAGAAGCTGGAGATAATTTATACATTTATGGTTTGGGCCTTTCTTACACAACTATTTAGTTTTGGGTCTTAGTCCTAATCACTTATTCCAATGAATCAGCAAAGACCAGTTTTCACTAAAATCCACTGGGGCAGGAATGAGGGTGGAACAAGTCTTCACCTTGGACATTTAAACAAGAAAACATATGAAATGTCTCTCATGTTTTAGACTCCTTCACAAGTAAAATTGTTTTTAATCTTCAAAACCCCTTTGCAGGTATTTTATCTCCATTTACAAACAATAAGCTAAATCTCAGGAAGGTTCTCATAGCTGGTAAGAGGCCAAGCCACAGTCAGAACCTGAACTTCCTGTAGTCAAATTCCATGTTCTTTCCACTTTATCATAGCTCCTTCCTCCGAAAAGCTCTGACCTGGGTGTATCTTCAAGGTTTACTTCAGCTGAGCCAGGATCATAAGAGGATTTAAAAAGCCCTCAAGGCTACAAAACCTTTCCTGAGCCCAAGGATTTATTCAGTTGAGGGAAAAGGAATGAGGCAACTGACTAGTATTGTTCATTAGCATAATTCCCATTCCCTTAACTTATTACATTAGCCAACATGAAACAACCACCAAATCCTGCCAAATCCAGTGCAGCTCATTCTCCCTCTACACGGGCAAGCTTCCTCTCCTATGATTCCATTTCTTTGATGCCTTGCACCTGGAGAAGAATGAAAAGTCACCTCTCAGCAGAGGACAAAGAGAGGCAGCTTGATTGGCTAGTGGGGGAAAGAAGGAAATTTGGTGAAGCCCTTCGAAAAGGAACTATCTCCTTCCTCTGGTTCCATTATTTTATCAGTCACATGAAACCAAACACATAATGTGATTCCCTTTACATAACTGTGTGGGCTCCATTCCCAACCCTTTCAACATCAACATACAGTACTCATCACACTTATCTGTCCAAACACCCTGCATGTGCCTGGAGCTTGTGGCTTCTCTGAAATAACTAATTTTCATTTCTATCAATTAAGCTTGCACAAATGTCATTTTAAAGCAAAAATAAATTTTGAATGTGCCTGACTTCTTCCAAGGCTTTATGAAGTTCTAGGGAAAGAGAATATACCCACAGAGAAAGAGAAATGATTTATATGTTCATAGAAGGAATTCAATTTTTGGCATCACATTGACCTGATTTCTAATCCTAGCTCTTCCACTTAATAGTTGTTGGTCAAGGTATTTTATATCACCATGTAAAATAGAGATATTATTAATAATACATTAATAATACCCACTGCATTGTGGAAATCAATTGGGAAAATGCACATAAGCATTTAGCATGGCACTTCTCATAAAGTAAGTAACCAGCAACTGCTCACTATTATATGTGCTGATGGGTGTTGATCTGGCACTGAACTGGGCTTTTAAGAGTCAACGTTAAATAAGACTCCATCTTTTACTTCAGGGTTAATCAATAATTGCAAAACAGGATAGACGTAAAATGATAATACAGGAAGTACTGAGCTAGAGATACAGAGTTGTTCCAAGGAAGAAAGCACTCAATTTAGTCTGGGGGTGCCCTCTGTTGAGCTCCTCCAGTATCTTGTTCTTATCCAGCTGCAGCACATTTCCTCTCTAATAAAAGAGCTTATCTGTAGATTCTGGGAAACTGAGCTCCCTGAGGACAGGAGTTTGTCTTTTCATATTCTGTCTTTTTCTGATGCTCACGGTCTGGCTTATAGTGTACATAATAGGTTCTCAATAAATACTGTACATAAGAATAAGTGGTGGATGTGATATCATGATGTGAAAACCTGTTCTTGGTAAAGTGAAGAGACCATTCAGCTTTGAATTGTGTTTATGCAGAAATTAATATGAAGAACCGCGTTATGGAAGGTCTGGTTGGTAGAATGAGAAATTTAGCCTTTATTGTGAACAGCCATTGAAAACTTTGGAGGACATAAGAATAAACAAAATCAGTTTTTTAATTTTAGTTTGAATATACTGCAAGATAAAATGGAAAGACATGGAAAAAATAGACTAGTTGAGACACTTAGGCCAGAGATGAGGTGATAAGAGTTTGAGCAAACACAAGAACAGACAGGGAAATTAAGGGACAGTTTTGAAATACCTCCCTAGAGGGAGATGTGATGGGACTTAGTGATTAACCCACTGAACCTGGCAGAGAGGAAGCAGGAGAGGCCAAGTGTGAGTCTGATCATTACAGTATCCATGGCAAACACATTGGGTTTTGAGCACCTCTCTCTCTGGAAGAAGATTTCTAAACTAAAATGTTCACTTCAGCATTTTCCACCTGCTTTTGTCCTTCTTTCAGGTAATAAATGGAATTAGAAACCCTTTGAAATCAATAACAAGGAACTTGTTTTTGACAGAAAACAGGAAAGCAATAAGGGGCAGGATGCTGAGAAACAGGTCACTGTCTGTCATTCCTGGAGGCAACCAACCTTCCATCCTCCTTCCCATCCTTCCACTCACTTTTCCATCCATTCATCTAACCAGCGTGAATTTCTTGCATACCTACCTAAGACCAAACACTGTTCTGCTTTCTAAATATTCCATAATGACAGGCAGTTTGCTGCTCCCTATGAGTCACATGACTGCAAGAGCAACTGGAAGTACAGAATGATCTTAAATTTTTTTTATTACATTGATTGGTTCTGTTTCTTCATGGGGACAGCAGTAAATTGCTCTTTTAAATTCAGCTTTGAGACACTATAATTTCTGTTCTAAATGCAGAAATTGAACTGCTTTCAAGGATAGGAAAATGATGGCAGTACCCTGGTGCTAAAATACAATGACAAGCTAAAATACAAGGAACCATTACATTGCCCTCTGGGAACTATATATCCATGCTGAGAAAGGCAAGCATGCCTTGTGAGCACTATACCTAAACACACTCCCTGAGAGTGCTCTTTCTTTCCATGGAGCAGAGATGTTAATGCATCCCCTTTCTAACCGGTAGGGTTTGTAGAAGAATCACAAAAGATAATGTCTGTGAATGTGCCTTTTGAAATACACAAATATAAGGAAGCAATCTTTTTTTTTATCATTGGAGGTTGTCTTTTAAAATTATTTGTTAAGAGTATTCCCTGAGTTTTTCTTATTCTACTACTAAGTTTCACTGGAAAAGACAAACATTGTTAAACCAGGGAATAGTTAAATTGACAGGTTAACTTTGGTATTTGCTAAGTGACTCTAAGCTAAATGTTTAACCTTTCAGCTTTCTCATCCTTGAAACAGAGATGATTATAATACATGTCTATAAAATATGCTGTGGCAGGGCACAGTGGCTCACACCTGTAATCCCAACACTTTGGGAGTCCAAGGCTGGTGGATCACTGGAGCCCAGGAGTTCTAGAGTAGCCTGGCCAACATGGTGAAACCCCATCTCTACTAAAAATACAAAAACTAGCCAGGCGCGTTGGCGTGTACTTGTAATCCCGGCTACTCCGGAGGCTGAGGCAGGAGAGTCACTTGAACCCGGGAGGCGGAAGTTGCAGTGAGCCGAGATGGCGCCATTGCACTCCAGGCTGAACAACAAAATGAGACTCTGTCCCCTGCCCCAGAAAAAAAGTATGTATATGTGTATGTATATGTGTGTGTGTGTATATATATATATGGTTGCAAGTCTTAAGCTTCCTGACCACTTCCCAAATCTATCAGTCTGAAAAATACTTGGCTGTGTTTCAGGTTTCCACACCAAGCTTCACTTCGGCTTTGTATTTCCGGGGAGCTCCACCCCTAAGATTCTAACCATGCTTCTTCCTTTCACCTCTCAGTAGACTTCTATCAGACCCCTATGATATACTCATGTTTTTATCTCCCCCTGTAGCTTAGGGGCAGATATTGCAATACTGTCTCATTTGATTGTAACCCTAGCAACTAGGATAGTACCTACGTAAAGCAGGTGTTTAATAAATGTTTGCATAAGTAAATGGATAGCAGACACATATGGCAGTGCTTTGTACACTGTAGGAGAGTTAGCCTTGATAATTAGAAATCTAATTTGTTAATGTTACAGTGTGTAAGTGAATTAATGGCAAAAAATGAATATAATAGTTTTAATTGTGAAAGAAAGAACTTTTATAATATCTGCAACTCAGTGTTTCTCAGCCCATGATGATTTTGCTCCCAGGGGACAACCGTCGGTTGCCACAACCAGGCGAGGGTGCTACTGCCATCTAGTGGGTATAGGCCAGACCTGCTGCTGGTCAACATCCTTCAATGCACAGGACAGCCTCCCACAATAAAGAATTAGTTGGCCGGAAAAGCCAAAGTTGGGAAACCTTACCCTAACTAATTATCTTGCCTCAATTAGAGAATGTGCTGTCCTTCAGGCTGTGCTGGCGATTTGACATTCTATAAGCCCTTTTGGGATTCATCACCCTTGAACTTCCAGAAAGAACTGAGTATCACAGCCACTTTTACAAAGGGAGCCGTGATTTGCTCCTGATAGTACTGACCAGACAACAGCAAACAGAGCTGTAAGTCAGTAGTACCTGCAATACTTTTCCATCTCGCAGCAGATACCAGCCTGGTTGGGCTTTGATTAGCAACAAACTCCTCTTTCAAGAAATCTGGAGAAGTTAGACTTTCCTCCCTCTAGGCTAAAGAAAGTTGACTATCACAGAACTATTTCTTCAAGAACCGTGGCAAAATAACCATGGGAAGTATCCCAGTTTCCAAGGAAAAAAAAAAAAGTATATATACCTGGTACTAGATACTTTGATAGTTTCTCTATTTTTAACCTTCTTCAAGGTGACTTTTGTTTTCCTTTTAAAGATAAAAACCCTATTATGACCCTCTCACCAATGACTTGTCGCACCCAATGCCACATCCCTCCTCACTCCCCACTTTTGCATTACAGCTGCAAAGGCCCTGTCTTGATTCCTTCAACATCCTGCGTTCTGACAACTGCTCTGTCAGGAACATCCACAGGTTGCCTGGTTAATTCCTATTAATCCCTCAGAACTCACTTCGAATGTCAAATCTTCCTAGAGAAGACCTGCTCTAACCTTACGTGAGGCTGGATCCCAAGTTAGACCCTCAACTTGTGCACCAGCCATTCTCCCTAATATTTACCACAGCTGTCATTAAATCAATTCTCTCATGTAAGCTCTGTAGAGCAGGAATCATTTCTATCTTCACAAGCAAGCCTATCATGTAGTTGAGACAGAATAAAAATGTGTTTAATTAGTAAAAATAACTTTTTAGAAAGAGTATCCCCATTTCAAGTTTAAATGATATTTGGCAAGTGTTCCCTGATTCAGAATCCAAACATCTTGCAAAAATAACACACAAAGGCACTGTAAGTGAAGAAAACTCAGATTGAGTTGAGAACTTTGACTGTAACTTGTTTCCTCCTACCTCTAGTTAGATATACAAAGAAAGAAAATTATTTTACAATTAGCAAAAACTATTAACTTTTAATAATATCGAGAAATGTGTAGGAAGCTTTATGAAAACACTAAAAAAATCCATTGGGAGATATAAGTGAGGATTTTGCAAAGAAAAAATTAAATTTTTAAAAACTATTTCAAAACTGTCACTCTCCCTAAATCAATTAATAGATAAGAATAATCCTATTCAAAAATCTCAATAATATTTTTAGTATATTAAAATGATTCAAGTAACCACCTGAACTATTTCACAGTTAAAAATACCTAAGAGAATCTTAAAAATGATGAGATCAGAATTCACCTACTAAATATTAAAACTTGTACTAATTTTTTCCAATATGCCACTAGAATAGAAATCAAAAGGCAAAACAACAGAATAGAACAGATAATTCAGAAACAGATCCAAGGGTATGTAAAATCTTGTAAATGATAAAGGAATTAAACAAACAAATGATAAGTGGAAGTTGAATTGACAAAAAAAAAAAAATTACATTTTGGGGAAAAATTAAGTTAACTCACTTCTTACCACAGACCAACATTAATCCTAGTTCATTAAAGAAATAAACTAAATAAATAAGTAGATTATGAAGAAAATAAGACAAGAGATTAACAGACACTTTATAGTATTTTTTAGAGATTTGGACTTTCTGAACATAAAAGCTATGGGAGAAATCACAACGGAATAGATCGGTATATTTGCTACATGATGCTGGCTACTCTAACTTATTGAGCGTTTGGTGTGTTGTGCCAGGCATCATTGGTGGTGTGCCAGGCATCATTCTGTATGCTTCCTGTAGGTCTTAATTTGATGAAATCTCACCATCCCCCATAAGCTATTAAGATGCCCATCTTATAGAGAAGAAAATTAAGGCAGGAAAAGGTTAAAGTAATTTGATGAAAATCACACATCACAGAGATGTCAGAGCCAAGAGCCAAATGCATCACAGAGAGCCTAGAGTCTCTGTTCTTCAACTACTGTGCTCTTTAGTCTGCTATAAAAACACACAAAACATCCGTACATCAAAAATAAAATGGAATAAAAGCTATAAAAAAGCAAATAACAAATTGAGAAAAACATTTTCAACAAATATGACCACAAATATATATCCTTTATATTAGTTCCTCCTCTTGTGTGACTCCACCTTCTTACTTCATTTGTCATCATATAAAGAATACTTCCTGAGTGTGCATGTGTATGTGTGCTTGTGTAATTAGCTTTATAAATCAACAAAAAGACAATGCTCAAATGGAAACTAAATGGGCAATAACATGATCAGAAACTTCATTAAAAAATAAATGGACTCTAAACAAATACGTATATAATCTTACTAGTAACCAAATAATATCCAAATAAATCATCATGTTATTTCCCACCAAATCAGAAAATATTCATTTGTGTATTAGTACAACTTTTCTGGAAGCAATTAGCCTATGTATATCAAGAATATTTTAAAAGTTGGAAACAAAAGACTTTTTCAGATCTATCAATTCTGCTATTAGCTGCCTCTTCTATGGAAATTTTCTGAGAGTTGTAGAAGAATAAATTCATAGAAGTAACATTAATAGAAGTAACATCAAGAGAAGCAAATTTCTCAGAATAAACTGAACGTACAATTAGGGATAGGTAAGTCAGTCCTGCAACACCCATAGCATAAGTTTCTCAAAAACTATATTTTCATGTAATATTTAATAACGTGGGAAAATGTCCCTGATAGAAAATCAGTTGAAATATAATAATAGTCATCCTATAGAGGTGAGATAGATATTTTTTTTTTTTTTTTTTTTTTTTTTTTTTTTTTTTTTTTTTTTTTGAGACGGAGTCTTGCTCTGCCACCCAGGCTGGAGTGCAGTGGCCGGATCTCAGCTCACTGCAAGCTCCGCCTCCCGGGTTCACGCCATTCTCCTGCCTCAGCCTCCCGAGTAGCTGGGACTACAGGCGCCCGCCACCTCGCCCGGCTAGTTTTTTTTTCATATTTTTTAGTAGAGACGGGGTTTCACCGTGTCAGCCAGGATGGTCTCGATCTCCTGACCTCGTGATCCGCCCATCTCGGCCTCCCAAAGTGCTGGGATTACAGGCTTGAGCCACCGCGCCCGGCCCAAGATAGATATTTTAAGGAGATCTTATCACAGACAAAATAAGCTTTCAGTTTCTGCCACTCCCAGTCTATACCTAAAACCCTCAAAACAAGATCACTTTGAGTGGCTGACACAGTGTGGGTCGGCTTCCCTTTGTGCCTTTCATTCTCAGCTAATTGATTTGAATCCCACGTTAAGTTTTGGAGAAGTCAGAGGAACCAGATAGAAAATGGAAAGGTGAAGCTCTCTGTCCCACCCTAGACCAAGTCTCTCCAATCCTTTCTCTCCATTCTCATTGTTACTGAGAATGCTTCTTGCATTGTGACAACAAACCCTTAATTATTGTCCTCCTCCTCCTCACTCTGTTTTACATAGACATTTTTTGAAGACTTTCTCTTGTAGTCCTGGATCTCCTTGAAACCAGCTTCCTGAGCATTGCCCTAAATGGAAAGTAAAAGTAAAAGAATGCTTAAAATTTTTACCAGGACCTTGTTGCTAAGCAACCATTTCCTTTGTCTCTAAGTATATGAAATATGACATTGTTTGGAATGTGCTTAGTACAAAAGATCAAGGTTGGGGAGCAGGGAGCGGGGAGCAGGGAGGAGGTAACGGAGGAGGTGGTAGTAAAGAAACCTTTAGATTGAAAAATGTAAAGATATAATATGAAAGGAGAAAAAAACAACAAAAGAACCCACCACGGAAGTTTCAACCCACCACCACCACATGGTGCCAAAAACTTCAAAATGGAACATTTCTTATATTGGCACATATTTTTGTGAGAACAAACATATGGTCGTGAGCATATTCTTACCTTCATTGTGATCTGCATATTTCCTCTCTGCAGGAAAATTTAAATGCACTGTTGACATCTTTTTATAGTCACATAATAAGAAAGCAGACAAAGAAATGTTATGATTGGACTTATTCATGAGATACCACAGACTCTAATTTGTCAAGTTTTTCATATTTACACTACTGGTGAATCTCTAGTTGTATACCTGCCTCTGTGGTCTCATTGTTGGTAACTAGGATAGCTTATAAATAAAAACAAATGATACTGTCTACTGGCCACGACAAGCTCACAACTCACTTTCTACTCCATTCTCAAGTGTAAGTATCATTTTTACTTGGTTAAGGGCAAGAACCCTAATTGGGCAGCTTTTACTAAGAATGAAAAAAATTTTAGCAGAATATAAATAAGCCTAGACAGACGGAGACTTTTGGTTCCTCTTGCCAACTGGGGAGTTCTGGTGAAAACTTTTTGTCATCATTAAGATCACACACAATCCAAAACTTTGGTATAGTTAGGGAGACTTGGATGGAGAAGACCACTTAACTTGCCGTGTTTGTCAGACCTGCCTGTCTCTAGTCTAGAAAAAGTCTACACTTAGCCTAGCTTACTCATTTAGGGATCAAGAATCTGGTCAGCATTAAAGTTTTGCCTTCTCAGTCAACAGGGCATTTTTCTGTGTATGTGTTTCACTTTAGGACCACGTAGAGAAAGATGGATGGTTGAGGTTAGGATTTGGAGTTCTCCGGCTAACTGCATATGAACTTTGTTATCATTGCCAATATTATCACCTGATAGAGAAATAGACTTGATGGATTTGGGCTTTAGCCTTGACTTCACCACAAATAAATACTGTCATCTTGGATGCTAACTTACTGTCCCATTGGTGTCTCTTTTTGTTTTATGAAGGTAATCATATCTACAGAAATAGGTATAAATTGAGAGTGTCAGTAATAATTATAAGATAACCATGTGTTTAATACTGAGATTAAGTAATAAAAATTTCCAAGCACCTCAGAAGTCTTCATATGCTCCTATACGCCCTTTCCCCACAGCCTCTTTCTGTCTCTTCTTCCTTAAAGATGTAACCATTATTCTGACTTCTAATTATCCCTCAACTGTTTTGATAATTTTCACTGTAATATAATTTCAAATTTACACAAAAATTGCAAGAAAAGTACAAGAAAATCTTATGTAACTTTTACCCAGATTTACCATGTATGTACATTTGATCATTTGCTTTATTATGAATGTGTGTGCGTGTGTGTGTGTGTTTGTGTGTGTAGTCCTTACTTTCTAGAAAAATAAAATGTCCCAAAATCAGCTCATAGTTCCTCTGCCTCAGCTCTGGGGTCATTCGTTTCTCCAAGGAGATTTAGTTCTTTATACCAGAGAATGACATTTAGAAATCAAAATCTGGGCTTAAAATGTGCTCATTGCTACTAGTGTGTCATAGCTTTTAGACCCTCTCAATGATTAATATCTAAAAAATATATGTATATTTAAAACACAACCACACAAATGTATGGATAGAGAGACAGAGACATAGACAGATGATCAATATGATTTATATTCTTTCCTTAGATAACATTTACATTCAGTGAAACATAAAATTATTAGATATAAAACTTAATGAGTTTTGGTAAATGCATATATCTGCCCATTCCTTGATCAATCAGTAATTCTGTTCCTCTAGAGTGTCCTGAATTTTTTCAATTCTAGACTACTTTGGCTTATTCTATAATTTTATATAATCGGAAGATAATTTTCTATTGAGTCTTCCAACTCATGAACATAGTATATCTTGCATTTATTCAGGTCTTCTTAATTTCTTTTAGCAATCTTCAGTAGTTTTAACGGTACGGGTATTGAGCATATTTTATTGAATTTATACCTAAGTGTTCTATGCTTATCTTTTGAAGATACTGTAAATATTTTTATTATTTTTGAAATTTTCTGCTAATATACAAAACTACAATTAATTTTGTATATTGACTTTGTATCTTGCAACCTTGATACACTCACCTTTTAGTTCTATTAATTTCTTTGTAGTTTCCTTAGCATTTTCTACAGAAAATAATGTTTCCTGCAATAAGAGAGAGCTGCACATTTGTTCCCAAACTTAATGACATTTATTAACCTTTCATGCCTCACTGGATTGTCACAGCCTCCAGTAGAGTATTGAATTAATGTGTGAGATCAGACAGCCTTGAATGTAACCATTAAATATTACATTGGTTGTAGGTTTTTCCATAAGTAAATTTTGTCGGATTAAGGAAGTTCCCTTCTAGTCCTGGTTTGCTGAGAGTTTTTATGATGAATAAGTGTGGAGACTTGTGATGGTTTTTTTCTGAAAGTGACAATAGAGAAAGATAAGAAAAGGGAGGAAAAAAGAAAAGGTAAACTCATTCAGCTTGCAGCCTTCCTTAGCAACTCCATCTGTCAATAATTACTGTGTTATTTGAACTCAGATTTCATTAAATGTGAGTGCTTAATTGTTCTCTATTATATGTACATGTTGGTTTTGTCTTTACTGTCAAAGTAAAACAGAACAAAATTTTGAAGGTGGGAATAGGAAGCTTTATTTCTCGGTGTCCCTTATTTCCCCCAGCACTGGGGTACTCTCATAGTGACTGCTTCATCCGTTTCAGCACTGATTTTTATTAGTAAGAAGAAAATGCCAAAATTGTTTATTATTTCAGAGTTCCACACTCACGATCTCATTTTATTCTCAAAACAACTCAGTAAAAACTTGTTTTGTGATAAGGCATGTGGGGGTCAGAGAGGTATATGACTTGTCAGTGAACACAGAACTCATTTCAGACAGAGCAAGGAACAGAATTCAGATCCTCTGACACCACATCCAGATCTATCTCAATGCACCACCCTGCCTGATTTCCATGGTTCCTCCCAATATCATTACTGAGGTCAGCTCTTGTCCCCCTAAAGATTATATTGTACTAAGTCTTA
Organism: Chlorocebus sabaeus; assembly: GCF_047675955.1. Lineage (NCBI taxonomy): Eukaryota > Metazoa > Chordata > Mammalia > Primates > Cercopithecidae > Chlorocebus > Chlorocebus sabaeus. Next base: position 84,313,680 of record NC_132904.1, on the reverse strand, counting down.
AAACTGGGTTAGATTGGGATACATAGACACTAAGCTGTAAATGATTTAGTGTCTGCGTATCATGGACCTTGTCCATAAACACAATTGTGCTGAAAACTCCTATTAGCCAAGCAGGGTCTTGTCAGACATTCTGCAACATATTAGGTGCTAATTATATATTTGTGGTTGCATGTTATGCCAAATTCCTGAATCCAATTTGCATGAGGATTACCTCTGAGATGAATACTCTCTTTCTGGGGAAGGTCCCCCAGAGGTTCACAATGGGCTGCACTTAAGACCAACATATTTGTTTTCTAATTCCACTTATGGAAATATTCCATCTCTGTGGGTCACATGGGAGACTCATCTGTACCATGTACACATTAAGTAGATGTCAATTTTGATGGGCAATCCTCCCAGAAACTGCCAAAAGGAAACAGAGTTCAATGGAGGAGGGCACTTGACTCCATTTACCATTAAACTGAAGCACATTCTCTGCTTAATTTCCCAGTTGTATCTCCTGCCACTTTCTCCCTTCCAGTGTGTGCTCTGGCAACTTGGAAGTGTTTGTCACTCATTACACAGAATACTTAACTGCTTTTTGCCTTCATATGTTCATGCTGTTCCCTCTACTGATAATGTCAATAATGTCCCTTTCCTCCCAAACCTCCTCTTTCATACACCTCAATAACTGCTTTTCACCTAACATTCAGTCATTTCACAGGTATGTATTAAGTACTTACTACCTGTATGCCAGGCACCATGCTAGGTGCAGAAGATACAGAGGTGAGTACAAAAATGTCTCTGCCCTAAAGGAGCTCACAGTGTATTGTGAGGCTGACTGGCAGGGCTTCATGAGACACACAAAAGCATCACCTATCCTAGCTTTGCAGGGCCATTGAAGGGATCCTCGTGGAGGTTGCATAAGCTGAGATTTGGAAAGTTTAGATCTTAGGAACCAGCCAGTCCACAGAGAAGAAATGTGAGAGTCAAGGCTAAAGAGATTGGATTTCCAGCTTCAAGACAGGGCTCAGCTGTCCTCCCTTTTAGAAGGCTTTCCTGACCCTTCCCCAGGCTATCAGTTTCCCTCAGAACTTTCACCATTTTTTGTGCAGAAGTCATAATGGCACTTCCCACCCTCTGCCATAATCATTGGTAGGCTTTTCTTCCTCAAGAAACTAGGAGCTCATCGAGAGTAAGACCTGAGCTTTATCTAGCATATACCATCAGTACCTAGTGCTGACCCTGGTACCGCAGGATGTTTAATAACTGTTTGAGGAAACAAACAAACACTTGTGGGAATCCTCTGGAGAAGAAGTACCAGTTTCATAGATAGTCCTACTGCTCTGGGCTATAATCCCCTTGGGCAAAATCAGTGAGCCAGGACATATGATTGTGTCCAGGCCCTCAGAGGCAGGGTTCCTGGGTGGCAAGGGTAGGTTGCTCAGGCTTGCTTTCCACAGGCCACCATCAGTGACTTTGAGAACCAGACAGACCACTATTCTTGCCAGTTTGAGATGTTGAGGCTCGGAAAACAAAATCCCAAAATGAAAATCTCAGATGCAAAAGTTTATCTCTGACCTTCTTCTGGCCTTCTGTCTGTCAGTCCCATTCTACCCCAAAGCAGCTATAGAAACTAGAATCCCTCATCCCTAAGGCAGATCATAGAAAGTGGAACTCCTTTTTCCCAAAGCTAGTCGTAAAACCTAAAAATATTGCTCTAAGTTTTCTTCTACCTTTCTTCGTAAAAACTGGCCATAAGGAAATTATCTGACCTACCTTGTTTGATTGCAGGTCATAAAACCCCCATTCTAGAGAGGGTCCTGCCCCATACCCAGAAAGAAGGAACATATGCTCAGAGAGGCCAAGAGGAATCCAGACAGACAGGCCTTGCTGAGTTTCCCCACTCTGTCTATTAACATTAGATCACACCCTCTTTGTCCAACCATGCTTCCACATGGCTGTCCATGCTTTCTTGAACCTAAGCATAAAAATTCACAATTCCCCCTGTATCTTTTGGTCTTTATTCTGAAGGTTCCCATGCATACACATTAAATAGATGTGTATGCTTTTTCTCCTGCATCATGTCAGTATTTTTTCAGCAAACCTTTAGGACCTTGGCTCCCACAGAGGGAAAGGTACTCAAGAGATTTAGACTCTCAGAACTGTGTCTCTTCTACCTAAAATGCAATTCCTGCTTTTACACCATCAAACAGTTTTAATTCCATTTTAAGAGATGCAATGAATACCTGTTACTATATATCATGAACTCTCAGATACAAATCAAGCCATCATCCACTTTGACTCTGCTGTCCTTCAACAGTTGTAATGAGAATCATTTTACCTACACACAGTCAGTAACAGACTGTCCAATTCTTGCCCCCATTATTGCTGTTGGGGAAATAATTAAAAGTAAAATATCCTGCTAACCCAGAATGATCATCTTCACAAAATGCAAAAATGAATGAAGTCATATTAATAATCAAGCATTAAACCAGACTGCGATGTGGGTCACAGACAGTCCACTAAAGAGATTACAAAACAGAAAGAAATCTCGCCAATTATATTTCTAGACAGATACAATCTATTACATACAGGTTAATTGTCTCTAATCATAGGCAAAATAAGACTTTAATTTTATGGTGAGCAGTTAGTTGCAGCTTGGAGCCGGCACCTAAGGTAAACTCCCTCAGAGGCAGGAAGACAGGGCAGTACCCTCCCTGATTTCACATTTTAATGCCCACAAGAAAGGCATTCCTGGGAAGCAAAACTGTTAAGAGGCTTATTTAGCTTTTAAAAAGATTTACATGCAGCTCAGTCACAGAAAGCATTTATCATTCCAAGCTCTCCAAAGGAATGCTTAAAATAAAATAAAATAAAATAAAATAAAATAAAATAAAATAAAGGGCCGGAGGGAGTTCTCTTTTATGTTTGACACCAGAGAAATTTTTGAATTCAATATTTATTTATTTATTTAGATGTGTGTAGACCCTTACATTAGACAGTTCTCATTTATTCTGTTCCTGTGCCTGGTCTGTTTCTCACACAACCTCTGACTATAATCACCTCTCTCAACTTGTGGTTGTTTCTGTTTATACTTCATTCTGTGGGTTTGTCCTTCAGGAAACCTGTGATTTTTAACTACCTTTCCTCACAGCTCTTAAACTATGATTGTTTAGGTCTCGGATTACCCAATTCTCAGACTGTTCCCACACACCCCGGATCCTATCCATCTGTCTTTCTTACTTCCTGTAACTGGGCGTGCCCTGTGAGCAGAGCTTCTCAAGTTTTAAAGTGCACTTGATCACCTGGAGAGCTGATTAAAATCTAAGGTCTAACTCATTAGGTCACGGTGGATTCCAAATTTTTGCATTTCTGACAAGTTCCCAGGTGATGCCAGTGCTGCTGCTCAGTGACCATACTTTGAACAGGAAGGCCTGGGGAATGACTGCAATTCTTCCTATAGACTGGGAACATCATTGCTTATCTGCTTCTAGTATAGCTGATATTCCTTGTGTAGTTTGTGGCTATCAATTTATTTATTCATTTATTCAGTAATAAATATTTATTGAATGCATACTCTAAGACAGGCATCCTTTAGGAGATGTCACACTTTCTCTCTTTTTTCCTGCTGTGACTGGCACTTTTATCCTTTCAAACACAGAACTGCAACTTGGAATAGCTTCCTCTCAAACCACTGCAGCCAATTGATTCCCGGTCCTCCTCCAGTTTGTAAGACTGTGCATCCATTTTCCACGTGAATTTTCCAGGCCAATTTATACTGTAAATGTTTTCTCCCTTTGTCTTTCCATGCAAATTAATCACAAGTAGGAATACATCCTTTGTCAGAGTACATGCCCTGGCTTTTTTATTTGGAAAATATGGTGACAGAGCATAGAGCCTTAGGCTACAATTCTCTGTCCCTTACAGTGCTCAACTGTCATCACTGGCTCCTGGGCTCCATGATTAAGTCTTCTCTGCTTTGCAGTCTGTGACTCTGATCCTCTATTTGCCAGAAGCAGGGACAGATAAAGGCTTCTGAGCACTCATCAGCGCTAGCCTTCTCTGATTCTCTGACTCCCTATGACAGGCTTCAGGCTTGGAGTTGCCCTTGGAGGGACAACAATTGAATTATGTCTGCCTGCTGACTGGGCACATCCAAGTGGAGATGACCTTGGTGACAGTAGACCCCTACAGTAATAAGTGAGTCCACTGGCACTGGTTTCTTCATTTCTTACAGCTGCCACATGGTCTGATCTTCAAAATTACATTAAAGGATTTTCTTTTGATCTTCCAAATCACTAAAAATGCTCTCCAATTGACATCAATTAACATCAGTGTGATTACTTTCCAAGCCCCCACAGGACTCCACAGCTTTATAGGAGATGTCAGGGTTGCAGGCAGCCCCTTTCTATGGCTTTGCTTATTTGGATCTACTGATCATAATGGTGCAATTGTACAGGACCACCTGCATATTTGGTTTCAGGCTAGGGAGTACATGTAATGGCAGACTGCTTGCCACCCTGGAACAGCACTGGAGAACCTAGAGTTCAGTTCCTATGATCCTCATTCACAAAGGTATTCATGACTCCCCACTGTGTGCAGGAAACATTCACACTAGACTCAGTCCAGAAATGTTCTCCAAGAGCCAAGTCCTGGAACTGGGGACCTCAAGAGTCTGCTTATTACCCTTAGCAGTTGGCAAAGTCAGCCAGGCCTATGTCTTTCCCTTCAGGGTGGCAAGTTCCCTCAAGTCCTGAGCAGGTTCAGAGGGAGTCAGGGACTCTAGTTAAAAGCCTTAGAAGTCAACCCGGTGTTCCATTGTATTGCCACTAAGCTGGCACTCAAACAACAAATTGCAACCCTTCCCACTCTTCCCTCCCCTTTCCAAAGGCAGAGGAGCCTCACTCTATCACCACGGCCAGGCTCATGGGGAGTACTGCCAGACTACTGCTAATGTTCCGTTAAGGCCCAGAGGCTCTTCAGTCAGCTTGTGCTGAATGCTGCCTGGCCTGGGACTTACCCTTCAAGGCAGTAGGCTCCTGTCTAGCTCTCCACCCTGGGATAGCACTGGAGAATCTGGAGTTCATTTTCTGTGATCCTCATTTACAAAGCTATTCATAACTACCCAATGTGCACAAGAAACATTTACACTAGATTCAGTCCAGAAATGCTGTGCAAGAACTAAGTCCTAGAATTGGGGACCTCAAGAGCCTGCTTGCTGCTCTACATTTCTGTGGCCAGGCTGGTACCTAAGGTACAAAACAAATTCCCTTTACTTTTCCCTCCACTTTTCTCAAGCAGAAGTAGTCTCGTCCCATAGTCATCATAACTGGGAATGTGCTGAGTCTCACCTGAAACCCTCAAGTCTGAGAGGCTCACCCAAGGTCCTTAACATAGTGCCTGGGTGTTGATGCTGGTTTTTCAGGGCCCAAGGACTCTTCAGTTAGCAGATGATAAATCCTGCCAGGATTGGATCCTTCCCTTCAAGGCAGCAGATTCCCTTCTGGCCCAGGGTGTGTCTAGAAATGTAATCTGGGAGCTAGGATCTGCTCAGGGCATGAGGGAACTTGCCACCCTGAAGGGAAAGGCATAGGCCAGGCTGGTTTTGCCACCTGCTAATTGTAGAGTTCCCAGGTTTTTAGCAACCATAGGCAGTAGCCAGGGAATGATTACAGCAGGCCTTCAGTGAGACCCAGTGCTGTGCTGGCTCCAGGTCTGATCTATGCAGTACTAAAAGTGGTGGCCACAGGAATTTTGGCATTATTTCACCCCCAGCTTTAGGTTGCTTAGAACAGATAGAGAGAGACTATTTGTTTGGAAGAAAGTAAGGGAAGAGCACAAGAATCTCTGCCTGGTAATCCAGAGAATGCTTTCAGATCTTGTCTAAGACCATGAAGGTGGTACCTCTAAGGGTCTAGAAAAAAATACAGCATTGCTGGGCTTGGTGCCCCTCTTGAAGCAGATATAGCTTAGATCACAACACCAAATATCTGGAAACCCTTCCCGAGAAGGATAGACACAAACAAGCCCAGATTGTAAAGACTAAAATGAATACCTAACTCTTCAATGCCCAAATACTGAAGAACATCTACAAGTATCAAAACAATCCATGAAAACATGATCACACCAAATGAACTAAATAAGACATCAGGGACTAATCCTGGAGAAACAAAGATATGTTTCTTCAAACAAAGAATTCAAAATAGTTGTTTTGAAGAAATTCAGAGAACAGAGAAGGGATTCAGAAATTTATCAGATAAATTTAACAAAGGAATTGAAATAATTAAAAATAAGCCAAAATTCTGAAGTTGAGAAATGCAGCTGGCATACTGAAAGATGCATCAGAGTCTCTTAATAGCAGAATTGATCAAGCAGAAGAAATAATTAGTGAACATAAAGACTGGCTATTTGAAAATACACAGTCAGAGTAGACAAAAGAAAAAAGAATAAAAAACAATAGAGCATGCTTACAGGATCTAGAAAATAGCCTCAAAACAGCAAATTTAAGGGTTATTGGTTTTAAAGAGGGAGTAGAGAGAGACAGAGGTAAAAATATTTATTCAAAAGAATAATAACAAATAACTTCCCAAGCATAGAGAAATAAATAAATATCCAAGTACAGAATGGTTATAGAACAACACCAAGTAGATGTAACCCAAAGAAGAGTACCTCAAGGCATTTAATAATCAAACATCCAAAAATCAAGGATAAAGAAAGGATCCTAAAAGCAGCAAGAGAAAATAAACAAATAGCATATAATGGAGATCCCATACATCTGATAGCAGACTTTTCAGTGAAAGCCTTAAAGGACAGGAGAGAGTGGCATGACATATTTAAAGTGCTAAAGGAAAAAAAAAATTACCCTAGAATGGTGTATCTGGCTAAATTGTCCTTCAAACATGAAGGAGAAATAAAGACTTCCTTAGACAAATAAAAGCTGAGGTATTTCATCAGCACCAGACCTGTCCTACAAGAAATGCTAAAGGGAGTACTTCAATCAGAAAAAAAGGACATTAAGAGCACAAAACTCACTCTTAATAGTAAGTACACAGAAAATCACAAAATATTATAATGCTGCATGACTTAAGAAGAAAGATGAAATGATGAACCAATCAAAAATAATAACTACAACTTTTCAAGACATAGCCAGTACAAACAGATATAAATAGTAACAACAAACAGTTAAAATGTTGAAGAGTGGAAAAGTTAAGAAATAGAGTCTTTATTAGTTTTCTTTTTGCTTGTTTATGCAAACAGTGTTAAGTTTTTATCAGCTTAAAATAATGAGTTATGAGATAGTATTTGGAAGCCTCATGGTAACTTCAAACCAAAAACATACAACAGATACATGAAAAATAAAAAACAAGAAACTAAATCATATCACCAGAGAATATTACCTTCGCTAAAAGGAAGACAGGAAGGAAAGAAGGAAGGAAGAGAAGACCACAAAACAACCAGAAAGCAAATAACAAAACAGCAGGAATGAGTCCTTACTTATCAATAATAACATTGAATGTAAATGGACTAAACTCTTCACTCTTCATTTAAAAGACATAGAGTGACTAAATGGATGAAAAAAACACAAGACCTATTGAGCCATTTCCTATAACAGATCAGTTGGAAACTGAACTCTCCAGTCAAAAGACATAAAGTGGCTGAATAAATAAAATTTAAAAAGAAAAATCACCCATTGATCTGTTGTTTAAAAGACACACTTCACCTATAAAGACACACATAGGTGGAAAATAAAGGGATGGAAAAAAATACTCCATGACAACAGAAACCAAAAAAGAGCAAAAGTACCTATACGTGTATCAGACAAAATAAACTTTAAGACAAAAACTGTAAAAGGAGACAAGGAAAGTCACTCTACAATTATAAAGAGGTCAATTCAAAAGAGGATAAAACAATTTTAAATATGCACCCAACACTGGAGCACTCAGATATATAAAACAAATATTATTAGAGCTAAAGAGAGAGGCAGACTCCAATACAATAATAGCTGGAGACTTCAACATTCCACTTTCAGCATTGGACAGATCTTCCAGAGAGAAAATCAACAAAGAAACATTGGACTTAATCTGCACTGTAGACTAAATGGATCTAATAGACATCTACAGAGAATTTCATCCAACAGCTGCAGAATACACATTTTCTTCTTCACACACGGATTGTTCTCAAGAATAGACTATGTGTTAGGTCACAAATGAGTCTTAAAACATTCAAAAAATTTCAGTAATAACAAGCATGTTCTCTGACCACAATTGATTAAAACTAGAAATCAATAACACAAGGAATTTTGGAAGCTATATAAATATTTGAAAATTAAATAATAGGCTCCTGAATGACCAATGGGTCAATGAAGACACTAAGAAGAAAATTGAAAAATTCCTTGAAATAAATGATAATGGAAACACAACATACCAAAGCTATGGGATACAGCAAAAGCAGTACTAAGAGGAAAGTTTATAGCTATAAATGCCTACATCAAAAAAGAAGAAAAATTTCAAATAAACAACCTAACAATGCATCTTAAAGAACTAGAAAAGCAAGAGCAAACCAAACCCACAATTAGAAGAGAAGAAATAGTGAAGATTGGAGGAGAAATAAATAAAATTAAAATAAAGAAAACAATACAAAATATCAATGAAACAGAAAAGCAGTTTTTTCAAAAGTTAAACAAAATAGACAACTTTTAGCCATATTAACTAAGAAAAAAAGAGAGAAGATCCAAATAAATACAATCAGAGATGAAAAAGGAAACATTACAATTGACACCACAAAAATTCCAAGGATCATTAGTGGCTACTGTGAGCAACTATATGCCAAATAAATTGGAACATCTAGAAAAAAGGGACAAATTCCTAGATACATACAATGTACCAATATTGAACCACAATGAAATACAAAACCTGAACATACTAATAACAAATAATGATATTGAAGCCGTAAATAAAAACCTTCTCCCAGTAAAGAAAAGCCTGAGACATGATGACTTCTCTGCTGATGATTCTACCAGTTAAAGACTAATACAAATCCTACTGAAACTATTCCAAACAAACCTCAAAGAGGAGGGAATACTTCAAAACTCATTCTACATGACTAGCAATACCCTAATAACAAAACCAAGAAAAAACACATTTAAAAAAAGAAAACTACCAGCCAATAACCCTGATAAATATTGATGCAAAAATCCTCCACAAAATATTAGCCAACCAAATTCAGCAATACACTAAAAAGATCATTCATCATGACCAAGTGGGATTCACCCGGTGATGCAAGGATGGTTCAACATACACAAATCAGTCAACGAAATACATCATATCAACAGAATGAAAGACAAAAACCATATGATCATTTCAATTTGCTCTGAAAAGGCATTTGATAAAATTCAACATCCTTTCATGATAATAACCCTCAAAAAAACTGAGGATAGATGGAACATACCTCAACATGATAAAAGCCATATATGACAGACCCACAGCTAGCATCATACTGAATAGGGAAAAAAACTGAAAGCCTTTCCTTTAAGATCTGGAACATAACAAGGATGCCCGGTTTCACCACTGTTATTCAACATAGTACTGACAATCTTAGCGAGAGCAATCAGACAATAAAATGACATAAAAAGCATTGAAATTGAAAAGGAAGAAATTAAATTATCCGTGTTTAAAATTGATATGATCTTACATTTAGGAGAAACTAAAGACTCCACAAATGAATTGTTAGAACTAATAATAAATTCAGTAAGGTTGCAGGATAGAAAATCAACATACAAAAATCAGTAGCATTTCTATTAGGTTGGTGCAAAAGTAATTGCTATTTTGCTATTACTTTTAATGGCAAAAACCGCAATTATTTTTGCACCAACCTGATATATGTCAGCAACGAACGATCTGAAACAGAAGTAAAAAAAAGTAATCCCATTCACAATCGCCACAAATAAAATTATATAACTAGGAATTAACTGAAGAAGTAAAAAATTTCTACAATAAAAACTATAAAACACTGGCCAGGTGCAGTGGCTCATGCCTGTAATCCCAGCACTATGGGAGGCTGAGGCAAGTGTATCACTTGAGGTCAGGAGTTCAAGACCAGCCTGGCCAACATGGCAAAATCCCATCTCTACTAAAAATATAAAAATTAGCTGGAGGTGGTGGTGAGCGCCTGTAATCTCAGCTACTCAGAGGCTGAGGCAGGAGAATCGCTTGAACCCAGAAGGCAGAGTTTGCAGTGAGCCGAAATTGTACCACTGCACTCCAACCTGGGTGACAGAGTGAGACTGTCTAAAAAAATAAATAAATAAAAATAAAAACTATAAAACACTGATGAAAGAAATTGAAGAGGACACCAAAAAATAGATATTTTATGTTCATGGATTGGAAGAATTAATATTGTTAAAATGTCCATAGTACCAAAAGCAATCTACAGATTCAATGCAATCCCTATCAAAATACAAATAACACTTCTCAAAAAATAGAAAGCCCTATCCTAAAATTTATATGGAACAACAAGAGACCCAGAATAGCCAAAGCCATCCTAAGCAAAAAGAACAAAACTGGAAGAATCATATTACCTGACTTCAAATTATAATACAAATCTATAGTAACAAAAACAGCTTGGTACTGGCATAGAAACAGACACATAGACCAATGGAACGGAATAGAAAACCCAGAAACAAATCCACACGCCTACAGTGAACTCATTTTCAACAAAGGTGCCAAGAACATACAGTGGGAAAAAGAATGAGACTAGACCCCTATTTCTTGCCATATACAAAAATCAAATCAAAATGAATAAAATACCTAAATCTGATTTCAAACTATGAAACTACTACAATAAAACATTGGGGAAAATCACCGGGACATTGGTCTGGCCAAAGATTTCTTGAGTAATACTCCACAAGCACAGACAACAAAAGCAAAAATGAACAAATGGGATCACCTCAAATTAAAAAGCTTCTGCACAGAAAAGGAAACAACCAGAAAAGTGAAGAGACAATCCACAGAATGGGATAAAATATTTGCTAGCTATCCCTCTGACAAGAGATTAACAACCAGAATATATAAGGAGCTCAAACAACTCTATAGGAAAAAATCCAATATCTGATCAAACAATGGACAGAAAATTTGAACAGACATTTCTCAAAACAAGACATACAAATGGCAAATAGACTTATAAAAATCTGCTCAATATCATTAATAATAAGAGAAACACAAATCAAGACTACAATAAAATATCATCTCACCCCAGTTAAAATGACTTAACAAATGCTGGTGAGGATGTAGAGAAAAGGGGACCCTCATACACTGTTGGTGGGAATGCAAGTTAGTACAACTACTATGGATAACAGTTTGGAGGTTCCTCAAAAAGCTAAAAATAGAGCTACCATATGATCCAGGAATCCTATTACTGGGTATACCCCAAAGAAAGGAAATCAGTATATCAAAGAGATGTCTGCACTCCCATGTTTATTGTAGCTCTGGTCAAAATGGCCAAGATTTGGAAGCAACCTATGTATCCATCAACAGATAAATGGATAAAGAAAACATGGTAAATATACACAATGGAGTACCAGTCAGCCATAAAAAATTTTTTTAAAAAGGAGTCTCAGTCATTTGCAACAACATGGATGGAACCGGAGATCGGTATGTTAAGTGAAATAAGCAAGGCACAGAAAGACAAACATTACATGTTCTCACTTATTTGTGGAATCTAAAAGTCAAAACAATGAACCCATGAAGACAGAGAGTAGAAGTATTGTTACCAGAGGCTGGGAAGGGTAGTAGAGAGATGGGTGAGAAGTGGGGGTGGTTAACGAGTACAAAGAAACAGAATGAATGAATAAGGCATAGTATTTTATAGATCAACAGGGTGACTGTTGTCAATAATAACTTAATTGTACATTTGAAAACAACACACATTGGGGCCTGTTGGAGGGTGTGGTATGGGAGGAGGGAGAGGATCAGGAAGAACAGCTAATAGATGCTGGCTTAATACCTGGGAGATGGGATGATCTGTGTAGCAAACCACCACGGTACACGTTTACCTATGTAACAAACTGGCACATCCTGCACCTGTACCCCTGAACTTAAAATAAAAGTTGGAAATATATTTTTTAAGAGGATATAATTGGATTGTTTGTAACACAAATGATAAATGCTTGAGGGAATGGAACCCCATTTTCAATTATGTAAGTATTATGCATTACTTGCCTCTATCAAAATATCTCATGTACCCCATAAGTATATACACCTAAAATACACCCACAAAAAAGAAAATAAAAACTATAAAATACAAACAAATACACGAATGTATAATTATTCACGTATAACAGTGCTGAAATTTCTGACCAGTAGGTGCTCAGAGGAGAGTGAAAAAGTTTGAGAGGATGTTGTTGTGATATTAAGTCAATTACAATAAACCTGAAAGTACTGCTTACCATCACAGACCCTTAGCATTTATCGACTCATAAGAATCATGATAATTTGAGCTTTTTTACCTATTCAAGGTCTAGAAAACAAACTGCACGTTGCCATATCTGTATGTGCCCATCTGAATCCCAACCAGAAGAGCCCTGGCCTTCCAGACATGGATTGTTAAGCCTGCACATCCATTCCTAATGCAGGGCTGCAGTGGCTTCTTATTCAGTTCTTAGGATTGAAGCCAGTGAACACCAAAACCCTGCTAAGAAACTAACTATTGACCCACCCAAAACTAAAAGTGTTTCTTGTCAAATAACTGACTATCAATTTTCCTTAATTCATCTATGTTTTGATGTTCTAAATAGAAAAACTAAACCTATAGCCTGAGTTAGTACCTCTCTTTCTGAGCTTTTCTTTGATTAAACTGTACACATTGTAAAGCATATTTTGCAATAAATTATTCACCAGTGCTTTAACTTGCTCAAGCTAAATAGCTATGCTGTACAAAAGGAGAATTGCTGTTTTGAACTTCTTCATTACTGTCTGAGCCAGAAAATGTCATCATCTTTCTGTAAACCTGTAATAAACTAGAAGCACATTCACTTTAAAGTTCTTGGCAACAATTCATCCTCCTGTCTGGTTAAAGCCCCAGGGCACATTCTTATGCAGAATTATGGGTCTGGAACACAGTGCATTTCATCTTCACAAGAACCCTATGAATTAGGTGTTATTATTCCCATTTGACAGGTGAGCAAACTGAGACTGGAAGTATGTTAGCAGTGCCAGGATTTAAATTGAGGCATTCTGGACACAAATCATTACAGTGCTTGCAGGGAAAGAGTGTTTACAAGGCTTTATTGAAGACTCCTACAGTGTTGATGGATTTAAGGTGGGGGAGAGGAAATTTGGATCAATGGTGCTAATTTTAAAGTTTCTTATAAAACCCAATTTATGTCCAAAATAACTGTATGCTCCCTTTTCTATTTATGCTATTAGCACCTTTATCTTAAATTCACTTGTACTTGAAATTCCAGTGTCATCTGCTCCCTTTGTATAATTTGTCATCAAACTCTGACTGGGTTCCTCTAGGAAGGTCTCTCACATAGACTCTTAGCCCTCACAGCTGCCATTTCACTGGGGCCTTCTCAGGTTATTTTCTTACTAAAATATCATCAATGGTTTTTCACTGTCTTCAGAATAGAGTCTGAAGACTTTCAAGATCTGCAGAGATCTGGTGCCAGGCTACCTTTGCCCCTCCTCCATACTCCCTCTCCTTCCCACAGTCACTACCCAGCACTAAGGGCAGGCACTTGTGGAGGAAGTTCAAGGGATGAGTACTGTGCTCAGACCTTCCCTGCACTTCTTATTAGATTTTCAAACAACCTTGAAAGGTCAACACTCTTACTATCATCATTTCAAAGATGAGGACCATGAGGCCTGAGGTTAATTACTGGTAAGAAAAAGCAAAGCTGAACCTAGAACTAAGCCTTCTCTCTGACTGGCTTTTCTCTGAACTACACTGTCTCTGAGAACATGTAGTTTTCTCCCTGACTTCTCAACATGCCTTACACATCACTGCCTCATGCCTCTGCCCTTGTCCAAGTTCTAATCTGGAATTCTTTTCTTCTCTCAACCTTTTAAAATTTCATCCACACTTGTATTATTCATTTTTATATTCACTTAATAAACACAAACTCTCAATGGCAAAAACCATAATCACTTTTGCCCCAACCTAATAGCTCTGTCAAAACTTAACAGGTTGACATATCTGCCTGAGATATAATCATTCAAAATAAAATGTAACAGGTTCAGTTCAGGCCCCCTAAATCCACTCTTCTCTTTCCTCCTATCTCAGAGTCAATATCTTAAATGTAGTTTTTATTATTGCTAGGAAAGTTTATATAATTTATAATGTATAATTGACAATATAGAGTTTTAAACATTTCAAACTACGTATAATCGTATCATTCAGCAACTTTATTTTATTCACTAAACACTGGATCTTTGAAATACATTTTTCTACGTTAATATATGTAATTCTAGTATATTAATTTTTAATAGTATAACATGTTATGTGATACCTCGATTTGTTTTTTTATTGTTTTTTTGTGATAGATACTTAAATTGCTTCCAATATTTTGTTCTTACAAATGATTATGCAACGAATATACTCAGGCAGGTACCCATGTGTGCACACACAAATGATTCAAAACCAAAATATAGTCCTACCAGATGAATTCACAGTCAAATTCTACCCCCATATTCCAAGAATTGGTATAAATCCTGCTGAAACTATTCCAAAAGATTGAGAAGAGAATCCTCCCTAACTCATTCTACAAAGCCAATATCACCCTGATTTTTTTTTTTTTCAAAAGCCAGGAAAGGACATAGCAAAAAAAGAAAACTATAGGCCAATATCCCTGATGAACATAGATGCAACAATCCTCAACAAAATACTAGCAAACCAAATCCAACTTCACGTTAAAACGATAATTCACTATAATCAAGTGGGTTTCATCCCAGAGTTACAGGGATGATTCAACATACACAAGTCAATAAATGTGATTCACAACATAAACAGAATTAAAAACAAAAATCATATGATCATTTTCAATAGATGCAGAATAAACATTCGATAAAATCCAGCATCTTTTTATGATTAAAAACCCTCAACAAACTAGGCACAGAAGGAAAATACATCAAAATAATGAAAGCCATATATGGAAGAGGGGGACAAGATGGCCAACTAGACACAGCCAAGAAGTGCCGCTCCCACTAAGAGAGACCAAAATATCAGGTAAACCAAGATAATTTGAGCAGATCTTCAGGGAGAAAATACTTATTGGATGGAGAGATGATGCAGATTCTAAAAATGGAGAGATGATGCAGAATCTAAAAATAAAGAGAGGGGAAGCTGGGAATCCTGCACAGGGTGTCTGAATGGCTCTTGGGGAAGGGGTGAGTGAAGGAACTGAGGCACAGCCCACTCTCACTGCAGACCTCTGGGATCCTACCTATGGGGGACCCCACATGCCCCATGGGCATCTGGGCTGGCAGGTGGATCTTCCCAAAGAGTAGGCAGAGACAAGGCTTCAGGCAGCAAAGAGCCTACGGGCTTTTGCATGTGGACAGCTTTGGGGAAGTACGGTCATTAGCACCCATCCTCCAGAGCTTCCCCCCGCCCATCTAAGAAGCTCTAGCCCCAGCTGACCACCAGGCCAGGAGACAGTGGTATCAGCATCCCCATGGGACTGAAGCATGTCTGTTCTACAGGCCCTTCTGCCTGACAGCCCATCCCGGGGCCCCATCTTGGCCATAAGAGGAGCATGTGAACAGGGCAGTCCCCATTGCCCAGCCTGAATGCTTTGCTCCATCTGAGTACTTTCCTGGTGACCTGGGAGCACTTTAGATGCCCCAGTACAGCCAGAGCCCAACCCCAAGCTGCAGGCCAGATGTAGCACCCCAGGGCTATGTTGCACAGCTCAGGGGTACCAAGCCAAGATCTGTGACTGACACTTGAGCAGAGGAGAAGCCCCCATTCTCAGAGTACTGAGAGGGGTAAGATAAGTGGGTTCATGGCTCAGCATGGGTGTGGGGCATTTCTTCATCCACAGGGTCAGCTGAGAAAGGATGTACCCTATCTTGCTGCCAGGGCCTCCACCTGAGGGAGCCCACAGTCTAAAACACCTAACAAAAGAAATGTGGTGTAGCACCAGTAATCAGTGTGCCCTCCTCCAAGGCCCAGGAGACTGGTGAGAGAGTCAACTCACTCCCACCTCAAATACAAAGCGTGCCTGTAAATGTGAGGAAGTACAAGAGTCATGAAGCTAAGAGCCTATCTATTGGCCATTAGTCCTAAGTGCCATCTACTGGATGGAAGCTCAAACTACACAACATCAGAAAATACTCTGCTAATATGCACCCCTGTGATACCAGGGGCAAGAATGCAGTAACGAATAAAAATCCTGTACAGACCCTTGACTCTCTGGAAGCATCTAGAATTGAAGACAACTGACTGTACTCAAATTACACCACAATTAAAAGAACACCAGCCCTCCCAGATGAGAAAGACTCAGCACAAGAATCCTGGCTCTTCAAAATGCCAGAGTATTCCCTTACCTTCAAATGCACTCACTAGCTCCCCAGAAATGATCCTTAATCAGACTGAAATGATTGAAAAAACAGCCATAGAAATCAGAATCTGGATGGTAAGAAAGCTCATCAGGCTTAGGGAGAAAGTTGAAACCCAATCCAGAAAATCTAGCAAAACAATCTAAAGCTAAACACAAAATAGCCATTTTAAGAAAGAACCAAACTGAACTTCTGGAACTGAAAAGTTCATTACAAGAACTATATAATGCAATTGGAAGTATATCACATAAAATAGTCTTTAAAACAACAATCAGAATGGACAAAGAAGGACATCACATAATGACAAACGGCTCCATTCAACAAGAAGACTTGGCTATTCTAAATATAAATGTGCCAAGCAATGTGGCACCCAATTCATAAAACAGGTCCTCTTGACCTATGAAAACATTTAGACAGCCACACAATAATAGCAGAAGACTTTAACACCTCCTGACAGCATTTGGCACGTCATCAAGGAAGAAAAACAACAAAGAGATACTGGAATTAAACACAACACTTGGCCGGGCGTGGTGGCTCATGCCTGTAATCCTAGCACTTTGGGAGGCTGAGACGGGCGGATCACGAGGTCAGGAGATCGAGACCATCCTGGCTAACACGGTGAAACCCTGTCTCTACTAAAAATACAAAAAAAATTAGCCAGGTGTGGTGGCACATGCCTGTAGTCCCAGCTACTCGGGAGGCTGAGGCAGGAGAATGGCATGAACCTGGGAGGCGGAACTTGCAGTGAGCCAAGATCACGCCACTGCGCTCCACACTCCAGCCTCGGTGACAGAGCGAGACTCCGTCTCAAAAAAAAAACAAAAAAACTCACAACACTTGACCAATTGGACATAACAGACATCTACAGAATACTGTACCCAACAACCACAGAGTATACATTCTTCTCATCTGAACATGGCACATAGTCTAAGAATGACCACATGCTCAGTCATAAAGCAAGGCTCAATAAATTCTAAAAAGTTCAAATCATACCAAGCACACTCCCAGACCACAGTGTATTAAATATAAAAGTCAACATCAAAAAGATCTCTCAAAACTACACAAATACATGGAAATTAAACAATTTGCTGCTGGGTGAACACTAAAATTTAAGTAGAATTTTTGTAAATTGAAATTAATGAAAAAAGGATACAACTTACAAAATATTGGGGACACATCTAATACAGTGTTAAGAGGAAAGTTTTGTAATGCTAAATGCCTCGTCAACAAGTTAGGAAGATCTAAAATTAACAATCTAATGTCGCACCTATAGGATCTAGAGAAAAAAAAGAAGAAATAAACCCTAAAGCTAGAAGAAGAAAATAAATAACTAAAATTAGATAATAATAATAACTAAATAAAACTGAGACACAAAAATACATACAGAAGATCAACAAAACCAAGAATTTTGTTTTTCAAAATAATAAGTAAAATTGATAGACCATTAGCTAGATTAACACAGAAAAAAAGAGAATATCCAAATAAGTGTAATCAGAAATCACAAAAATGATATTACAACAGATTGCACAGCAATACGAAATATCATCAGAGACCATTCGAACAACTGTATGCACACAAGTTAGAAAATCTAGAGGAAATGGATGAATTCCTGGAAACATTTGACCTCCCAATATTGAAACAGGAAGAAAGTGAAAACTTGAACAGACCAATTATAAGTTAAAAACTGAAGCAGTAATAAATATAAAAAAAAATAGAAAACAAAAAGCTCTGAACCAGATGGATTCACAGTCAAATTCTACAAGATCTAGACAGAAGTACTGATACTAGTTCTACTAAAACTATTCCAAAATATTGAGGAGGAGGGGCTCCTCCCTAACTGCTTCTATGAAGCCAGCATCAGACTGATAACAAAATCTAGCAAAGACACAATAGAAAAAAGAAAACTCTAGTCCAATATCCCTGGTAAACATAGAGGCAAACATCCTCAACAAAATACTAGCAAACTGAATCCAGCAGCACACAGAAAAGTTAATTCACCTCAATCAAATTGGTTTCATTCCTGGGATGCAACCCTGGTTCAACATATGCAAATCAATAAATGTGATTCACCACATGAACAGAATTAAAAGCAAAACTATATGATCATCTCAAGGCAGAAAAAGCCTTTGATAGAAATACAACATCCCTTCATGATAAAAACCCTCAACAGACTAAGCACCAAGGGAATACATCCCAAAACAATGAAAGCCATCTATGACAAACCCACAGCTGATATCACACTGAACAGGCAAAAGCTGGAACCATTCCCCTTGAGAACTGGAACAATACAAAGATGGCCACTCTCACCACTCTTATTCAACATAGCACTGGAAGTCCTACTCAGAGCAATCAGGCAAGAGAAATAAATAAAAGGCATGCACATAACAAAAGAAAAACAAAGTATCTGTCTTTGCTGAAAATATGATTCTATACTTAGAAAATCCTAAAGACTCTGCCAAAAAGCGCCTGGAATTTATTAACAACTTTAGTAAAGTTTCAGTATACAAAATCAATGTATGAAAATCAGTAGCATTTCTGTACACCAATAATGTTCAAGCTGACAGTCAAATTAAGAACACAATCCCATTTAAAAGAGACACACCAAAAAAAATGAAATATTTAGGACTACATCTAATCAAGTAAGTGAAAGATCACTATAAAGAGAACTACAAAAAATGGTGTGAAAAATCAGAAGTGACATAAATGGAAAAATATTCCATGCTCATGTATTGGAAGAATCAATATTATTAAAATGAGCATACTGTGCAAAGCAATTTACAGATTCAATGCGATTCCTATCAAGCTACCAGTGTCATTCTTCACAGAATTAGAAGAAAAAAAAAAACTATTCTAAAATTCTTATGGAACCAAAAGAGACTTAATAGCCAGAGCAATCCTAAGCAAAAAGAACAAAGTCAAAGCCATCATATTATCCAACTTCAAACTATACTATACGGCTACAGTAACCAAAACAGCATGGTACTGGTACAAAACAGGCCCATATACCAACAGAACAGCATAGAGAACCAAGAGATAAAGCTGCACACCTATAACCATCTGATCTTTCACAGGTCATCTGATCTTTGACAAATGTGTTTGTCAAGCATCTGATTCTTGACAAAAACAAGCATGAGAAAAGGACTCCCTATTCAATAAATGGTACTGGGATAACTGGCTACCTGTATGTAGAAGAATGAAACTAGACCCATAACTTTCACCATATACAAAATTAACTCAAGATGGATTAAAGATTTAGCCTAATACCTGAAACCATAAAAATTCCAGAAGAAACCCTAGGAAAAACTATTCTAGACATTGGCCTAGGAATAAATTTACGACTAAGACCCCAAAACCAAGTGTAACAAAAACAAAAATAAGTAAATGGGACCTAATTTTAAAAAAGAAACTTTTTGCACAGCAAAACAAATAATCAATGAATAGACAATCTACTGAATGGAAAAAAATACTTGCAAACTATACCTCTGACAAAGGACTAGTATCCAGAATCTACAAGGAACTCAAACAAATCAGCAAGAAAAACAAGTCCCATTAAAAAGTGGACAAATGACATGAACAGACATTTCTTAAAAGAAGATATACAGATGACCAAAAAACATATAAAAAATGCTCATCATCACTAATCATCAGGGAAATGCAAATTAAAACTACAATGAGATACCACCTTACCTCAGCCAGAATGGTTATTACTTAAAAGTCAGGAAACAAATAGATATTGGCACAGATATGGTCAAAAGGGAACACTTACACACTACTGGTGGGAATGTAAATTAGTGAAGTCTCATGGAAAACAATATGGAAATTTCTCAAATAATTAAAAATAGATTCATCTGGCTCATGCCTGTAATCCCAGCACTTTGGGAGGCCAAGGCGGGCGGATCACGAGGTCAGCAGATCGAGACCATCCTGGCTAACATGGTGAAACCCTGTCTCTACTAAAAATACAAAAAATTAGCCGGGCGTGGTGGTGCACACCTGCAGTCCCAGCTACTGGGGAGGCTGCTGCAGGAGAATGACGTGAAGCCGGGAGGCGGAGCATGCAGTGAGCTGAGATCGCGCCACTGCACTCCAGCCTGGGCCACAGAGCAAGACTTTGTCTCAAAAAAAAAAAAAAATAGATTCATCATTCGATCCAGAAACACACTACTGGATATCTATCCAAAGGAAAATAAGTTATTATATCAAAAAGATACCTGTACGTGCATGTTTATCATAGCCCAGTCCACAATTGCAAAGATAAGAAATCAACCTAAGAGCTCACCAACCAATGAGCGGATAAAGAAAACGTGATACATACTATGGCATTTAGTTTTGAGGATTAGATTGTAAATATAATAGTAAATATAATGTATCTGTATACATTTTATAGCATTTTTATTTTCATTATAATCTAAATATTTTTAAATTTAATAATTGTTATTTAATCAACATTATTTAGCAACATGTATTTGAAAAATCTATTTTATTTAGGGTAGTTAACTTTTAATCATGGATTTCTAACTTAAATATACTGCAATCATAAAACAAGGTTTATAAGATATTGATGTCTGGTTTTCATTAACTTTTACTTTATGCCCTAACACACAGTCAATATTTATCAGTGAAACATGTGTAATTGGAAAGAATATTTCTTTCTTTAGAGTAAAAAGTTAGTAAATGTTCATTAGAACAAACTATGGACTGTGTTACTCAAAAGGTGTACAATCTTTACCTTATTATCTTTTTTCTTTTTTTACTGAGAAGCATTATTCTATAGTAGTTTACAGTATAGACTTGCTGCATTCCAAGCCGGTTCTACCATATGCAAGCTGAGCTCTTGAGCAATTTATTTAGCCCTTATATACTTCCATTTTCTTACCTGCAAAGTGAAGCAAATAATAATATATTGTATAAAGTTGTTATTTATTTTAAATTAGTTGATACATACAAGAGGTAATTATAATAAAATATATCTATAAAGTTATGACAGTTAAATGTGTTGACACATATTAAGCAACTAAAACCGTGCATCTTATAGTAAAATCTCAATAAATGTTACCTGTTATTAAAAATTATGAGTAAAATCTACCAATGTTATAGTGTATTTACTAAATTTAACTTTTTTTTAATTAGCTACACATAACATTGGAATGTTTATATCTTCCCAGTGATGTGTTCCTTATGTACAGGATGAGGGAAATGTTATCACTCCTTATCCTGAATATTCTTTTTTTGCTGTAAACACTATTTTGTCTCATATTTATATAGTTGTATCAGTTATAGGATAGTATTTGTATAGTATAATTTTCTATCCTTTAAATTTTTTTCTGTGTCATTATAATTACATGAATCTCTTATAATCTGCATGTGGCAGTATTTTAATTTCACTTTGATAATTTATGTCTTTTTTCAATTTTTAGTTTTAGTTTTAGGGTACATGTGCAGGTTTGTTACATAAGTAGATGTGTGCCACAGTGGTTTTCTGTACCTGTCAACTTGTCACCTAGATATTAAGCCCAGCATGCATTAGCTATTTTTCCTAATACTCTCCCTTCCCACACCCCACCCTAAACAGGTCCCCAGTGTGTTGTTCCCCTCCCTGTGTCCATGTGATCTCATTGTTCAACTCCCACTAATAAGTGAGAACATGCAGTGTTTGGTTTTCTGTTCTTGCATTAGTTTTCTGAAGATAATGGCTTCCAGCTTCATCCAGGTCCCTGCAAAGGACATTATCTCATCCCTTTTCATGGCTGCATAGTATTCTATGGTGTATATGTACCACATACCACATTTTGTTTATCCAGTCTACCACTGATGGACATTTGGGTTGACTCCATATCCTTGCAATTGTGAATTGTGCTGCAATGAACATATGCTTGCACGTATCTTTATAATAGAATGATTTATATTCCTTTGGGTATATACCCAGTGATGGGATTGCTGGGTCAAATGGCATTTCTGGTTCTAGGTCTTTGAGGAATCACCATACCATCCTCCACAATGGTTGAACTAATTTACATTCCCACCAACAATGTAAAAGCATTCCTGTTTCTCCACAACCTCGCCAGCATCTGTTGTTTCTTGACTTTTTAGTAATGGCCATTCTGGCTGGTGTGAGATGGTATCTCATTGTGGTTTTGATTTGCATTTCTCTAATGATCAGTGATGTTGAGCTTTTTTTCATATGTTTGTTGGCTGCATGAATGTCTTCTTTTGAGAAGTGTCTGTTCATGTCCTTTGCCCACTTTTTAATGGTTTTTTTTTTCTTGTAAATTTGTGTTCCTTGTATATTCCAGGTATTAGAACTCTGTCAGATGGATAAATTGCAAATATATTTCTCCTACTCTGTAGGTTGCCTGTTCACTCTGTTAGTTTCTTTTGCTGTGCAGAAGCTCTTTAATTAGATCCCGTTTGTCAATTTTTGCTTTTGTCACAATTGCTTTTGGTGATTTCATCATGAAATCTTTTTGTGTACCTAGATTTTCTTCTAGGGTTTTTATAGTTTTTGGTTTTACATTTAAGTCTTTAATCCATCTTGAGTTAATTTTTGTGTAAGGTGTGAGGAAGGGGTCCAGTTTCAATTTTCAGCAAATGGATAGCCAGTTCTCCCAGCCCATTTACTAAATCCTGGTTGGACATGGTGGTTCACACCTGTAATTCCAGCACTTTGGGAGGCCAAGGTGGGCAGATCGCCTGAAGTCAGGAGTTTGAGACCAGCCTGGCCAACATGGTGAAACCTTGTCTCTACTAAAAAGACAAAAAATAGCCAGGCATGGTGGCAGACACCAGTAATCCCAGCTACTTGGGAGACTCAAGCAGGAGAATTGCTTCAACCCCGGAAGCAAGAGTTGCAGTGTGCCAGGATTGAACCACTGCATTCCAGCCTGGGCAACAGAGCAAGACCACCTCACAAAAAAAATAAAATAAAATAAATAAAATAATAAAATAGAATACAATGAATTCTTTCCCCATTGCTTTATTTGGTCAGGTTTGTCAAAGATCAGATGGTTGTAGATGTGCAACTTTACTTCTGAGTTCTCTATTCTGTTCCATTGGTCTGTGTGTCTGCTTTTGTGCCAGTTTTGGTTATTGTAGCCTTACAGTATAATTTGAATACTGGTAGGGTGATACCTCCAACTTTGTTCTTTTTACCTAGGATTGTCTTGGCTATACAGGCTCTTTTTTGGTTCCATATGAATTTTAAAATTGTTTTTTTTAATTCTGTGATGAATGTCAATGGAAGTTTAATGAAAATAGCATTGAATCTATAAATTACTTTGGGCAGTATGGCCGTTTTCATGGATATTGATTCTTCTTATCCATTAGCATAGAATATTTTTCATTTGTTTGTGTCCTTCCTCCCCGGCTCCCTTAAGAAGAGTTTTGTAGTTCTCCTTGAAGAGGTCTCTCACATCCCTTGTTAACTCTTTTTATTCTCTTTGTAGCAATTGTGAATGGGAGTTCATTCACAATTTGGCTCTCTGCTTGCCTGCTGTTAGTGTATAGGAGTGCTTGTGACTTCTGCACATTAATTTTGTATCATGAGACTTTGCTGAAGTTGTTTATCAGCTTAAGAAGCTTTTGGGCTGAGATGCTGAGGTTTTCTAGATATAGAATCATATCATCTGCAAAAAAAGACATTTGGCTTCCTTTCATATTTGAATACCTTTAATTTCTTTCTTTTGCCTGATTGTCCTGACCAGAACTTCCAGTACTATGTTGAATAGGAGTGCTAAGAAAAATTAAAAAAAAAAAAAACTACATGATGAAGGCATGAGAAAGACACAGAAGCCAGCTGAAAAAGCTTTCGATTGCCTAAGCTAGAACAATTTCAGCAACAAAATTAATAAAGCAGTACTGGTTCGTAATCTATAGTATAAATTAAATATCCATGTATTGTTGCTGATATGAATAAATGATTAAATAAATGGAGAATAGGCATATTTTTCCATGCAGATGAACTCAACATGTTTTTTTAGATTCTCTGTCCTTAGGGAAGTGGAATATACCTTTCCACTCCTTAATGCAGTCTGTACATACAGATGTGCTTCAGGGAGTACAGTAGGAAAAGGGTAAAAAAAAAAAGAATAAGGTTGTAGATATCTGACAAATATTACTTCAGCCCAGTGATTAAGGTCAATGTTAATACTGATAAGTGATGTTGATAATATGTGCCCCTGGTATGATGTGATGAAAATGTACTTTACCTCTGTAGTGTTCTCCCCAGAAACATGAGCCCAGTCTAATCATGAGACAAACATCCAACAAATCTTAGGTACATTCTATAAAATATCTGACCAGTATATCTAAAAAACTTTCAAGGTCATGAAAACCAAGGAAAGTCTGAGAAACTGTCACAGCCAAGAGGAGCTTAAGGAGATATGACAACTAAATGTAATGTGGTATCTTGGGTGGGATCCTGGAACACAAAAGGACATTAGGTAAAAACAAAGAGAATCTGAACAAGTATCAACTTTACTTAATAATGCTAATAGTAATAATATAGAGAGATTGGTTCATTAATTATAACAAATTGTTAATAACAGAAGAAACTGAGTGTGGGTTTAAACTCTCTGTACTATAGTTACAATTTTTCTGTAAATCTGATATTGTTTTTAAATAAAAACACTATTTATAAAATACATATTTTATAGCTTCCATTGCATTGTGTCATTATCTAATGGGTTTAGGAATCTAACACTGCCATTTGTATGTGTATGTTTACCTGTTAATTCTTATTCATAGTAGATTGCTTTTGGGGGAGCTTTACATTTTTTATTATGAATTCATTTTCACTAAGACTTTATATCAGGTTCTTTTTTATAGCCTGTATTGAAATAGTGTCACTCCAGAATGGTTTTTACATTGCTTCTTCTAGGTACCTCAGAGAAATCACTCACCATTTTTGTGTCAATCTCTCAGATCATGCCAAATCCATAAAAGATTAAGGGTCATTATTGTGAATTCAAAGGGAGGCTTCTTTCTTACCAGAGACTTAGGTGAGAAAAGTCACAAGTCTAGTCCAGCATTGAGCCATGCTGAATCCTGCATGCTGCACTCTGCCCTGTGGTGGCTGATTGATATGTATAAGGGAGTGGGCTCCCTAAGGTTATGAGACCAGCTTCCTTGTTGGGAGATTTTTTTGATCCATCTCTTTACTTAAGATGTAGTAGCTCTGATGGCCTGAGATGTGTGTAGCTAGGGAGAGGACTCAGTTCCAATGCTCTGCCTCACAGTACCTCATCTTGTATCTCCAAGCCCTCCAGTTACCAAGCCTGATGCCTGTTTCACTCAATCCCCAGTCATTCATATCTTGGCCTCCTAGGTTCACATGTTAAACCTCTATGCACTTTCCTCTTCATTTTTGGCCCCTCACAACTTATCCTGTTTATTAATTCAACTATGTAGTTAAAAGGAAGTGTGTTACATCTAAGTCAGAATGACTTGGTATCTGAACCCAGAGATTTAGAATTACCTAGTCTGAAACATGGATATGTGTCTTGCTCAAGCCACATAGCCAGTAAGTGGCTGAGTCAGGACTCTAAAGGGGTTTTCTTACTTTCTGCCATACAAATTATTTCTCCACATCCAAGTCATAGATGAAATATGTATAATAGTGGTCCAAAGGCTCTTCAAAATTTCACTAAAAGAAAACCTACACACATCCATCAGTCAAAACTTTTGGTAAAGCTTTTCATTCAGCTCATATTTTTCCATCTTGTTCACAAGAATACAGTAAATAGTATAGTGGGTTCAACAAGGACCCCCCAAAAAATTCATTTCCATCCAAAACCTCTGAATGTGACCTTATTTGGAAATAGGGTATTTGAAGATGTAATTATGTTAAAATAAAGTCAGACTGAATTAGGATTGACACAAAATCCAATTACTGGTGTCCTTATGAGAAGACGACACAGCAATAAAAGGAGATTTTACAGATGGTCTCCGACTTACAATGGTTCAACTTAACGAGTTTTCAACTTTACAGTGATGCAAAAGCAATACTCATTCAGTGGAAACTGTACTTTGAGTACCCATACAACCACTCTGTTTTTCACTTTCAAAATGGTATTCAATAAATTACATGAAACATTCAATACTTTATTATAATACAGGTTTTTGACAGATTACTTTACCCTACTGTAGGCTACTGTAAGTACTCTCAGCACATTTAAGGTAGGCAAGACTAAGTTATGATATTCAGTACATTAAGTATATAAAAGGCATTTTAACTGACAATATTTTCCATTTGTAATGGGATTATTTTAAAGTAATTTCATGGTAAGTCAAAGATTATCTGTACATAAAGATAGAAGCAAAGACTGGAATTATTCTGCCATGGTCAAGGAATACCAGAAGGCATCAGGAGAGGGAAGAGGTAAGGAAGTATTCTTTCTTAGAGCCATCAGAGTAAGTGTAGTCCTGGCAACACCTTGATTTCAGACTTCTAGCCTCTAGAACTTTGGAAAGAGTTGTTGTTTTAAGCCACTACATTTCTGGAAATTTGTTATAACAATCATAGAAAACTAATACAAGTGGATTTGCTAAATGCCTCACTAAATCAAGGTGCAAAGTTTCTTAGTAATTCTCCTGAAGGCTCTTTGGAATACATCTGATCCCCATGTTTTGGAGCCTTTCTCACTCTCTTTCATTTCTTGCCAGTTACTGACCATTGCTGTTTACCTCTGTAAGTCCTTTTATTGTACTAGGATACAATTTATCAGTCCATCTCAAGGAAGGGCATTACTGTTCTTGAGACCATATATCTGGGTGTCATCCTTGTTGCCTTTTTCTCCCTCACTTCACAAACTTCATCAAAAGCAAGTCCTGCCTTACTTTCCTATCTCTTATTTCTGTAGCCCCAGTGCCCTTCCCTATCCAGGCCACATCATTTCTGCAAGAGAGTTCTACCTCCTAGTATTCCAGTTTTCCTGTATTCATCCTTTCATTCCATCCATCCATCCATCCATCCATCCATCCATCCATCCATCCAACAAACATTTACTAAATATCTGCTGTTAGAAGAGCACTCTGCAAGGTGCTCTGGATGCGAAAATGAATTAAAAAGAGACTAGGTCCCTGACCTGATAAGAGTTTATAACATAGTGTGGGTAAAAACATTAATCAAATAAGCTCACAGACTAATGTGGAATTGTCGTAGTAACAAGAACTCTGAAGAAGAGTCATGAGTGTTGTGAGTGGGACTCTTTGAAGAGGGTCTTTCTTCTCTCTCCTTAGATTAGAAGTCAAAGAAAATATCTGTGAGGACTAAAAGGAAAGTTAAAAATAGATGGTTGAATTTATGTAAGTTATCTACAGTTACAATAGCACCAATGTGTTCTTATACTTACATTATATTCTATAATAAGCATAGCTTTACAATTATAAAAAACGCAATAAATGAGATATTTATAATAACTTTAGATACACTACTTTCCTCATTTGGGATGCACTGAGATGACCACAGAACTCTGGCTTACCTATTATCCCAGTTGCAACACTACATTTTAATTTCCTGTTTATATGTTGGTCTAAAAGCCTCTGGAAAACAGAAGTATGCCCTATTAACTTCTGTGTTTCAAACACCAAACCCCAGTAAGCCACTGGTAGACTCTAAATAAATGTTTTTGAATGTATAGATGGATGGATGAAAATTAACAGTGAGACTACTGGACTTCTTTTTAAATAGCTGCTTATTGCATGCAAACGTCCAGAAAATGACAGAGGAAAAAAAAATTGAAAACATTTGGACTTCTATCAAAGATGTGCTTTCAAGTATAGGGTGCATTTAAATCTTCAACATTGTTTAATTTCATTCATGGATGAGCAAGACAACTAGAAATTTCAGCCCTCACTTACTGCCACTGCAAAGTTACCTGGTTATCCATTTATCCAAATGATTATTTAGTGTGAAACCCTCTATGTGATTTCCAAACAATGTCATCATTTTTTAACAATGACAAGTCAATGAGCCAAATTAAGTGCCTTTTCTCATCATACACTAATTAGAATTCTTCCTAGTAGGTAAAGTTCCTTAACACAACTTTAAAATATTATTCTATAATTCAAGGTCAAGTTTGCACTGAATAAATTAGCTTAATTCAAGTGTCACATTGATCAGGGATATTGAACGGATGTGCATATGCTTCTAGTGCTTGGAGTGCCCATGGAATCACTGAGTAATCTTTGGACATTAGCATTAAAAAACCTTTTCAGAGGAAGAACAATGTGGCTTGCCTTTCCTTGAGTTACAGAGCAAACTTCTCATCAATAGAAATCCAAAGAATGTCTTTTTTTCCGTAACCATCAGTGATTTTTTGAAGCACGAAGAATAAAGTACTTCTTACTGAAAATATGGTAAAGATGAAGAAAGTTCAGACATTCTAGAGAGTGGGGAATTACTTAGCATTGAAAGGGACTCTGAAATATTGCAGGCCTATAAATTGGTTGCACAGACCTCAATTTTAATCGGAAATGCAGTGGATATTCCTCCTTAGACATTATATTGTTTGGATAATTCTCTTATTTTTTAGTAGTTTATACTTAACATGGAGTGCTCAACTCCTTTAGATAAAAAGAAAATATATGTAAGTCTCACATACCCATAATTCTTACCTTCGTTTAAGACTATTAAGTTAATTTGTAATTTTAAGGACATCTAATCTCTGAAGAAAGCAAAGTCAGAAAATAAATGAGGGTACATTTTGCTTTGTCCTTTACTGAGGTTGGGAAATGTTGCCTCTGCCTCCATAACTAGGTCTATTACTCCCTTCAAACTTGTATCTGCAAAAGGTAATAATCTTTTACTCTCAGCAAAAATAAAGTAGGCCAGCCTTCCCTTTGGGCATATGAGCTCTGCCACTTATAGTCAGTTGCCTTCATGATGGATAGAAGGGTCTTCCTGTGAGCCATCTCCACCCCATTGTTAGTGTCATATGGAAGCATGGCTTTTTAGAAGTGGCATGACTTATTGTTTATGTCTATTGTAGAAAAAGTATGTGTCAAACATTTGTATAACCACCAACACCTATAAATATTTATAACTTTGTGAGTTCGTCCATTTAGCCTTGTTGCTCAGGTTTTTAGTTTACTTTCTTAAAGTTGCCAACCAAGTACCCAGGGAAAGGCCCAGGGAATTACAAGCACATTCTCTTTGCCAGCTCTCTACAAAGCAGATACCATGTCCTAAAGTCAAGATTGGTTCCAGAAACTCAAAGGCGAAGAAAGAAGTATTTCTAGTGTCTTATGATTCAAGGTGGGTAAGAGTTATGGACTTGTAAGAATTAAGCTCCTCTAATGTAAAATCAGCCTAAGTTATTTTACTAAACTAAGAATGTGCTTGCCTAGACCAAATAGTCTAAGGGTCGATGTTTTAAATAATTTCAAGATGTATTTGCTCCATGCCAAAAGGCACTCTTAGAGTAGAAGAAAAGGGGATTCACTTAAAGGTATGTTCCAAAATTATCTGGGATGGCTTGGCTTCTCATTTCATGCAGACAATTTGCTCAGGCAGATGTAAGAGCAGAAACAGCATCCACAAAGTAGAGCACACATAGTTTGGTAAAACTTTCAAGTGGTGGTGGGATAAGGACTGGATTGAGATACTTGAATAAATTTGGCCTCTATAATATTTAATTATCTCCCAAATATGAGCCCTTGCAGTATCAGTTGAGCTGCCCTGAACCTTACTTGACATGAAAAGCAGTCAACACAAGAACATTATGTCCTAAAGTGATTTAAAATAACCTCCAAATACAGTTCCACAGGATAACAGGTGGCTGAGGGGAGAAAGGTTGTTTGTGCAAGTTTGTCCAAATCTTTTGAAATTGACTAGAGAAATATAATTATATTTCTTGATTTAAGTTTTATATACATTGGAACAAGGAAGCAAAAGGCAAATAGTGCACGGTGTTCAGTCCGGGATTTCTCCTGATTCCCCTATGGAAATCCCCACATGGCACTGGCACACAGTCTCAGATTCCATTCCTTTGTGGGTTCTTGAAAATACAGAGCCCATATCCTTGAGCTGTCTAATCTTATGTCACAGGGTTCCCGGTGGGAGTCTTCAAAGTAGGATCTACCTTGCCCCTGGGCTGCATCAACCTACCTGCCAATGCTGAGTTCTACATACATACCTATATGGCTTAGTCTACAGAACACTCAAAACAAAATAACTATCTTTCTAGGCACTGAGCCAGGATTGAAAACAGTATCCATTTCCTAAGAATAAGTGAAGAATTAATTATCACTTAATATCTCAAATAGAGAAAACTTAAACGCTGTGACATTGTCACAGACTCAAATTTGCTAGGGAGGTTAAATATAAGAAAGAAAATTCAACATCCTGATGAGCAGGCACCACTAAAACAAATTCACAGAAATGCATGAAACCTGAAGAACCACAGCATACACAATGCAATATTTGCTCACTGAACTATTTTATGGCATTCATAGAAGGGAAAAAGTGTAATAAAAAGAAAAGCTCCTTCAAAATATTTTTATTTTGAAGAAACACTGCTAAAAAATATTTTGTTCAGTAATTATATATTTTAACTCAATTTACTGACATTTAAATTAAGATTTGTAGTGTATCCCTCTTTTCCAAAAGAGGTCCCACTACAAATTCAGTTTGGTTCAGTCCACATACTTGTATGTATAAGCACTAAATCAGACCCTCAGGGTATACAGAGGTGCTTGGAATCTAATTGGGGAAAGAAAATAAGGACATATTAGAAATTAGGAAACATTTATTGAGAACCTACTCTGTGTCTTACGTGGTTCTAGTTTCTTGCTCAATGCTCTGATCCAAAGTATATTGTTTATTTATTTTTTTTAATCAAGAGGTACAAAAAGCCAAGTAGAAAGTTGTTGGCATTTTGAATAGTAATATTAATAAATAACAATGGGGAATACTTACTGAGAACTCCCCATATTTTACTGAAAACTCCTCATATTCTAACACCATTGTAAGCACTTTACATATAATAACTCATATAATGCTCACAATAACTTTATGAGGCAGGTACCATTATTATTCCTATCCTGTAGATGAGGAAAGTGAGGAAAAGAGAGGTTAGGTAACTTGCTCTACTCCTACTCACATCTACTATTCAACATGTGAATTGATCTCTATTCCCTCCGGAAATCCCAATGAAGGCCTGTGGTAGGGCATAAACCTGAAAACAAGACACACAGGACCCCCTCCTACCTTTACTCAGCTAGGCACGTAAGTATCCCAGACCAAGAAGGGGAACAGGTCTCAGGGTTCAGAGAAACTGTTCCACAGTGACTCCACTTGCAGGCATAAGCAAGAAGCAATCGACTGAAACACAGGATTAAATAAGAGTCCACACACGGCTCCCTCCAATGTCCTCATCCCCGAGTGTTTGAAACCAGACTATATCATCTAAGCAAGACAGTGCAGAAACTGTGCAATCCCAAGGAAAAGATCTCTAGAGACTTATATTTGGGGACCTCCAACTGAGATGGCTGCTTTGCTATCCAACCATTGCATTTGTGAAGCCTACTGGTTAACAAGTCTTCCATCAGAGAACTGTTAGCCTTTGAGCATCTCACTCTAAAATAGAAACATTAACATTGATACCAGCAGTCATTAATGTGAAAATTAAAGGGAAAAAAAGAAAAATATACTGAAGTCATAGGGAAAGAAGATAATATGGGAAGAATGGAAAAAATTACTTTCCTCGGAGACATAAAATAAGACACTACATCTTTTACCTCAAGGAAAAGATAACACAATTGTCAGAGAAAAAAGACACTTCATGGAAATAAAATGATAATAATAAGATCAGAAATCACAATTCAACAAAAATATTGGAAGATTAAAATTGAGACAATCTCCTGGAAGAGAAAATTAAAAGTAATATAAAATAGAAAAAAAGTTAAGAAAATCAGAACATTTATCCAGGGTGTCCAATATCCAAACAATAGGAGTTCCAGAAAGTAAGGAAAGAAAAATGAGGAAAAAAAATTATCAAAAAAAAAATTAATACAAGAAAGTTTCCCTTGTCTACAACAGAAGGAGTTTCAAAGGACCCAACACATAAAGGAAAAGTGTTCCCATCAACTCACATCACTAGGAAAGTTCAGAGCTCCAAGGCTAAGGAACAGATCCTAAAAACTTTCAGAAGGGAAAAACAATTCATACTAATACAAATCAGAAATCAAAATTGCAACAGATATTTCAGCAATAAACATGGAAACTTTAATATTATTGAGCTATGAGTTCAAAAACTCAAAGGAAAATGATTTCCCACTAGAATTCTCTATCCAGCCAACCCATCAATCAAATGAGTAAAATCTCAGCAATTTCACTTCCAAAATATCTTTTCTCATGAAGCTATTAAAGATTTGTTCTACCAAATCAGGAGTATAAGTATGGAAGAAGGAAGGCAGAGAATCCAGGAAACAAAAGTGCTAACACAAACTTTTGGCAGAGGAAGGCCCCCTTAAGAGAAGTACAAACCAGACTTAAAGAGGCAGTAATTTGTATGAGAGCAGGAAGATATAGATTTGCAGGAGGGAGTCTCCAGGGAAATAAAGAAACTGATTATTTTGTCTGGAAAAAAAGTTCTGAACAGGCATTCTATAAACCTGAGAAAATTACCAATAGGTATATAGAAAATCAGTAAATGAAAACATAATGCAATGAGTAACTACAGAGAAAATTTTAAAAATAGGGAAATAAAAAAGATAGTATTCCACAAGAAATAGTACTGGACTCAGCCATAAAATATATTTATATGGTCATAATAAAGCAAACACAATATTTATTTAATCCCAAATTGTGAGATCTATTTTAAAAGGATGGGGAGAGTAGACATGGGGTGGGAGGCTGCTCTTGGGGGCTAAAGTTAGGAAGACAATAGGTAATATCTAAATTTATAAAGAAAAAAATAGCAGAAAAAGCATGTTATTTAAAAATATGGACACAAATACCAAAAGAATTTCAGCATGTTTGCCTCTAGGTAATAGAAATAAAGATGTGTGAAACTGAGAAACAAAGGGCCACTTACTTTTAATAATCATTTGATATTATTTACTTTCTAATTTTGTATTGCAAATTACTTAAACCATACACAAATGTACAGAGAATCCATATATCAAATGGATTTGGTTTATGCAGTAGATTTTTTTTTTAAGAATAAAGTAGTTTTTTTTGGTACTCCTTACTGATCTCATTCCTACTCTGTCCCTGGAGAAGTTCCTGTGTTTCAAGCACTTGCACGCTTTTAGACCCTGGCTTTCTAGGTTTACCTCTATAAACAATGTTGCCCTGTTTCCACACTTTCAAACTTTACAGAAGTAGCCTCATATTATATACGTCATTTTGCATTTGCTTTTTTTATTATGCACTGTGTTTCTGAAATTTAATTAACCATGCTGATGAGTAACTCCTGTGCATTAACTGCCATATATATTCCATTGAAAAAGGATAATGCAATTTACATATTTGTCTCCCTGTTGATGGACCTTGTAATTGTTTCCAGCTTTTCAGTATTACCATCAATACAACAAACATTTTTATATGTGTCCCCTTGAAAAGGTAGGGTGGAATTACACAGCACAAGACCTGAATATTTTACACTTTACTAGATATGACCAAATGAGTGCTTCAGTGGTTTCACCAACTCACACCTTCTCCAAGAAGTGAATGAGTTCCAGTTGTTCCAATCCTCACCACAACTCCAGGCTACACTTCTGAGAGCTGCAGGTTTTCAGAAGCAAAGACCCACATTGGTCTCCTTATGACAATCACTTCTGCTGAGGATGTTGCACCTTTATTCAGGCACAAGTAACCCAAATGGCAATAATGATGCTCCTACTGTGTAAATTTCTCCACCTTTGCTCACACCTGTCTTCCTAGACTGCCCCACTCTGTCTACCACATACTCGAAGACCAAACTCCATGTTCATGTCCTCTCCAAAGGCAGCCCTGACCATCTCTCACAGAAAGATTCTTTCCTTCCTTAGGACTCTATTCCCATTCCATGATTATTGTATGCTGTCAAGGATTAATGAGACCACTTTTCTAAAGTACAGGTCCTGTCACTTGAATTTACTCTAAGCAAGCCTCCCATTATGATAGCTTCTTACTGATAGTAAGAAGCCTTTGCATTTACACAGGGCTTTGAAGATTTATAGACTTTTTTCATAGTCATTATCACAGTTGCTTTTAGGCCTTTTTGAGTATGAGGGCTCTTTTCAAACATAAAGAAAAACCTCTGCACAGAAAAAAAAAAAAAAAAAAAAAAAAACTATCATCATTTTCTGCCACTCTGTAGGTAACCTACAGAACAGGAGAAAAATT
This sequence comes from Chlorocebus sabaeus, assembly GCF_047675955.1. Classification (NCBI taxonomy): domain Eukaryota; kingdom Metazoa; phylum Chordata; class Mammalia; order Primates; family Cercopithecidae; genus Chlorocebus; species Chlorocebus sabaeus. The sequence goes on along the minus strand of NC_132904.1, from coordinate 84,278,814 downwards.
CTGCAATCTATCCATCTGACAAAGGTCTGATATCCAGAATCTACAAAGAACTTAAACAAATTCACAGGAGAGAAACAAATGAGCCCTTAAAAAGTGGGCTAAGGACATAAACAAACACTTCTCAAAAGAAGACATTCATATGGCCAACAAACATGAAAAAAAGCTCCACATTAATGATCGTTAGAGAAATGCAAACCAAAGCCACAATGAGATACCATCTCATGCCAGTCAAAATGGCAATTATTAAAACGTCAAGAAGCAACAGATGCTGGCAAAGTTGCAGAGAAATAAGAACACTTTCACACTGTTAGTGGGAATGTAAATTATTTCAACCATTGTGGAAGACAGTGTAGTGATTCCTCAAAGATCTAGAACCAGAAATACCATTTGACCCAGCAATCCCACTACTGGGTATATACATGCCCAAAGGAATATAAATCATTCTATTACAAAGATACATGCACATGTAAGCTCATAGCAGCACTATTCACAATAGCAAAGACATGGAATCCACCCAAATGCCCATCAATGATAGACTGAATAAAGAAAATGTGTTACATATACACCATATAATACTATGCAGCCATAAAAAGGAATGAGATCATGTCCTTTGCAGGGACATAAATGAAGCTGGAAGCTGTTGTCCTCAGCAAACTAATGCAGGAATAGAAAACCAACCACCACATGTTCTAACTTATAAGTGCGAGCTGAACAATGAAAACACATGGACACAGGAAGGGCAACAACACACACTGGGGCCTGTCGGAGGTTGCGATGGAGGGAGGGAGAGCATTAGGAAGAATAGCAAATGTATGGTGGGCTTAATACCTAGGTGATGGATTGATAGGTGCAGCAAACTACCATGGCACACATTTACCTAGGTAACAAACCTGCACATCCTGCACATGTACCCCAGAACTTAAAATAAAAATTTTAAAAGATTTTTTAAAATAAAAACTGTTGAGTTTTCCGCGTGATAGAAATACGTTATATACTGATTTAGCAGATACATAATAATGTAAAACTGTGATGATTTTAATACCACTTTTACATGGATTTTATTTTATTCATTACAAAACTACATACTTTTGAAAACTCAGTGGGTGTTTCATCACCTGTATATTTAGTGGCCCATTTAAGAACAATGCCAGATTCAAAACATAAGTATTATATCTGGAAAATGCCAAAATCTGTTGTAAACAATTTGAATATTATATTAAATCTCCATAAGTGGAGTCAAAGAAGTCATTAATAACACTCAGCAAACCTTTCTTAAAATTCCCCTCAGTTTTTTCCACACCGAGGAAAACATACTCTGCTCACGTCCTCATATCCTGCTGTGGTCTTAACTCTATAGTCTTGTGTAAACTCTCCTGGAGTTTCTCCAGACTCAACTTGAGGTGCTGTTTCTGTTTCTCTCCTTGTCCCCGGATCACTGTTACTCTCTCCCTTCCTCCAGCCATTCTCTGAATGGCCACCTTCCAGACTATAGATCTACCCGCTTTTCTGACCAGCACCACAGAGGCCCAGGGTTAGCAACTGCCTGAAATATAAGAATTCTTACCTGAGAAATATGGGGTAGGGGAAAGCTGCAGGCATGTATTTTGAGTTCATTCTATAATGTGTGGCTACTGTTTTTTTCAGTCTGTGGAAATGTTAAGGATTTGTACAACTCTTCAGTACCTCAAGGGTCCACAGCCTTTAGGAGAAACTACTGCCTCATCTTATACCTCTTTCAAAGCTCTGCAGGACCCAGCTTAATAATTTATACAGTGTGTTTTGTGACAGTACAGGGCAGCAACACCTTCTAAACTCAAACTGATGTTCAAGCATATACACTCCAATAAATCAGTGCTCCCCCCTTGTCTAATTTATGGATTCACTTGGCTAGGAAAAGGTCAGGGAAAGTATTGGAGTGGATTCAAGCTGACTCAACCATCAAAAAAAAAAAAAGGAAAAAAAATGAGAGTATTTCATTGTTTGTTTACCCCACAAATTAGAGTTTTCATATAGATATTATTTTTACAATAATATCCACTGACCCACATCTGACACTCAGCACAATTTATGTGAAAATACTGAAAGCATCAGCAGAATAAAAGTTAAAAAGTTGAGAAGGGATGCAGCAGGAGCAAAGACGGAGAAAACTGTTTGTATAATGTATTGAGAACCCAGGCACCTCATTTTTTTAGCCAAAATAGGAAAATAATGTCTGTATCAAACTTAAGTTTGTAGCATTCTAAGTAGGTAAGGTGGAAATTTTCTAGATTTTCTCTTCTATTGGGAAATGTCCTTTTGGCTCCCTAGAATATTCCTGATGGAGAAGTAAAACTTCAAGATTAAAAATAAATATTAAACACATACAGATGCACCACATGTTACTATGCACATAAATTTGGAGCAGGAGAATCGGTATATTAAGAAACAACAGGAAATCAGATGACCGAACTTTTTGCTTAAAGGTCAGCCTATTTCATTAACAGTCTATGCGGATGTAGCAATTACTTTCATCTTCAGCTTTCTAAGAGAGTTTTGGATAGGTGATCTCTAAATTTCCTCACAACTCTGAAATTCAGAATCCTGAAAGTTTTCCTACTGGATTGGTCTCATCCATTTGTCCTTAACTCTAAAAAACATACACACAATGGAAAGAACATTAAGAAGGGGTTTATAGCCCAGCTCTCCCCACAGAATATGTGACTTTGGGCAAATTATTATCTTATTTTATTCTCGCTATTATTATTACTGTTATTAATCCCTCAGTATGTAATAATATATTTCTTACAGTGCTGCTGAGAGGGCTAGAAAAGATAAACACATAAATATATATTCTAAATGATAAAACATTCTGCAAATATTAGTTGTTAATATTTGAATGGTCCTGTTTGCAAGGTTTGTTCTTCTATAAGGAGTGAGATAATAGGAGATTGAAATTTTCTAGGATAAAAGCTATGATATCCTTTGAACTACATCTTCCCATTTCCTGTCCACTCACTTCCTCACCCTTGGTAACCACCATTTTATTTGCTATCTCTGTATGGATGAACGAGTCTATCCATTTAATGTACAACATGAGGAAGAGGGCTAATAAAAATCACATCATATTAGGAATTGTTGTTAAATAAGTAGATTTTAGCTGTCCTTGCCACAAAAAAAAGTAACTATGTGAGATGATGGACATGTTAATTTCCTTCCCTATAGTAACCATTTGACTATAGGTATCCTGTAACATCATGTTGGTAAATCTCAACTATACACACGAAAAATATTTTAAAAAGAAAGAAAAAGGCTAGAGTTTAATAGCTCTTCTCCAAAATAGTCATTTTCACAGACACAGCAGCCAAAATTGTGGAATAGTCTTATGATTAAATTATTCTATTTTTTAAAATATGAAAGAATTTCCATAACTAGAGATAGGAAAAATCACCAGCAATATCTTCTCAAGTAATTAAAGACCTATTCTTGCATTTTTTAGTTTAATGAGCTGTAGAATGGGTTATAACAAAGTAGGAGAGACAACCCCACAAATTCAAATGCACTGTTTGGTGATGTCTACAATGCAAACTTTCAATTTCTATATCATTCATTCACCTAAGTTTGGAATTTTTTTAAAAAGTTCCTTTCTTGGATGTTTACTTTCCCTTTATCATCAGAAAGTTTGGATTTTTTTTTTCCAAACTTCTAAATGACTTTACTGAACCTCATTGTCTGCTTAATCAAGAGTTACCAGGAGATATTTTCTCTGGATGGAAATAAATTAAAAATTAACTCTGACTGCTGTCTTCTACATGGAAGATTATGCAAATGTTCATCTGTTCCTTTGAAGCCTTGAACATCCTGTGGGACCAGAAACCTCTGAAATATTCCTACTAATGTTTAAAGTAAGTGTGCACTTACCAGTAGTTCAGGAGGAAGCGAGCAAACAGTGGTCACAATATTAGAATGATCAGTAACTGTATTTTCAAACAGCAAATCTCATGGTGGAAATATGGTTCTCTTGAGCCTTGCAAGGGTCAGCATCACCTCATTGAGCCTTCCTCTCCACTGCCCCAGCAAGCCAGTGATATGGAATGATCCCATCCAGGGAAACTTTGCAGGCTGAGAAAAGAACTTACCCAAACTCTCTCTCCTGGTGCTTTTTTCTCCTTTTCCAAACTAACTTAATATTTTGACTAAATGAAATGTTCCTGGAATAAGATATTAATTTGACTGTTTCGTTAATAGATGAATAAGCAGGAAAACTTATTTATTCAAGCTCCTGGCTGAAAGAAAACCGTCTGGAAGAGGAGAGGCTAATTTCCTGGCTGCAAATAGCATTTGAATCAATAATGAATGTTGTGGAAGAAGCTACTTCATCTTAGGGTATTCGTAATCTAAGGAATAAGAGCACCAGTGGAGGATAAGGAAATGCTCAAAGATGTTTTTGTAGAGGAAAGAAGCACAGCTCAAAGGGTCTTAGCTCCAAAGAAAGGCAGAGGAGGCACCATGTGTGCCAGGAACTTTACTTGAGTATAATATTCCATCTTATGACCACACAGTCAGATTCATTCAAGCTTTCACAAGTTCTTTAAATCCCACTTATAAGCAGCCCCCCAAAATAAGCAATAAATAAGTCCTCTGTCTTAACAGTATGGCAAGACAGGCAAGTTAACAGCTATAGGCACAATGAGCTTAAAATGAAGCACAAAGTATTATAAAAGAAAGCATTCAGCAGAAACCTGTACAAAGAATAGAAATTTTCTGGGCAAAGATGGAAAACGTGTGAGGGGCAGAACAATTATTATCCTCCTACAAGTGAAGCCCCAACATATTAATTATTCTAATGGTGAGGGAAGAGTCAAGATTCAGATCCAGATCTTCATCCTCGAAAGTCCAAGCACTCAGGGATTCCCAACTGAGATTCAGAGTCCTGTTTATTTGTTTAGTCCTGTATAGTTGGAAGAAGGAAGCTTCCTGGGAGAAACTGTCCTCAGATTATTCTCCTAAGTCGGAGGAGAGAAATGATGAGGAAAGATATTTTGTCATCTTTATTTCAGCAAATTAAGCAAATATTGCTTTTCAATATACTTTCTAGAAATGGTTCTAAAAGGGATTGTGTGTGACTGGCTGGGATACTTGCAGTAAGAACTCTGTGAGAGCACTAAAATTTTGAACTTCTGGCCAGGTAGAAAGGTCACATGTTTGAGCCAGCACCCAATTCTGGAATACGTCTAAGGCACCTACTCTTTAACCTAGCAAAATTGGCCTCAAAAGGATTCCAAATGCCTATTATAAGGCAAATGTTAAATAAAGTTCTTGCCAATCTTACGACTCAGAAATGTTTCTTCAAAGACATGAGAGCCATCTCTTTGAAATATAATCATCAGGGAAAAAGGCTTGTCTCAGTTTTTCTGAAAGAGGATAGACCTAACTTCAGTTGTCAACTGACTCCAAATCACAAAATCTACCTGCAGTTATAAACATAGCAGAAAATTAGCAAGTTTATCTTGAGAACATAAATGGAAGGGTTGTATCCACTTGGCTGTATAAAACAGTGAGATTTATTTCTGCCTCTGCAATCTCTTCAGCAGATTGCCTGTGGCGTGCATCACTTTTTGTGCTAATGCTTATTCAATAATAAAACTTTTATTTCTCTTGTACCTTTGGGAAAAGGTTTTCTGGGTTGGGTTCAGATTGTGTTTTTAATATTTCTTCAATACTTCCCATCATTTTCCTGCTGACAAAAACAGGAGAATTGAAGAGTGAATTTTTGACAACTGTTTGGAATCCAGATGGAAAGTTGAGCTTTCTCCGGTTTTGAGGAAGGAAAGAATGAATTGTTCTCATGTAATCACATGGCAGGCAAGCTTTTGCAGCACATTTAGCCAAAGCCTGCAGAACATAGGGTCAAGAACAGCCTAAGCCCGTTGTCAATCTCCGTCAGTGACAATTTAATGAAAAATAGCATTTGAATTTAAAAAGACGAAAGTTTCCCCAGTTTATCATCTTTGTGTAACCAGGACAATTGCCGAAGGAAGAAATGAAGACAGCCTCCCCAAATCTACCAAGAGAAAAGAGAAGAAAAGTTTTGGAAAGACTCTTCACAACATGTTCCCATGTTTGCTGTTTGTGTTATTTTCCTTTCAGTTCTTAATAGTTCTACTATTCAATGAGGCAGGCCTATGTCTTTCTGTGGGGTTAGCAGAAGTAGGAGGAGCAGGGGAGACTCTGCAGCCAGCAATGTGGGGAGGGGGCCCCCAAATGATGGGGGAAGCTAGAAAGAGAAGAAAGAGAAGGCTGAATGCCTAAGGTCTTAGAAAAAGGAAATGAGAGCCAGGCTTTTGTGATCTGTGGGCAATGGCTGTTCACAGTGTGCCCCCTGAGACACCTGAAGGACTACAATCCCCCCAGGTATTCTATCTTGGGTGAAATGCCTGATATTCTACCATCAGGAATTTGTGGCTTTAGTTTTTGGGTTGATCCTTGCTCAGTCGATGAACAACTATTCATTGAGCATTTGCTATGTGCCTGGCACTGTACTGGAATCTGGGGTAGCATTCAAACAGGCACACTTTGTTTAGGAAGTAAGATACATAAATACATAAAAACAAATGTCCTAAAAGGGGAAACATTGCACTGCTGCAGGCATTGAACCCTCCAATGGCTTTTCACCGCACTTTATCACACTCAAATTACCGTCTGCCTCTCTGACTTCATCCCTGTGCGCTTTCTCTCTCTGTAACACACTATCTTTTTCTCCATTCCTCAAACACTTAAAACTCACTTCTGCCTCGCAGTCTTCATACATCTTCTGCTTCTAGAACACTGGGTTCCTAGATCCTTGTATTCAGGTCTTTGCTCAAATGTTCCCTCTTCAGAGAGGCCTTTCCTGACCACTCTGAAGTGGCCATTTCATCTCTCACTGTTACAACATCCTGCAGTCATGCTCAGCATGGCCTTTACTCCTACTTAAAAATTGTTAGCATGCGATTTAATTTGTTTGTATTAGTTTCTTTTCCACCTCACTGTCCTGGGGGATACATTTCAAGTAGGCAGAGAAACCTGTTTATCACATCCACTGCTGTTTCCTACATGGTAAGTGAGAACAGTGCCCAGTACCCAGCGCAGAGCAGGTACTTGATGGTTATTTGATTTAATTAATTAATAAATGGCATGTGCCCAAAGAACTTGAGAGTATCTTTCAGTTAGAGGGGAAAGGAGAGAAAGCACAAGGGCACTGGCATTTGTAAGAAATGAAAAAGAGGGAAGGAAAAGGGATTAAAAATAATAATAAAATAAAATAAAATAAAATAACTTATCTCATATCACAGTTTTGCCTGGGGCTGCAACTGGTACTAGTGAAAATACGTTTCAGTCAGGAGCCAAGAGGAAGCTGCTTCCTCCAGCTTCCCTGGGAGCTCTGTACTTCCCATGTGCCACTGGCCATCCCTTTGCACTGGAATCATCTTCCTATATGTTTGTGGTTGCTCCCACAACAGTGCCTGGGTCTGAGTTGACTTTCCCCTTTCATCTTCCTCCAGCATCCATCCCATGGCCTGGAGAGAAGCTGGCACCATCTCATAAATGTGCACCAAATGAACTATCATGAGGTATATCCTAAAACTACTCTTGCAAAATAAATGCTTGCAAAAATGAAAATAATACATAAATATTTGATACAATCTTGTCTTTTGCCATTTATCTTTCTCATAGAAGTATAAGAGGGAAGAAAAAGAAGTCATTCTACTGAGTTGAAGCCCTTGAGCAAGCAGGGTTGGGTGATTTCAGACTTCATGGCAAGCTCCCTAATATGATTTTGATCTGTGTCCCCCACAAATCTCATGTGAAATTATAATCCCCAATGTTGAAGACGGGGCCTGGTGGGAGGTGACTGGATCACAGGAGTGGATTCTCATAAATGGTTTAGCACCATCCCCTTGGTGCTGTTCTTGTGACGGTGAGTGTGTTCTTACAAGAACTGGTCGTGTAAACCTGTGTAGTACTTCCTCACTCCTGCTCTCTCTCTCCTGCTCTTCTTCCTGCCATGTAAGACACTTGCTCCCCTTTGCCTTCTTCCATGATTGGAAGCCTCCTGAAGCCTCCCCAGAAGCAGAAGTGACTATGCTTCCTTTAGATCCTGCAGCATCATAAGCCAGCTAAACCTCTTTTCTTTATTAATTATCCAGTCAAACATATTTTTTTACAGCAATGCAAGAACAAACTAATACACCCCACTTTAGGCAAAGACCTCACCACACTGACTTCTTAGCATCTCCATCAGTGTCTCAGACTAAATGCTTAAGAAACTGGTGATGCTTTTGAGGACTACCGTCCATCTGCTCCAAGGAATTTTTCCAAATTTCCACTAGGAGTGTTCACTGTGACTCAGTTTCCTCTTGAAAATACAATAAGGGTAACAATATCAATTTTTGTTTTTTTGTTTTTTTTTTGTTTCTGAGATCAAGTCTTGCTCTGTTGCCCAGGCTGGAACACAGTGGCACAATCTCGGTTCGCTACAGCCTCTGCTTCCTGGGTTCAAGCAATTCTCCTGCCTCAACCTCTTGAGTAGCTGGGATTACAGGTGCACGCCACCATGCCCAGCTAATTTTTGTATTTTTAGTAGAGACAGGGTTTCACCATGTTGATCAGGCTGGTCTCGAGCTCCTGACCTCATGATCTGCCTGCCTCCACCTCCCAAAGTGCTGGGATTACAGGCGTGAGCCATGGCACTGGGCCAACATCAAATATTTGTACAGCCTTTTACAATTCACTAAGCACTTTGCCATCCATGGTATCATCTTTATCTTATCACAGGCTGTTACTTGAATAGGAGAGATTCCATTTGGATTCCAGATTACAGAGGGCAAGCAGAGATGAATTACAACTTCTGGAAGGAGAATAAAGAGTGCAAGGAGCAAACACAGCCTAGCATGGTTTCTCATGAAAGAACAAGAGGAATACATCTGTACCTTCTGACATCTGTAAGCTCTTTGAGGGCAGGTGTCATGTAGCACTACTATTAATGATGGCTACTATTTAGCAAGTACAGTCATGTCAGTTAACAACAGGGATACATTCCAAGAGATGCATCATTAGATGACTTCATCATTGTGTGAACATCATACAGTGTACTTACGCAAATGTAGACGGTATAGCCTACTACACACCTAGGCTACATGGAATAGTCTATTGTTCCTAGACTACAGGCATGTTAGTTAATCGAATACTATAGACAATTGTAACACAATGGCAAGTATTGGTGTATCTAAACATAGAAAACGTTCAGTAAAAACATGGCATTATAATCTTATGGGACCACCATTGTATAGGTGGTCCATTTTTGACTAAAACATCATTATGCGGTGCATGACTGTACCTGCTATGTATCAGGCCCTAAGAAAGGCACAAAAAACATACATTATTGGTCTAGATTTACTGTTGGTGGAGAATGTTGGATAATAAAAGGCTTTCCTCCAACAAAACCTTAGACCAAAGCCCATAATATGTAAACCAAAAGAATGAGTGTCTCTGTTGAGCTATAGGTGTTGGCTGGGCCCTGTTGGCTCCTCTCTCCTCCCTTCAATTGCCACTCCTGTGGCCATGGAGACAACTTGGAGAAGTGCCCAGAGCATAGTTGGAAAAACAGTGCTCTGTTGAGAAGGCTTTGACTGGGCCAGGCACCACAGGAGAAAACGGAGTGAAAGGAGGTAGGAAGGCAACAGAGGAGTTGTTTTCCCATGTGGCATTCTGGTTGAGGGGCCCAGCTTCTCTGATGAGGGGTTTAGCTGATGTATTCTCCTGTGCCATGAAAAAGCCTCCTCACCTTGCCTGAGAAGCCCCGTGACTTTGAGAAATATCCTTACGGCAACATAAACCTCTAGTCTCCAATCAAGTTTCCAGTCTGGATGCTAGGTGCTGGAAAGACGATTGCCCTGGACACTTTTCCCACTTCTTTCCACTTAAATCCCATGTGAAAGTAAACAAGGATTATAATTCTGTCTGATGCCCACTTCTCAGCATTCACAGAGTACTGCAAAATGCATCCCTGCCAGTTGAGAGCTCTGCCTGCAGACATCAGGGAACCTTGAGAAGTCTGACCTCCTTGCAGCCTTTCTCTCGCTCTTGCTGGGCCCTGGCAGATAGTGATTTAGCAAAGACAGGGATGACTTGGAGGACTCACCTTCCCCTGAATTCTGCACCCACCTCTCAAGAGTGCTTGGCAAAGGCTTGGGAGCTTGTCATCTTTCATACTCAGCTTTTGTATTCTGGACAGCCTCCCTGGATATTTTTCTATCTTGTCTGTGCTAATGGAGACCTTACCTGTTAGAGATCCCTTCCTCTTTCTGCTCTCTGTCCAACACAACCCCTTAGAATAATAACAGGAACAAAAATGAACAAACAAATCGAAGCCTTGCATTTGAACATCTTACTATCATAAAAAAGCACATTGGCTTTGGAATTGAACGAAGAAAAAAATGTAATGGCAGAAAAGAGCTTAATCCACTGCCTGAAGCATGGCAAGGTATTCCCTAAATCTGTGGGTGACAGATAAGTCTGCTGTTGTTACTACTGCCAGCACACCAGGGACTGCTGCCAGACATCCCTAGGCACACTCCAGAAGGAATGTGTTCCTCCTGCCCTTGTTCAGCCTTTCTTCTTTTCCCCTAGACTGGACCCTTGAAGTCCCAGAATGCCTTAAAGTTGAACCTCTCTGGGTTAAGTTATGACAAATTGATCTGCTCACCTAAGGCACAGCTGCCGCAAAGTCAGACTGAGATGCAAAGCTGTCTAGGGAGCAAGAGTGCGCTTGGGGTCAGCCAAACTTTCATCTGGAGCCCCCATTTCACTGACGGTAGATAACTCTTAAATTTGCTTTTGGAAAGGTAGGTTTATTTTGTTTTTGTTTTTTGTTTTGAAATATAGTCTTTGCATGGTAAACTGGCAGAAAGCTTCTGGAGCCAATATATAAGCAGAAGAATAAAAATAGAAAAGAAATTTGAGTGTGTGTTGCTGGACTAGAGGGTTGTGAAAGCAGTGACACCCCATACGTCCCAGGCCAAGTGGGAGGCCAGCTCTATGACAATCATCTATAGACAATGAGGTACCTGAAGAGGGGAGACTGCTCTCACTGCCTGGCTAGAGGCCTGCTGAGATGCAGGATCTCTGGGCTCAGCCTGGGGCTGCCATCAGAGCAAGCAGGATCATAGTGAGGAAGGTCACAGGAGCATAACAAAGCCCCATCACCTGGGATATATGGGAACATAGAGATGGCACCTGCTTGTGACCTGGAGAATCTTAAGCATTGGAAAATGGTGGGGGTGGTCCCGGATGTCAGGAAGAAAATAGAGAGGGCAGCAGTGAGGTATCCTTGGCTCCTGTCCTGCCTTGTAACCAGGAGGCATGTGTTTCTTATAGACCAGACTGGTGCTATAAAGGGAAGCAGAACTTAGGCTATCTTACGTGTAATCTATACACTTAAGAAGGCCTTTTAGATGAAGAAACTGTTAGAAAGAGGCTACATTTTTTACTGCAGTGGGTCAAAAGCTGAGGAGTCTCAAAAGGTCAGCCAAGGAACCCATTACCCATGCCAGAGAACTGTGTATGGGGAGATCCTGCAAGTTCTTTCTAAGAGCCCACACTGGTTCTCCAAGAGAAAGCCAGCAATGGATGTCTGCCACTCAGAGAACATCAACAGCCAGACTACAGTAGCACCAGTTAAATGACATCTTCTTTGTGTTTTAAATCTCATCCCCTCCCCTACCCAGAACAAGAAAGAGCCAGAAAAGGATGAGAAGGATGGGAAGGAGAATTTTTTAAAATGTTCTTTCCCCACTACTCGCCTCTGAGCAATGGTATGCTGCTGGCTCTCTTGGCGGAAAACACCCTGGTTTGTAGTGGTTGCCAATTTCCATGGTGCAAATACTCCCACCATGGCTGATTTAATCCACCAACCTAACACTGAACTTGGAATTGCAAAGAGATGCTAACAGTTGGCTTTTGCTGAGACTTTGATCCATCTCCAACACACTGCTGCAGCTGAGCCACAGATCAGGCCTGAGCTGGAGTGGGAAAAGAAAGGGGGTGGAAAGACAGGGGAAGATCTCAATTGAGTATGAGATTGAAAACTTTATTTAGACTAGGCAGGATCTCTTTACAACAGCATGAGGCTTAATAGCCAAAGTGGGCCTACTCTTGGAGTTGAATGTGATCAAGAAACTTCATAACCTCTAAAGATGGTATCAAGAACTTTGACAGAACGATGAGCCAGAGTATACTTAAGACAGCAGTGAAACATAAAACCATTCTCTGCTTGTATCTCATCAAGCTCAGACTGTTTAATGTTCATGTTATGTTTCAGTCCCACAGGACCCCTCAGGAGCTGCTCATTTATTACATTCCAGAGAAGCAATGAATCTTTTGTGGATCTTTTTACCTTTCATTCATGCTAACCATCCTCCTTCAGAGAAATGAGTCTGAACTTTCATAATGAGAGTTCATCACATTTGTTTCACAGAAAATTAAGAAATTTGAACAGTATGAGTGCCATCGAGTGACAAAGCAGAAACCCAGCTAGTGGCAGGAAGGATAGACCAGGGAAGGCATGTGTCCTGATGTCTCACTGCCTTCCCAGCTCCTGAATCATCCTTGTGCTGTATATGGCCATTACACTGTGAACCCTCTGCAGACACTGAGCTAGGTCCTCAGGAGTCCACCTGCAGTGGAAATTTCTCTTGCTAGACATAAGCTATGAGAAGGAGAGATTGCTTTGGGAAGGGAAACAGTTGGAGCAAGATGACTCTCGACAAGGTGCCTAACAGACTATGACCCATCATATAGGCAAGTATACTTTAGACATCCCTCACCTGCTCAAGTTCCAGCCTGGCCCAAGACACCATCACCGTCTGTCTAGAGAAGCAGTAATCTTCTAACTGGTCTCGCTAATTCTATCCTTGCTCTGTATCATATATTACACACACAGTAGCCAGAGTTATTCATTAAAACCCAAGTCAAATCCTATCTGCTGAAAAACAAAACAAAGGCTCCTCCAAAGTCCTTCCAATGAACTCACCTCCTACCACTCTACTATTCACTCTTCTCCAGCCACACTGATCACTTTGGTATTCCTCAAACCACCAAACATATTCCCACCTCATGGTCTTTGTACTTATTGTTCTCTCCCCCTGGTATTCTTCCCATCAGAGGCCATGTCACATACTCCATCATTTACTTAAGACCTCTTCTCAAAAGACATGTTAAGCAAAGGCATCCTGACCACCTTCTATAAAAAGCCACTTGCCCGATCCCATCACTTCCTATTCCCCTCATTCTGGTTTATTTTCTGCAAGCACTAACACCACATACATAGTATATATTAGCATGTTTGCTCACTGTTGTCTTTTGATTTGCAATGGAGTTTAAACTTCAAAAGAACAAGGACTTTGCCTGATTTGTTGTATCCTTAGCATAACAAATGAGCCGATGCATGTAACAGCAGCACAATAGATATCTATTACATTAATAAATGTTCTCCTAAATAATATGCATTGACAACTAACAAAATGTGGGGAAAGGATCCTCCAAGCCTAAAGAGCAAGAGGCATTCCATGAATCATCCCTTTCCTTCCTCACCATGAGATAGATGGGAGAGACAGAAAGTTCACCCGCTTTAGAATTCTATTTTTATAGAAAGGACACAGATTCCTAAAGAGAAGAAAATAAACACATGTTGGGAGGAATATTAAATTCCACTAGAGCTATGTTTACCCTCACTAAACCACATTTACCATCTTTTCATCTCCCTCTGTCCATGTCTATCTCTTCCTCACTCCCTTAATTCTTTCATTCCATCTACATTATTTATAACTTTGGAAGTAGTAGTCTCAATTGACCAGTGTAAAAGTGATTATATTTCATATTTCATCCCTGAAGCAAGTAAAGAATTCTCTAGCAGGCTTGAAACTTTCTGCTTAACTAGTGAGATGTTTTAGCTGACACTAGCATGGTATTTTTTATTGAGGTATAAATTACCTATAGTAAAAAATATTGATCTGAAATATATGAATAGAAGGTTTTGATAGAAATATACATTTGTGTGACATATACACCTATCAAGACACAGAACATTATCATTACCTCACAATGATCCCTTGTAGGCAAATCACTATACCTTTCATTGAAGCAACCATTGATCTTGTTTCTATCAACATTCATTGTTTTTGTCTACTCAGGAATTTTATACTAATATACAATTTTTGCATATTTTGCCTGGCTCTTCTTGATCAGGATATTTTGAGATTCACTCATCATTAGTTTATCAAAACTTACTTTATTCTATTGCTGAGTAGTATTTTATTATAAGAATATGCCATAATTTGCTTATCCATTCACTTGTTGATGAACATTTATATCCTTTTCAGATTTCAGCTATTATGAATAAAGCTATTTTTAACACATATATGCAAATATTTTGTGTGTATGCAAGTCTTTTGCCTTTTGTATGGGGAGAGGGTGACTTGTGTGTGTTTTTTTTTTCTTGGATAAACACCTAGGAGTGGAATTGCAGAGTGATAGAGTACGTCTAGGTCTAACTTTATAAGAAATCGCCTAACTTAAAATAACTGAATTATTTTACCCTCCTGATATGGCTTGGCTGTGTCCCCACACAAATCTCATCTTGAATTCCCACATGTTGTGGGAGGGAACCAGTGGGAGGTAATTGTATCATGGGGACAGGTCTTTCCCATGCTGTTCTGGTGACAGTGAATAAGTCTCACAAGATCTGATGGTTATAAAAAGGAGAGTTTCCCTGCACAAACGCTCCTCTCTTTGCCTGCCACCAACCAAGTAAGACGTGACTTGCTTCTCCTTGCCTTCTTCCATGATTGTGAGGCTTCCTCAACCATGTGGAACTGTAAGTCCAATTAAACCTCTTTCTTTCATAAATTGCCCAGTCTTGGGTAGGTCTTCATCAGCTGCATGAAAATTAATACAGTAAATTGGTAGCAGTAGAGTGGGCATTGCCACCCAAAAATGTGGAAGTGACTTTGGAACTGGGTCACAATAGAGGTTTTGGGGGGCTTAGAAGACAGGAAAATTTAGGAAACTTTGGAACTTCCTAGAGACTTGTTGAATGGCTTTGACAAAAATACTGAAAATTATATCAACAATGGAATCCAGGCTGAAGTGTTCTCAGATGGAGATAAATAATTTGTTGGGAACTGGAGCAAAAGTCACTCTTGTTATGTGTTAGCAAAGAGACTGGTGGCATTTTGCTCCTGCCCTAGAGATTTGTGGAACTTTGAACTTGAGAGAGATGATTTAGGGTATCTAGCAGAAGAAATTTCTAAGCAGCAAAGCATTCAAGAGATGTTTTGGGTGCTGTTAAAGGCATTCAGTTTTATAAGGGAAGCAGAGCATAAAAATTCAGAAAATTTTCAGCCTGACAATGCAATAGAAAAGAAAAATCTATTTTCTGAGCAGAAATTCAAGCTGGCTATAGAAATTTGCATAAGTAACTAGGAGCCGAATGTTAATCCCCAAGACAATGGGGAAAATGTCTCCAGGGCATGTCAGAGGTCTTCACAGTAGCCCCTCCCATCACAGGCCCAGAGGTCTAGGAGGAAAAAGTGGTTTCATGGGCCAGGCCTGGGGTTTCAGCCCTGTGTGCAGCCTAGGTACTTGGTGCCCTGCATCCCAACTGCTCCAGTCATGGCTAAAAGGGGCCAATGTACAGCTCGGGCCATGGCTTCAGAGGTTGAAAGTTTCAAGCCTTCACAGTTTCCATGTGGTGTTGAGCCTGCAGATGCACAGAAGTCAATAATTGAGGTTTGGGAATCTCCACCTAAATTTTAGACTATTTAGGGAAATGCCTGGATGTGCAGACAGAAGTTTGCTGCAGGTGTGGGGCTCTCATGGAGAACTTCAGCTAGGGCAGTGCAGAAGGGAAATGTGGGGTCGGAGCCCCCACACAGAGTCCCTACTGGGGTACTGCCTAGTGGAGCTGTGAGAAGAGGGCTACTGTCCTCCAGGCCCCGGAATGGTAGATCCACTGACAGCATGCACCATGTGCCTGGAAAATCCATAGACACTCAATGCCAGCCTGTGAAAGCAGCTGGGAGGGAGGCTGGACCCTGCAAAGCCACAGGGTCAGAGCAGCCCAAGACCATGGGAATCCACCTCTTGCATCAGCATGACCTGGATGTGAGACATGGAGTCAAAGAAGATCATTTTGGAGCTTTAAGGTTTGACTGCCCTGCTAGATTTCATACTCATATGGGTCCTGTAGCCCCTTTGTTTCATCCAAGTTCTCCCATTTGGAATGGCTTTATTTACCCAATGCCTGTACCCTTATTGTACCTAGGAAGTAACTAACCAGCTTTTGGTTTTATAGGCTCATAGGTGGAAGGGACTTGCCTCATCTCGAATGGGACTTTGGATTGTGGACTTCTGAGTGAATGCTGAAATGAGTTAAGACTTTGAGGGACTGTTGGGAAGGCATGATTGGTTTTGAAATATAAGGACATGAGATTTGGGAGGGGCTGGGGCAGAATGATATGGTTTGGCTGTGTCCACACCCAAATCTCATCTTGAATTCCCATATGTTGTGGAAGGTACCCAGTGGGAGGTAACTGAATCATGGGGCAGGTCTTCTCCATGCTGTTCTCATGATAGTGAATAAGTCTCGTGAGATCTGATGGTTATAAAAAGGGGAGTTTCCCTGCACAAGTGCCTGCCACCATCCACATAATACGTGACTTGCTCCTCCTAGACTTCTGCTGTGATTCTGAGGCTTCCCCAGCCACGTGGAACTGTCAGTCCAATTAAACCTCTTTCTTTTGTAAATTGTCCAGTCTCAGATGTCTTTACCAACAGTGTGAAAATAGACTAATATACTTCCAAATAGCAATGTATAAAAGTTCTGGTTGCTCTATATCGCCATTAACATCTGGTGCTATCACCCCTTGTAATTTTAGCCATTATAGTAGATGTTTACTGGTTTCTCATTATATTTTCTCTTTGCATATCTCAGATGACAATTAATGTCCAACACATTTTCAAGAGTGTATTTGCCATTTAAAAATATTCCTATGTGAAATATCTGTTTTTCATCCAGTTTTCTTGACTTTAATTTTAAAATTATTTAGTTATAGGAATCTTTGTACATTCTAGAGATAAATCATTTTTCAATAGTATGAGCTAAGAATATACTCTACCCGCCTGAAACTTGTGTTTTTGTTTACCTAGTGGTGCTGTTTAAGAATAGAAGTTTTAATTTTGATAAAGTACAATTTACTAAAATTATTTACTTTTTTATGTTTCTTGAGTACTAGACAAGAAATGTCTGCCCATTCCTAGGGAATAATAACATTTTTCTATGTTTTCTTCTAGATATTTCATAATTTTAATATTTACATTGAAGTCCATAATTTTATATAAATTATTATGTGCTATAAAAGGTAAAAGACAAAGTTTATTTTATCTATAAAAATATCCACTTATTTTAGAACCATTTGTTAAAAAGACTACCTCTACCCCCATTGAATTACCTTGGTAACTTTGTCAAAAATTATATAACCATATAAGTGTGAATCATGTATTTCTAAACTCTGATTACTGTAACTTTATCGTTAGTCTTAAAGTCAATAAACTTAAGTTACCCAACTCTGTTCTTTTTCAAAATTGTTTTGTCTATTCTGGATTATTTGCATTGCATATAAATTTCAAAATAGAATCAGCAATTTCTACCAAAACAGCCACATGAGCTTTTGATTGTGCTCACAGTGAATCTATACATCAGTTTAGAAAGAATTACCAAATTAACAATGTAGTACTAAGTCTCCCAATCCCAGTAGAATACATTGTTCCACATATTTAGGTCTTTCTTAATTTTTTAAGCAGTGTTCTATAGCTTTAAATGTAGAGTTATTGCATATCTTTTACTAAATCATATTTTTATGACACACTATATTATTTAATTTCATATTCAAATTTTTGATAGTTTATAAAACAGTTTATTTTGTCTATTCACTTTGTGTATTATGACTTTGCTAAATTTCTTTATTAGTTCTAGTGCACGTGTTTTAAACTCAGAACTTTTAATACACACAAGCATGTTGCCCAAATGTTTGTTTGCCTTTTTCTTCCACATGCCTTTTATTTATTTTCTGTGACTTACTGCACTGGCTACTACCTTTAGTAAAGTACTGACTTGTCATGATAAGAGTAAACATCCTGTGCTCACTTCAGCAGCACAAATATTAAAACTGGAATAAAAAAAGGAGATTAGCAGATTAGCACGGATCCTACATGAGAATGACATGCAAATTTGTAAAACATTCCGTATTTTTATATAAAAGTGAAATTCCACAAAAAGATAGATACCATAATGAAGAACCAAACTGAAATCCTGCAGTTAAAGAATTAAATGAATTTAAAAAATGCAATCAAGACCTTCAAAAGCAGACTTGATAAAGCAAAAGAAAGAATCTCTGAACTTGAAGATAGGTCATTTAAAATTATCCAGTTAGAATAAATAAAAATAAAAAAGAGTAAAGAAAACCTACAAGAATTGTAGTACATCATTAAGTAACAAACATTCATTTTATAGTGATGCCAGAAGGAAAACAGATAGGCAAAGGTATAGAAGATCTATTTACTGCAATAATAGCTGAAAACTTTCCAATTCTGAGAAGAAATGTGGATGTCCAGATCCAGGAAGCTGAAAAGTCCCAAGTAGATTCAACCCAAAAAGGTCCTCCCTGAGGCATATTATAGTCAAAGGTAAAGAGAATTAAAAAAAAAAAAAAAAAAAAAAAAAAACACAAGAGAAATGTATTAAGTCAATATAAAGGTATCCTATTAGAATAACAATAGATTTCTCAGTAGAAACCTTACAGGCAAGGAGAGAATGGGATGATATATTAAAAGTACTAAAAGAAAACAATTGCAAGCCAAGAATGCCGTACTTAGAAAAGCTATCCTTCATAAACTCTTTCTCAGGTAAGCAAAAACTGAGTAAAATTGTCGCTAGACTGGCCTTATAAAAACAAGTTTAAGAAAGTTCTACATCTGGAAGCAAAAAGATGATAATCACTATCATGATAACACACAAAAGTATAAAACTCACTGGTAGAGCTAATACACAAATGATAAAGAGGAAAGAATCAAAGTTCATCACTACAGAAAACCGGCAACTAAAAAGATAAATGAGATAGAAAAATAAACAAGAGAAGATAGAAACAACAAGAAAACAATTAACAAAATAACAGGACTACATCCTTAACCTCAATAACAAGTATAAACAGATTATATTCCTTAATAAAAGATATAGACTGGTTGAATATATTTTTTAAATAATCCAACTGTATGCTGCCTACAAGAAACTCACTTCACCTTTAGAGACTCAGATATAACACAGACATTTAAAAGAGTAAACATAACTTTAAAATAACTGTTATAAATATATTCAAGGACTTAAAATATAGACAACAAAGTGTGTGAATTGTGGGACTGTCCACAGAGCCATATCTGGAAATTAAAAATTGAAATAGTCTGAATACTACCAAAGGGTGAAAACAAAATATTAAAGAGCAAATTAAGTCCAAAATGTGTGAAGGAGGGAAATGGTAAAGATAAGAGTGGAGATTAATGAAGTGAAGGGATAGGGAAAGATATTCCACACAAATGGAAATCAAAAGCAAGAAGGAGTGGCTATACTTATATCAGATAAAACAGATTTTAAGTCAATAACTATAAAAAGAGATAAAAAATGGTTATTATATAAAAATAAATGGATCAATTCAGCAAGATAATATAACAATTATAAACATATATTCAACTAACATCAAAGCATCCAGATATGTGGAATTGCAGATTGGTTAACGGGTGCAAGCATACAGTTAATTAGAAGGAATAAGTTCTAGTGTTCGATAGCATAGTAGGGTAACTGTAGCTAATGATCATCTAGTGTATATCTCAAAATAGCTAGATCAGAATATTTGAAATGTTTCCAACATGAGATGATAAATGCTTGAGATGATGGATATCCTAATTATCCTGATTTAAACATTATGCATTATATGCTGTATCAAAATATGTATAATTATTATATATCAATAAAAATAGTAAACATCCTTACATTTTCAAAGTTTTACATATTTCATCATTAAATATTATATTAGCTGTAGGTTTTACATATACATACTAGATAACTTTTATCTAGTTAAGGAAGCTTCCCTTAGTTTCTAGTTTGCTAGTTTTATCATTACTGGATGCTGAATATTTTAAACAATTGATTAATATTAAAGATTGGTGTTATTTTTTCTAATACGTTTGATAGAGTGTACTAGTGAATCTGTATCACCCTAGCATTATCTTGGTGGGAAGTTTATTAACTATAAATCAACTTATTTAATGATATGTAAGGCAAATTTTAAATTTCTTTTCATGCCAGTTATGGAATTTGTGTCTTTCAAAAATTCATCAATTTTATCCAAATTATCCAATTATTGGCCTACAGTTGTTCATTCTATTTATACTAGTACCTTACTATCTACTCATGGCCTGTATAGAATTTCTAGTGATGCCTACACTTTCATTTAGATGTGCTAAATTACCAAATTTGTTTATTTTCTCATTTTTTTCATGATTCAGCTAGCTGGAAACTTGTCAATTTTATTGATCTTTTTAATGGCTCAACTTTTGTTGATATTTTCTAGGGTTCATTCATTTTCTTCTTAATTAATCTCCACTCTTATCTTTACCTTTTCCCTCCTTCACACATTTTGGACTTAATTTGCTCTTTAATATTTTGTTTTCACCCTTTGGTAGTATTCAGACTATTTCAATTTTTAATTTCCAGATATGGCTCTGTGGACAGTCCCACAATTCACACACTTTGTTGTCTATATTTTAAGTCCTTGAATATATTTATAACAGTTATTTTAAAGTTATGTTTACTCTTTTAAATGTCTGTGTTATATCTGAGTCTCTTTATGTTAACTTTTTTCTCCTAATCTTGGGACACATTTCCTTATTCCTCACATGCATAGTAATTTGTTGTTGTTTGCAGGAAAGTGATACTACAATGCTAAGAATATGCATTTTGTTTGTTTGTCTTCCTGTAGAGTGTTGAGTTTTGTTTTAGAAAGTAGTTCTTTCACAGCCTAATCAGTTTTGTCCTGGAAAGTCTTGTTTTTAGGCTTTGTTAGGGCAGATATATAGTAGTTCTAGTTTAAAGTCTATTTGTAAAGTGTACTTTCTGTAGGGTCACAGCTGAATATCTGGCAGGAACCCTACCAGCACTGTTTGACCTACAGAACCTTCATTTGGCTGTTAGCCTCCCTAGTACCAGTTCTGTTAGACTTCACAGTCTTATGCTGACCAGGAGAAAGACCAATTAGGAGATCATTATAGGCCAAACACACAGATATCATTGCTTCCCAGGCACAAAGTTTCCCCCTCAAAATATGTAAGGGTTACAGGAGAGTGCACACCAACATATATTCTCTTGTGTTTTAATTTTCTTGACTCAACTAGAGTATATAATGTTTAAGGGCAGAGGCCTTCTCTAACAAACACCAAGTCCTTGCTCAACACAACACTTCCTGCTAGGCTCAGAATAAGTTTGTCTTGCCGAAAAGTGTTGGCTTGGGGTGTAATGTGACAGAGGAATGAGAGTAATGAGTTCTACGGATCTGAATATCAGTACATCTTGACAGGTGCCAAAAATGAAACACATCAAAATTTTTGGCCCAATTTCCCAAAAGAATACAGAAGTCAAGAGAATTATTTAATATATTAAGCAAAAAAGATTAGGCTACTGAAAATATTATAACCTGCTTTATAGTCCACCAAGGTGGAAAGGACATGGGTTTTCTACTAAATAATCTTGCATTTAATTTTGGTTCCCCACTGATTAGCTGAATGGGCTTTAAAAATTTATTTGCCCTATCTGAAACTTAGTTTCTTCACCTGTGAAATAGAGGCATTAATTTACTTTTATAGGGTTTTTGTTAGGCTTAGAATGGCAAATGTAAAATATCTAGTTTTGTGAACCGTAGTAAGGGCTCTAAGGCTGTGGGTTTGTTCCCTTATCCACATCAGTAAGTAAAAATGGCTATGAAGAGGGAAAGGTTTATGTGTCTAATAAAATCAGGAGGCTTGGATTCTCTGGAAAAGTATGCCTCTTTCTGAGTCTCAGGATTTTTTGTTCTTTGTTTCATGAGGGATTGACCAAGAGATCACTCAGATTTCTTTGGGTACAACAAACATTCTATAGGTCTGTGAATACTAACTAGGTCTGCCTACAGCCTCACTGACTCAGCCCTCCCAGCTAATACTATTCCCATGACAACTAACAAAAAGGCAATAGAAAGAAGTTAGGGAAACAAGAGATCAAAGAAAAATAATGAGGCAGGCTTCAAAGCACAAAGAGAAAAAGGAGGAGAAAGGGGAATGGAAAGCAAATGAAAGCTAGTGGTAAAGAGAACACTAGGCTGAGAGCTATGATGTTGTCAGCACCGTCAGCTGACAGCCCTGCCCATCAGAATTCATAGAGATGACACAGGGAGAAGAAACCTGTAGAGGGCTGGGGGCTGCTTTGAGAGGACATAGATCTTACAAGGTAGAAACTGCCTGAAGCATCATAGCTTAATTTCTGAACTTCCAAATCACCAACTGAGCTTAGCTTAGAAATGGCAATTCATAAGGTTCTTTAAATTTTAACTTTCTTTAAAGAAAAAGATATTCTAATTTTTTACTGTTTTTGTTGCTAAAATACTTAATTCATATTTCCAATGGGAAAGAGTCAGTGAAAGAGAGTAGGTTATAGAAGTCGTAGAGGAGAAGAATGATCATAAATAAGAAATATTGTGTCCCTAGAATGGGTCAGACACTGTTAGTTGCTTTTCCAAAATACTCAACTTTGATTATCCTTCACAATTCAGAGACACAAGCCAGCTGGAGTAACACACAAAAGGGGAATGATATTGAGTGTATTTGAGGACAATATGTTAAATGTTAAGTTCATGTGTATCTTTAAAGTAGGGCTAAGGGACAAGAAACATTTTATAAAACCTTGCTACAAAAACTTGGTTCAAAGACGAAAGGCATCAGGATCACTAGGAAGCTTATTAGAAATTCAGAATCTTAGGTGCCTTTCCAGACCTACTGAATCAAAATTCCAAGATTTTATTTGAACCCTAAAATTTGATAAACCCTGAATTAGAAAATGAAAAGAGACTGCTAATAATTCCTTCTGCAATTATACTAAGTAATTTATCTTCAACACTCTGTTTTTATGTTTTAATAGTAATGAAAAATCCTATTAAGGTTGTCATTTTCTATGTTGGGTAACTGTAGGGTAGGAGGAAGATGACTTGGGCTAGAAGCTTTACTTTGTCACCACTATTATGACATGAGAAAAATAACTTACGTTTTCTAAGTTTCAGTTTCTGCTTCTGCAGAATGAGGCCAATTCACATAATTAATAGTGTCACAGTGTTAAGAGGCAGACACAAAATAAAGAGTATGAATCATGCTATACCTCTTCCCCAAAAATTTCAATGACTCCTCATAGCCTACAAGTTAATATCTAGTGTCTTTAAAGGGCATTCAAAGTTCTTCACTCTAACGCCAGGCATAGTGGCTCACACCTGTAATCCCAGCACTTCGGGAGGCCAATGCAGGAGAATTGCTTGGGCATCATAAGGAGACCCTGTATCTACAAAAAAATTAAAAAAAAAAAAGTTAGGCATGGTAGTGCACACCTATAGTCCCAACTACTTGGGAGGCTGAGGCGAGGATTCAGCTTCCTGAATCCAGGAGGCTGAAGCTGCTGTGAGCCATCATTACGCCACTGCACTCCAGCCTGGGTGACAGGGAAGACTCTGTCTCAAAACAAACAAATAAACAGCAACAACAATAAAGTTCTTCACTCTAGCTCTATCCTACTCTTCCACCTTCATTACCCATTATATTTTCCCATGAATCCTGTACTTCTGCCTTTCCCTAAAACATAACATTCTCTTTCATTTTCCATCCACACATCCATCCTGTTTCTTCTGCCAGGAATAAGCTCTTCTCTTTCTGTAATTACAAAAATTCTACTCATCCAAGAAAATTCAGTTCAAAAGCATCTGCTTCACAAAGCTGTTACCAGTAACACTAATTGGACATCATTTAACATTTCTCTGTACAGATACAGTGATTTACACTTTCTCTACAACACTATTTCATTCTTTCTTGAGTTGTTGCTGGTTGAGTATGTATCTGAAATTGCCTTTGAAATGTAAAATACTCAAGGAAAGAGATTACTTGTTATTCATCATTACAGTTCCCTCAACAACTAGCACATTACTTTTCACATCATATGTAGTAAATGTTTGAGGAAGTTAAAGATGAAAAAAGAAAGCTTCTCAAGATATACATCTAGAGATACTTTTGTTCTGAAAATTATCTGACAACATTATAATGTGGTAGGAATTGCCAATAAAATAAGTGCCAATCTTAACAATATGAAGATAGGAGACAGAGATGGTATACATCACTCTATAGATAGAAATGTAATTAATATGTGGTTCCATCAGTATATATGCAATGCTTACTGTGGGGTCCTTGACCTCCAAGTTGTACCTCCATGCTGTCCTTTAGTTTGGGCCATTGAAGAGGTGAGGTTTCAATCAATTCCCTTTAGAATAAAATTATCTTCATTGTTACTCATTTGAGGTTAGTCAATTGAGTAACCTCAATTGACTGGGGCTGATTTCTTAGTAAAGACAAAGGGTTGATTTCTTAGTAAAGCATGGACAACCTTATAAAGGGCATGAGGGCTAGTTTTAAAGAATTCAGTAAGAGATTGTTACAGAGAAGACACTGAGCAGAAATTCAGTAGATTTAGACATAAGTTATAATTCCGGCACTGTATAACTCTGGGCAAATTACTTAACCTTAGAGCATCATTTTTCTATCTCTTAAAATGATTACTATAAGTAGACAACTATTGCTTTTTTGTAATTTGTAAATTGTAAAAAAAAGAAAAAATTCTACGTATGGAAGGTATCACTGGTAAATTCTGCAAAAAGGACAAGTTTAGACTTTAACTACCACCGGTTTATCAGACTGTAAAGTAATGGGCATTAGAAGCCAATGACTTTAATTTAGACCCATCCTTCCCTTTGTGTTATGAAGAAATGTGAAACTGACAACAAAGTGAAAGGTTATCTATTATTTTTTCCCCTGACCCCAGATAAAGTCCCTATCTTATCCATACAGAGCCAGGAGACACAGACTCCTTTCTCCACACCTCATCTAGTTATTGAAGGGGAACTCACTGACAGAATCCAGAACAACTAAAAATGGCATAAGAACAGAAAAACAGAAACAGAGATGGCTTTAAGATAAAAGTTTAAACTGCCTTTCTCCCCAAACCTAGTCAAAAAAATAATTTGACTTTAAAGATGGTTCCATGAGGAGGGAGGAGGCAAGATGATTTTATTCCACTTCTGTAAGTTTACCTCCAAACACACAACTTCTAGCATAAAAATACTGTGGTAAAGAATATGGGTTTGGAAGTTAGACTGACTTGAATTTGATTCTAGGTTCTGTCAGGAGTTAGAAAGGAGCTGAGATTTTTACCCTACTTGCAAGCTAGTAAGTTAGCTTGCCGGTTTTATGGATGCTGGCATAATATGTAAGACAAAGTATCAGACACCAAGGAGAGTTTATTACAGCTATAGCAGTAGACAGAATATCAACATCTTCTGTCAGTTTTCCAAGTGCCAGTGCTCAAGGGCTGAGGTCTCTTGACACCTGTACATACGGTGGGTTGTGTTACAGGAGAGGAACTCTGAGCTTGGGGAACCCAAATCTTTTACGTAGTAAGCATGCCTGCACTGTGCTCCAAAGGGAGACTCTATCTTCTTCTTTTATTATCCTAAACATTAAGTATTCCTGCCTTTGCTTCAGAGGTAAATACGATCTCTAGCTTCCAAAGCTGTTCACCATACAAACATCCTTCACAAGATGGTCCAGAGCAAAGGCAGCCATGCCACTGCTTACTGTATGAACAGAAACATAAGCTCCATGGAGAATTGTCTCCCAACAGGTTTTATTTCACTTATTAGCTATAATTAAAAAATCAAAATTTACTTCCCTCTCAGCATAAAGTTGTAGGTTTTTCTTCCCCATATAATGAATGCAGAAGTAGCACTTATGAGGATAAAATGCAGTAATTCATATTAAGTCCTTAGCATACTGTCTAGTACATCAATGAGAGCTAGTTTAATGCAGCAGAATGATGATAGAAGTGTGCCAGGAAATGTCTTTAAATCTGCCCCTAACCCACAGTCCATTCTGGTTGATTAACAAGCACAGAGGCAGCTTGATGTGATTTCCAGGCTAAGTAAATATAAGAGATGGCACCATATAGAAGAGTCTTCCTAGCTCTATAATTTACTGCATTTCTGACATTGGCCACTTAACTTTACTAAACATCATGTTCCTCATCTAGAAACTGTCTTAACTGATCAGGTGGTTGTAGCATTTACATGGAACACTTGTGTGATAGGTAGCATTTGGCACATAGTAATGGGTGTTCAGCAAATAGTGGTGGGCTATGACTAAGTACTGGTAACTACCTAAGTCACCTGGTTCAATGTAACACTGAAAGTTGTTTTAAAGCATTTTAACATCCACCACCACTCCTTCAGAATCACTGACCACCCATCCAAAAAGAACTACTGAACAACATTCATGCACCAGGGGATATAGACCATTCCAGATGCTCAAAACTCCCCAGGGGCTGTAGACCTTTTTACATGCTTGAAGCGCCATTATTAGAACATTAATGGGGACAGACAATGTCCCCTTGAAAGTCTCACCTTAAAATTATGTAACATGGCCTCTTAATATCCAAGAATCTTAGAATCCTAAACTTTGAGCAGAAATGATTGGTGTATAAGAATCTCAGATCCTTGAGAAATATACTTCTCTTCCACAGTACTGAGTTTCATAACTTTAGCAGTCTGAGATACGACTGAGAAATGCTAGGAGAATCCATCTCCTTCTCTACCCACTCACCCACTAATTGAGAGTTTCTGCCATCACTTCCTCCCATCCTATCTACCTAATTCCCTATATACATCTTATTTCCTTCTCTTTCCCTTCTCTCTGTTCTTATTTGATCAATATTTGATCTTAAATATTGACGATGTTCATTAAATTGGCATTTCTGTATACACCATGTATGAAGCATGCCGCTGAAGGTACTCAAACACAGTAGGTAACTATAGGAAGTACCAAAAATTTTAAGGAAGTGACTCAGGTTCATGAAAAGCATCTATCTACTTGAGATTACAGAGACATTCATATGTGAAATCTAAAAAAAAGAAACAAGCAAAACTATGCACACAGATTCATACATATGAAGCTAAGTGCCCATTTTTCTTCATCACTGCTCCAAATTCATCACTGCAAATTCATCACTGCTCCAAATCCAAGTCACTAATATTAGCACGTGGAATGAATACTAAGATAGAGACATCACTATGCAATTTGTAATTTGGGCTGAATAGCAAGCATATTATATACTGATGAACTTGCTAATGTCTCTACTTAGAGTTGTAGGAATGAGGGCAAGGGGCAAGCACAACTATGCCATTGTCAGTGCTCAGGCAGGAATGGGACAGCAATGCCAGAGAACAGCAAATACTTCTGCTATCCCCAACCATAAGGCTCAGGTTCAATGTGCCAAAGGAAATCTGTCTTCTAAAGCCCTTGAAGCCACAGGCTGTATTGAGAGTAATAGTTTGGTAATCTGCTCTTGGCCAGATGGTGTTTGCCAGATGAATAAATGAATGTGCAGCCTCCATTTCCAGTGAGACTTTGCTACCTCCCTTCATCCTCAACACTATCAGAGCCTGGGCAAAAAGTCAACCAATAAGATTCAAATTGTTCTGTTTCCAATTATGTCTTTGTGTTATAAACCATGGACTCATCTATAAACCATGTGGTGCAGACAGCCCAATTTAAATCCTGAAAGACTAAGAGAAACTGCTACTGCTCAGGAGACTCACAATATGAAATGAGACTCACAGGCATGTTAACCATAACATGTCAAGAAAAAGGCAAGGTTTCCCTCAGGCAGCAGGCTCAACAGCTCATTTTCTCTCCAGAGATTTCTTCTTTTGTTTCCAGGCTTTGACTATCTGTCCCAGCAGACAGAGATGTCTAGGAAACCCTTACTACAAATGTAAGCTCTAAAATTCAAAGCAGGAAGGCAGATGCTCTAGGAGAAAGAAAAAAGACTCTATTTTAAATAGAGAACACAGGCTTGAGATTTTCCATATTATATCTTAAGTAGCATACTCCGTTATCATCCTGTAAACACATAAGTATATAACAACAGGACTATCTCCTTCAAGTTTAAGACCATTTGCCATTTATACACTTACTTAATAAACATGTACAGATCTTTTACCCAGAGCCTACCTATTTACTTTCCATACACCGTCTTACTTAATCTTCAAAACACCCCTGAGAGATATATAGCATTACTGCCACTACAGATATGTTATGATTCAGATCAGGAACGCAGGGCTAAGAGAATAACTAAGCTCAAAACTCACAGATCGCAGAGTTGGACTTTTGACCTGGAACTGCCTAATTTTAAAGCTCAAAGCTCCTTGTGTGGAAACAGTAGTGATGACTCCACCATCTCAATGCAACCCTACTATCCATCTCTGAAAACAAAGAAAATTGAAAGAAAATCCTGAGAAACCCTTGTATATATATTCAATACACTGACGAGAGTCTCAAAGGAGACTGAAGAGATAGAGAGGCTTAAAAAAAAAAAAGAGTCCAAGAATATCGGCTGTGACAGAAACAAATCATATTCTTCAGAATTTTTTATTGCTAACCAATAGTTATACCTTTAATGTCTTTCGAGACTACTTCCAAAATCCTACTAATAAAATTGTGAGGATATGCTTATTTTGTCTCTGTAAAACCAGAATTGAAATGGATATTTCTCTAAAGTTTCATCCTACTTTGACTATATCATGTCATAGTTTAAGTGACACCAATATGCTGATAATTCAATATTTTTAACCTCCAACCCAGAGCTCTCTTCTGAACTCCAGTTGTGTATGATCAACTGACTACACATGCCTCTTTCGAGGTCTAATAACTATAGCATACCTAAGTTTTCCAAAATGGAGTTCCGGATGTTCTCCTCTAAACAAGTTCCACCTATTTCTTTCCTCATCTTAGAAAACAGCAATTAATTCCAGCCCTCTAGTTATACAAACTTTACAGTCATTCTCAATGCCTCTTCTCCTACCCTATACCCCATCCTTCAGAAACTCTTTTTGGCCTTCCCTTCAAAATATATCTCAAATCTAATGGCTTCTCACCATCACCATTGCTACCACCCAGTCCAAGTCCATGTCCTACATTGCCTAGATCTCTGCAAAAGTCCCTATGAGTTGCCCTGTTCTTGCCCATGCCCCCATTAGTCTAACCTCCACACAGCTGTCAGAGTTATCCTGTCTCAGCCTTCTGCAGTGTCTATTTAACTGGAAGGAGGAGCCAAAATCATTCCAATGGTCTACAAGTCCACACATGATCCGTTCCCTACCATCTCCATTACTTTTCTGATGTCATTTCATTCTGCTCTCACCACAGCTTGCTCAGCTACAGTTATCACATATTTTAGTCCTTCTGCCTCAAATGCATTTTCCTCAGATGCTCAAAAAGCTCACTCCCTCACCTCCTGTAAGTTTTACTCCAATAAAGCTTTCAATGAGGTCTTCCTCAGCCACCAAATCTAAAATTGCAATGTCCAGACATTCCCAATTTCACCTTTGATGTTTTACTTTTACTGTTACACTTAAAATATAAACATGCTATATATTTTACTGATTTTTCTTTTGTATTAAATGTCATCTCTTTCCAATTTAGGTTTCAATTTAAGACAGCGTGTTTATCTGTTATTTTCACTGGTATATATCCCCAGCAGCTAAAAAGTATCTGGTAAATAGTAGTTGCTCAATAAATATTTGCTTAATAAATCATCAAAGAGTGAAACCTATTGTTGGTTTAAGATAGGTAATTTTTGTCTATTGCTGATAGCTTTCTTACATCCTGTTTTTTAAAGTTTTAGATGTTAAATTTTATCAGTGCCATCTCTGCATTTGTTAAAATTATCACATACTTTGCTCTATCAAATATTAATATGAAGAATTTACTTATAATTGCTCTACAATTAAATAATCTTGCATTTTTGAGATAATGCTACTGACAGATTATTTGCTAAATATGCATTCAAATTCGACCGGTTAGTTTTTATTAAGTTCTTTCAAAAAAGTTTTTATCTTTTTTGCATGTGCTATGTTTGCCAGACTTGTGAATAAACATATGCAACCTTTATAAAATGATTTGGATATCTTTTCATATTTTTCTAAGCTTTTAAAGTTTATCTAATAAAAGTATATTGCAAAAGAGTATTTTTTTCAAATAAACCTTTTTGGATGTAATTATTTTGATAACTCTTGTTCAGTTAGATTTTGGTTAATGATCTACTCGAGTTTTCTACTTGTTTTTGAGTCAAGACAATACATTTTTCTCGGGCAAAATTCATCTATTTCACCAATGCTTTCCAATTTATTGTCATGAAGTTTTACATAGTGCTTTTTTCCCCCAAAATTTGAACCCTTCTGTCTTTTTCATTAAAAACTTGTCCATTTGGGTTTTCCCTTTTGCTTTTTGGCCTTTGAAAAGTTGAACTTTAAGTATTTTAAAAATATTTCATAGGCTCAATTCTGTTCTCTTATGCAATTCCTTAATTTTTGCTTGCAGCTTTCTTTCATATTTCTTTAAGAAATATACATCCCTTCAGTGTGCACTTTAATTTTTTGACCTAATTTTACTTTTATTTTTATTATTTATCTTCTTCATCCCTCTCCATTGCCACTAGAAGTCACTCTTATCTTACGTGGCATCTTAACAGATTCTTCCTTTCAGCTTTCTGCTTCTGTTTCATAAAGGTCTTGTCTTCCTACATCACACCAACCTTTTCAAGTTTTCCAAACATTTTAGGGGTTTCTGTAATAAGTCATTTACAGTGGTATACTCTTCCTCTGAGTATTTGGGTTCATTTCCTCTTTCCCTGTTTTTATAAACATGGAGGGAGGGTTGCTTGTTTGTTTCTTGGTTTTTGTTGTTGCTTTTTGCACAGATTTGTGTTTACCTCTGGACAAGATGCCTGAATGGTGCTTGGCTTCATTCATAACCACTTAAGTGCCAGTGGAATCTAGTTCTTACATTATTATCAGGATCACAGATCCAATCACAATTCTTGTTTTTTGTCTGCTTAATGCTAGTGTTCTGTTGAACTAAGATGGGATCAAATCTACATTCCTTCTATACCCATAACTTGGAATATATTTATATATTTTTGTATATATATTTATATTTATATATGTGTGTACATATTCATATAGATATACACACACACACACACATACACATTCAACTTGTGTTACCATGAGTGTTCTGCCTGTCCCTGCCTCCGTCTGCTGTGCTTTACTGCAGGGCTAACATCCTCTCTTGGAATCATTTATTCATTCATTCAATAAATATTTACTGGATACCTAATGTGTGCACTGCTTTCAGCATCAGTCTCTCCTTATTTTCTAAGAAAATGTTTTTTGAAGTTTGTTAGTTTAGAAAGAGTGGTCAAAAAATGAGAGCAGAAGGGCACAGTCTTTGTACTACCTCAAAACAGCACCCATATAGAAGATACAGAAGAAGGGCGGAACATAATTTTATGGTTCATAGATACCTGGGTCTCTGATCTAGAATGAAACAGATAGGATTCCACCTCTTTCAAATCACTGGCACTGTTCTGTTTTATAAGGTGACACATAATTATGGCAATTATTAATCAGTTTATCACTCTTAAAAGTAGTAAAACTTAAAATTGCTCCTATATTCTTACCATAAGATGTCTCTCACTCTCTCACACACTTTGTTTCTCCAGTGCCTTTTTTTAAGGGGATAATTAAATTTTAAACTGGAAGTCATCCATACTTTTCTTGCTATTGCCACTGCAGGGAGTTTGGTATATCCCTGGGCAAAAGCAGATCCTTCAGCCGTATTCTAACCACTGGGACTAACGTGGGCACTGAAGCACCATTGAACTCTGAAAAAGTTAAATAGACTAACTATAAGATAGGCCTCCTCAGAGTGTAATCTGCTTTCAAACCATAAAACCCACATTCCTGTTGAGCTCCAGCACAGAGCCTGCTGATGCCCATTTGGATAACAGGCACAGCATGTACTTGCACGAACAGCTGCTTCGCTTTTCCCCCTTTGGCAGGCAGGATATTGCAGCTAAAAGGATCTGGTATTTTCCTTCTAGCTGCTGAAAAGTCGGAAGCAATGTAAAGCTTATAAAGTCTTCTCTGGCCATGTGGTATTGTCTGGCAAAGGTACACAGGGAAAAGAGTGAAAGTTGTCAGTTACAGATACCACCTATGCAGAGACCCAAGCTCGGGTGTGAGTGGCTTCCATGTGAGAGAAGCATTTAGAGGCAATCATGCTTTAGGAGTGGGGAGAGAATGAGCTTTGGAGACAGACATGCCATTTTAGCTGTCAGGCCTTTTGCAAGTGACTCACATGAGAAGTCTCATGGCTTGTTTTCTCATGTAGAGAATGAAGATAACAATAGGTATCTCATAGGGTATAGAGAGGACTAAATAAGATAGCATATGCTAAATTCCTGGTATATAAAAGACCCTCAATAAAGGACAGTTCTGTTCTGCTCTGAACCAGAACTAGGGTGAGGCATGGGAGGCCCTCACCGTGGGTACAAAATTTAAGGCCCACCAAAAACTCAGTAATCAAGATAAATAATACTTTAATATAATACACTAAAAATTGAAATTAATGCAAACAACTATATGATGGACAAAAATATCAAAATTTTAAATAAAGGCAGAATCTGCCCTGTACTTTACAACCCTGGCTCACTCGCCACATCCTAATCCTGGCCCTGCTTACAGAAGAATTTTATTTACAAACACAGGAGCCAGCCACTGGGTCATAATGTATTGATTTCGTTCTTTAAAATATTGCATTAAAATATTATTTATTACTTAGTTTTTTGGCACATTAAATTTTGCACCTTAAATGAATTCCTTACTCACCTCATCTGGTCCAGGTTCTGGTTCTGCTTCACTATTTCTTAGCAATTTATTACTTGCCTTTTTCCATTTCTGTGAGAAAAATCCATGTGGTCTCTCTCCTCTTCACCCCTGCCAAACTCCTCTCCTACCTTGTTGTTCTCTCCTTAGCATGAAGAATTCTTACCCCTAGCTATATAATTTATTAATTACAGACATGACGACATTTATAGGAATATCTCAAACCTTAATGGTCTTGCCCCAGTTAACTCGAGCAGTAGGAGGTCCTAGAAGTTTTCTATAAAATATTTCCACGATGTCTACGGTGCTTACAAGCACAATCCAAGTGTCCCCTAGGTCCCAACATTTTGTAAGTGCCAAATAAGGTCACTTTTTTTCTAAAGGCCATGATGAGGTAGAGGGAGCCTTACAATAGGTTCTAGGGGAAATACAGAGATGTGTATATTAGAGTTACATTCAGGGAACTTAGTGACAGAGGAGGTGAAAAAGAAATGGGTACAAAATAATAATCTTTTATTGTGTATTATGTGTTAGAGTGTGTGTTATATGTATTATATTATTTAACCCTCATAAAAAGCTTCATAATGTATGTATTATCTTATTTTGCTGATAAGAAAACTGGGGCAAAGAAAATTAACTTGCATGATCAGCTAGTAACTGGCACTTCCAGTGTCTTTTCTGCTTTACATAATGAATTGTATGCAAGGCTTTACAACTTAGAAGAGAATTTTATGTATATTTTCTACTTTTATCCTTTCCCCAGTCATATGAAAATAATATTCCCACTTACTATGAAAAGAGATTGCAGTCCATAGCCACCAAGTCATCAAAAAAAATATTTTCTTACTCTAGTGCTCTATCCTTAACAACTTGCTGTCTCTCATCTAGGAATTTTTCATCAAAACTCCCTAGTATTGTCTATTAATATAAGCTTATTAAACTCTAGTTCTTGTCTGGATTCACTGGGCAACACTATATTCAGTCCTCCAAGTCAAGCCTAAATGCTACCTTTTGTGCTGAACTAGACATCCTCCATTTGCCCTCTAAGTCACTCTCCAGCCTTCTCCACCGTGAAGGCCAATGTGTAGGGATTACGTCAAGGAGTCCCTCTGGCTTCCTATTGGATTTAGCTAAGTGGGGATCCCCAGTGGGGAAGCAGAGGGAGAATAAAGAGTGAGGTCAGGGCACCTGGCTCCCTTGCTGTAAGGTCATCTCAGGCCAGTTATTCCCACCAACAAAGATCAGGATTCTCCTCAAGGTGAGCATCTCTGCTAGACTCCACCACTATTCAGAGCTGAGAGAGGAAACAGCTCTCCTGCTGCTTGCTGCTTCACTGCACTGTCCCTTGTGTTTTCCTACATTCTCCCACATCTTTGTAAATAGTCCTGATTTAAACCCTGATGTAAATGTGTTCCTCTCCTGTTTGGACCCTGGCTGATGTAGCCCTGCCTATGAATTTGAATCAAGACTGTTAGAGTTGATTTGATAGACTTGATATTCAAATCCTAATGCCATCCTGAGAGGGGTTATCAGAACATCATCTCTGAAACATCACTAGAAGAGCTCACCAGGAGTTATTTGTTCCTCATTATGCATTCATGGCATAATTGTTAAGCCTCTACTTTGTGCAGAAATAAAAAAGTCTATCTTGCCTTCACATCATGTACAAAATAGAGATAAGGGCCTAGGAACTTGGCAACAATTGGGCCAGAACAAGGATGATGAGCACTTAGAGAAAGAATTCAAGAAGTGGTGACAGCTCTCCGAATCTAAAAGTTGAAATTATTTTTAATTTTATATATATATATAGTCTGATGCTTACAGTCTGAAAATGAAAAGAAGACAAACTGGTGACATGATCTGAGACCTGAGGGCTGAGAAAGGTGTCTTAAAGACCTCTCAAACTCAAGAGGCTCAAATCTCCAAACTTTGTCTTCTAAGAGTTCTTCCTTGGGCAGAACTGAAACCTAGGAGTCATCCTTAGGCTCTCTCTCATCCTTATTCCCCATACAAAATCAATCACACATTTTCCTTGTGTGATATCCTTAGAATCTATCCAGTTCTTTCAGTCTTACCCATGATCTAGTACAAATTACTACCACCGCTTACTTGAATTACGATGTCTCTCTACACATGCACTTGCTCACGACCTGGCACAGACTATGAGCTCAAAAAATATGTGTTAAAGATAGAAATAAAACGTCAGGAAGAAAAAACGAGAGTGACTTCTCCAAATCAATAAAGAAGCTTTCATTATGCATCAAAATACTTCATTTTTAAACATTTCTTAAAATACTACATTTTTCTCTGTCCTAAAGTGTACTGGAAATAATTCAATATTTACAGAAGACTGAGGGTCATTATTGGGAAGCTTAGTTATTGTACGTTCTTCTAATGCTGGCTGACTTTCAACTTCTGTGCTTTTTAAATTCCTCAGCCTGCATGTCACAGATTTCCACTTTCTGCCTTTAGAGTTGGCAGTGTCCTTTCTGGCTACTGTCAGTGTTCCTGCCTCTAACAGCCTCTTTCATGCTTTCCAATTTGTTGCTTTAAATCTCCTGAAGACTGGGAAACTAGATAACCAAGCTGTTTGGATTGAGTGTCAAGTCAGACTGACATGTGCCAAGTGAGCCCCAGAGGATTCTTCTAAGTTGGAACAAATGGCCTCTAGTATCCTGAGACCAAGCACTGTCATCCCACTTCTGCCCACTGCTTTGCTTCTTTTTTTTTTCCTTTTCTTTCTCCTTTTTCTCCTTCTCCATCTTTTTTGTTCGTGAAGATTGGTATTCTATGGACAGCTAAGAGGAATTTTCCTTCCTTCCCTTCAACAGCAAACCCACCAAAATGGTGGACCTAATATTTAGGGTTTCAACATCCTTTTTAATTTTCACTATTTTTAGGTATTCAGTAACACATGCAAGAATCTACTTCTCTCCATGTTCTATTCAGAAGAACAGGAGAACTAGAGGAGACTTCCTTGGATAAATGGAGTTGTATTCTAAAAAGACTGATACCAAAGGCATCAAGCAGTTGAATGGCACTGTTAGCAGATCAATCAAGCCCGGGTACAGTGGTAATGACCTTCTTCCTTGTTTACTAACAAAGATATTCTCTCCCTTTTAAAAATTTTACCCAATTAGAATAATATTAATTACTTCCATTTTTGGTTAAAGGGAAGTAGTGGGGAGTCAAAGTACTCACTGTAAACCTAGGAAGAGTTTTGCTGGCTGTGGAGGAACATCAAAGCAAATAAGAGACTTGTATAGGGAATTTCACAAGTACAAAGCAAATGAGAGAGCAACAGCTCTCTTTTCTGTCTTGGATTTGAGCACTTCACCCTTTCAAGTTGATTGCATGCTTTCAAAATGCATTAAGGAAAAGCAAGAAAGATGGAGAAACAAGTTTGGAATGAAAGAGTTCTTACAAGCTGAGAATCAGGCTCTGATTTGAAGGACAATTCCTTTAATGTTTTTGAAGACTGGGTCTAACACTTGGTTTTGTACAGCCAGCTGGAGCAGCCTTTGTTATAACAGGCAATTTACCCTCTTTGATGCATATGTGATGTCGACAGGTCAGATTCAAAGGTGAGCAAAAATGGCAGCATGGTCTGTTCTCCAAAAAAATAGTCATTACTACAGTTTTCTACATGCTAGCAAGAGGCCAAAGACTCACCACATGTTTAGGGCTGGAAGACATTCTGATGAAAAGTGAAAAGGCCAGAAAGAATCCAGGTGGCTGAGCTCATCAAACAGATGGGCTAAGCAGGAAGCTCAGAATAGGACATACTTATATAAGGGAGGCCCCTCTCTTTTTGCATTTGTGGAATAACTAGAAACCATACAGTGACTCTAAGTATAGTTCATTGAAGGTAATTTCCCACCCAGGTATATTTTAAAACTGTTTTCCACCCAATGTGCTTATTTTACTCTGTCTCAGAATGGGTTTGAAAATCAGGCTATTCTAAGAAACTACCTTTGTAACGGGAAATACAAAGCATTAGCAGGAGTAAAAATGAGATGGTAGGCACCAAGGTGCACAGTCAGAGATATGAACACTAGTTTCATTGTATCATTCACAAACTAGTTCTGTGAGCTCAAGCAGGGTCCTTAAACTTCTAGTCCAGAATGTCTTTAATTTTAAGGGTATGGCAATATTACTTCTAAGGTTACTTCCAACTTATTTCAAGAATCTATGATTTTCAGGAATTTTCTGAACCTGAAATCTTATGTTTACCATAATGTTGGATGTTAGGCAGAACAGTGAAGAAAAGAAATCCGTATCTTATAGTAGAAAGAGCACCCGGAAGCAACAAGTATCATTTGACTTCCGTAAGCCTCAGTTTCCATTCCTGAAAAATGAGTATAATAAGAATGTACTTCATAGGACACTACTTCTATAAGTCTTCTAATAAGTCATGCTCCAGCCCTCAAGGACCATACAGTTTATTGTGTGACTGGGAAAGACCAATGCTGACATAGAGAACTATGATTCTCAAATTTTAATGTACATATAAATCACCTGGATATCTTGTTAAAAATGCAGCTTCTGGGATAGAATTCAAAGCAGATGATACTGGTCCTCAGATGATATTTTGAGTAGAAAGGCTATAAAACAAACATATTTAAAATCAAACACCATATGATAGTTATATGTATGATACTTTATGATACTTACCATGAGTGAAAGCTTCTATTTCTTTCCACATACCTAAATCCTACCCTCCCTTCAAGACCTGTTCAAGTGATATGGTTTATAAATACAGCCCAGACCACCATAGCCCTTTGTAAGCTCTTTCTTCTAAAAATCTTTGTTTGTTTTATATGTTGGCAACTGTTCTAGTAATCCTGAAATATGGGTCTGCTGGTCAACTGCACCAGAATCACAAAGGGAGCTTTTAAAAATACAGATTCCTGTGTCCTACTCTCAGTGACCCTGGGGTCATTTGTTCAGGAAAGTAGCAGGAGGTAGGGGCAGGACAGGACTCTGGATTTTAAAATTTTTCCCAGATGATTATGATATTGGATTGGTTTCACAGAAAGTACTAAAGAAATATTTCTCAGCATTGGCTGCATATTAGAATCCATCACAAAGTTTTTAAAACATACGGGCTCAGGCTCCAGGCCAGCTAATTAAATAAAGTCAATTAGAGCTCCCCAGGTGGTTCTAATGTGAGCCAAGTTTGAGAACCACAGCAAGTGGTAATGAAGTATACTGGTGCAAGTAGGGACCATATCAGATTGTTTTACCGCTGTATCTCTGATGCCTAACGCAGAACTGGGCATTTAACAAATATTCGTTGAGTGAATATATGAACTAAGATAATGAGTCTTCAGACTGTAAATTAACTCCTTAATCTCTTGCCTGCCTCCCAACAAGATTATAAGCACTAGTGTGTGGGGTTACAGTTAAGTTCTGGAGCAGATGCCTGGGCTGGAATCCTGGCTCTGCCATTCACCACCTAGAAAACGTAAGCTCCACAACTTCTTGTCCCTCAGTTTCCTCCTTTGTGAGATAAGAATGACAACAATATTTGTGCTAATAAAATAAATTAGGACACAAAAACCATGTGGAAATTGCCTGGTACAGAGAAACCACCTAATAATTGATAGCTATTTTTACATTGAATCACCAAGCACATAGAAGTTCTTAGAGTTCTGTAATGGTCACATCAATGAACACTTTCCAGTTATTTAACCAATAGATATTTCTTTAAATCATCTTTATTTCAGGCACTGAGAATTGTTACTGTAGATATAGCAGCAAAGGAGAAAAAACAGAACTTCTTTATAGAATTTAAAATATAGTTAGTGAGGTGTACAATGAACAAGTTATTTCAAAGTGATGAGTAATAGAAAGTTATTTTAAGTGTATCAACTATTGCAAAGGAGAAAGGATCAGGGGGACATAGAAAGGGATGGGAGGATATCTACTACAGTTTATAACTAGGGCAATTAACTTAATATTAAAAGTTAGGAAAAGGTTCCTGGAAAAGAAGGGATGTTCAAGTTGATTCAGCCTAACGAGGAGACGACAGAAGTTGGAGAGCATTCTAGGTAAAGGGAAGAGTCTTAATAAAAGCTCAGAAGCATGAAGAGCAATGTACCACAGGCACCAAATGAAGGCAGATGTGGCTGGTACAGAGCACAATCAAGGAAGGCTTTGAGAGATATGGGAGCTTAGGGTGAGTTTTGAAGAATGGGTAAGATTAGGAAGGGAACGAAAAAAAAAACAGGGGTTGAAGATAGGAAAGTAAGGATGAACATAGCATTCATTCATTCAACTTGTGCTAGATGCTGAAGATAAGCAGTGGGTGAAAACAGAAGAGATTCCTGCCTTCATGGAATGTACATTATAGGTGGGGAGGAAGACAATAAAACAAATCAAGTAATTAAGCAAGATTATAAGAAGTCATTATAAACAATATAAAAAAATAAGCAAGGTGCTATAATGGGGAAAAACTAGAATGTGGGCTGGAAGGAGATATGTCTGATAGGATTATTAAAGAGGACCTATGGATTTCCATGTAATGTGGTTCTATAGCAATGGACATGTCAAATTGTAGTCACCCTAGAAAGCCAGGCAGGTGACTTTGACATCTTTAGGAAACTGAGGTTGCTCGTTTTAAGGTTGTCTGTACTCCCTATCCTTTTTCTTTTACCTCATGATTCTTTCCCCTTCTCTACTAATAATGCAAGGCAAGTTCTTGGCTTTGTTTAGGAAATAATTCGACAGTGAGCAGGTGGTAGAAGAAAGCAGCTTTATTGAAGTGGCAGTGTTACAGCTCTGTGACTGCTCCTTGCAGAGCAGGGCTAATCCATAGGCAGTGTGCTGAGAGTAGCAGCCTATGGGTGGTTGGCAGTTGTATTTAAACACACGTTTGATGACATGCAAATAAAGGGGCAGGATATTCAGAAATTGGTGGAAAATGCATGGTAACGTCTGGTTGTTGCCATGGAAACAGGTAGTAATTTCTGGGTATTGCCATGACATTGGTAAACTGTCACGGTGCTTGTATCAATCCATTTTCACACTGCTATAAAGAACTACCTGACACTGGGTAATTTATGAAGAAAAAAGGTTTAAATGACTCACAGTTCTGTAGGCTTAACAGAAAGCATGACTGGGAGGCTGCAGGAAACTTTCAATCACGGTAGAAGGCGAAGGTGAAGCAAGCACGTCTTACCATGGTACAGCTGGAGAGAGAAGACGAAGGAGGAAGTGCCACACACTTTTTTATTATTATTATTATTATTATTATTATTATTATTATACATTAAGTTCTAGGGTACATGTGCATAATGTGCAGGTTTGTTACATATGTATACTTGTGCCATGTTGGTGTGCTGCACCCATCAACTCGTCAGCACCCATCAACTCATCATTTACATCAGGTATAACTCCCAATGCAATCCCTCCCCACACCCCTCCCCATAATAGGCCCCAGTGTGTGATGTTCCCCTTCCCGAGTCCAAGTGATCTCATTGTTCAGTTCCCACCTATGAGTGAGAACATGTGGTGTTTGGTTTTCTGTTTTGTGATAGTTTGCTGAGAATGATGATTTCCAGCTCCATCCATGTCCCTACAAAGGACAGAAACTCATCCTTTTTATGGCTGCATAGTATTCCATGGTGTATATGTGCAGTGCCACACACTTTTAAACAACCA
This sequence comes from Chlorocebus sabaeus, assembly GCF_047675955.1. Taxonomy (NCBI): domain Eukaryota; kingdom Metazoa; phylum Chordata; class Mammalia; order Primates; family Cercopithecidae; genus Chlorocebus; species Chlorocebus sabaeus. The sequence goes on along the minus strand of NC_132904.1, from coordinate 84,237,967 downwards.
AATCTCATGAGAATTCATCCACTATCTCGAGAACAGCAAGAGGGAAGTCCACCCCCAACACAAGGGGGTTACAATTTGAGATGAGATTTGAGTGGAGACACAGAGCCAAACCATATCAGCACTGATGGGAGCATCTTGCACAGATGGGCAGCAAGGGCAACTAGAAGCTGCCTTCAGCGCTGCTTGCTGATTGTGGTCTGTCTGCAGTCTGGTCCAGAGAATGAGTTCTGCCAGCCTCTTCGCTTCATAATGTTCCTTCATTAACTTCTCCCTTCTTTCTTTTTCTTCCAAAAATAAGTGGAGGAGGGAAGGGAGCATCATGTAGAAATCAGTGATATGACCCAGATTTGAAATCACAAAGAAATAATTTTGAGACATAAGCTCTACTCTTTATTAGCGAAGGGACCCAAAGCTTCAGTTTCCTCATCTGTAAATGGGGTAATCATATCTGCATTAGCCACAGTTCTTCAGAGGAACAGAACCAATAGGCTGTACATAGATGATGGGCATATATATATATATATACAGAGAGAAAGATTTATTTTAAGGAATTGGCTCATGTGATTGTGTGGGCTAGGAAGTCTAAAATATGCAGGGCAGGTAGATGGGCTGGAGACCCAAAGAAGACTTGATGTCACAGCTCAAGTGTGAAGGTGGTCTTAGAGGCAGATTGTCTTCTTCCTTGCGGGACCTCAGTCTTTTTCTCTTAACACCTTCAACTAATGGGGTGAGGTCATCCCGCATTATGAAGGGTAACCTGCTTTATTCAGTATCTACTGACTTAAATATTAATCACCTCTAAAAAATGTCTTCTAGACTTGTATTTGACCAAGTATCTGGGCATCATAGCTTAGCCAAGTTGACACATAAAAATAACAAACTAGTCTTTTTGCTTAAAACAAAGTGTGATTCTTTTTTTGCTGGGTAAACTAACTTCTAAACTTACATCCCAAAAACCTATTAACTGAAGCCAAAATTGATCTTTCTAAACTCTGAATGTGATTTATGGAGTCATTCCACAAATACTACTGAGCACATCCTTTGTGACAGATACTTGATAGAGGTGGTTTACTAACATGCAATTAGTCTGTACTTGCCCCAACGAATTTAGTCAGCTAGGGAGATGAGATTACAGACCAGAATAGTTCCTATTTACTGGAGCTCTACTAAGTGTAAAGCACTCTGCATTAATTATGTCATTTAATCTTCACTCTGACTTCACAATGTGGCAATGAGTAAATTCTGCAGATTAAGTGGTTTGCCCAAGGAAACAAAGGCTACTAAATGCCGGAATGGGCATTTGAACCCTTGTCTGTCTGATATCAATTCCCTTGAGCTCTTCTGCCTTCCGGTTACAAAGATAACCCTGTAAGATAGTTGCTATAGAAAAGGTTTGTACAACATTCAGTGAGGGCACAGGAAAAGGCATCCCTAACTCTGCCTGGGTAAGTCAGGGATGACTTCACAATGGTTATGGTGATCTTCTGTTTGAAATCATTAAGGCCTTCAATGGGGAAAAGGCATCCTGAATATTAATTAGCAAAACACCTAACATACTGCCTGATAGTCCTGTTCACTCTATGCTTTGTGTTGAACATTCTACACTTCCTCTCCTGGTATCCTTTGCACATCTTTCTCCACACACCACTTTTCTCTTTGGCAAAATTCTATTTGTTTCTACAACTTTATTGTGTTCTAGCTTTGGTGAGGTATAAGTGATAAAATTTGCATATATTCAAGATATACACTTCATATATGTATACACTATGTAACGATTACCACAATCAAACTAAATAATACATCCTTCAACACACATAGTTGCCACTTGTGGGTGAAAGGCGATAAAGACACTTAAGATCTGCTCTATTAGAACATTTCAAGTAAACAATACAGTCACCATGCTATACATTAGGTCCCCAAAGTTTATACATCATATAACTGAAAATTTGGATTCTATAAACATCTCCCCATTTTCCTCACCCTGCATCCCCTGGTAACCACCATTCTATTCTCTGCTCCTATTAGTTCAAATGTTTTAGATTCTACATTTAAGTAAGATCATGCAGTGTTTGTCTTTCTGTATCTGGCTTATTTCATGTAGTATAACATCCTTGAAATTGATTCATATTGTCAAAATGTCAGGACTTCTTTTTAAGGCTAAATCGTGTTCCACGATATATACAGCATTTTCCTTATCCATTCATCCATTCACGAACACTTAAGTTGTTTCCATTACTCAGCTATTGTGAATAATGCTGCAATAAACATGGAGGGTATGTATCTCTTTCGGATACTGATTTTATTTCCTTTGGATGTATACTTAAAAGAAGGATTCTTGGATCCTAAGATTAGTTCTTATTTTAATTTTTTGAGGAATACTGTTTTCCATAATAGCTGTACTAATTTACATTCCCACCAACAGTGTACAAGGGCTCCCTTTCTCTACACCCTCAGCAGCACTCCTTGCCCCCCACCTTTTTTTTTTTTTTTTTTTTTTTGATAATAGACATTCTAAAAAGTGTAAGGTGAAATCTCGCTGTGGTTTTGATATGCATTTGCCTGAAGATTAGTGACATTGAGTAACTTTTCACATACTTCTTGGTCATTTGTATATCGTCCTTGTAAAAATGTATATTCTGGTCCTTTGGCAATTTTTTATCATTTATTATTATTATTATTATTATTACTATTACTATTACAATTGAGATGACATTTCACTTTTGTTGCCCAGGCTGGAGTGCAGTGGCATGATCTCGGCTCACTGCAAACCTCTGCCCCCTGAGCTCAAGTGATTCTCCTGCCTCAGCCTCTGGAGTAGCGGGGATTACAGGCACCCCCCACCACACCCAGCTAATTTTGGATTTGTAGTAGAGACACAGTTTTGCCGTGTTGGTCAGGCTGGTCTCCAACTCCTGACCTCAGGTGACCCACCTGCTTTGGCCTCCCAAAGTGCTGGGATTACAGGAGTGAGCCACTGCACCCGGCCAGCAATTTTTTAACTAAGCTATCTTTTTTGTTATTGAGTTGTATGAGCTCTTTATATATTTTGGATGTTAACCTCTGAACAGATAAGAGGTTAATAGGTCAGATAGTGTGCAAATATTTTCTCCCAATCTGTAGATTGCCTTTTCATTTTGTTTATTATTTCATTTACTATGCAGAAGCTTTTCAGTTTGATGTGCTCCTACTTGTTTATCTTTGTGATTGTTGCCTGTGCTTTGGGTGTTATATCCAAAAAAATCATTGCCAAAATCAATGCCAAAGAGATTTTCCCATGTTTTCTTCTAGAAGTTTTACAGTTTCAGGTCTTATGTTTAAGTCTTTAATCCATTTCTGGTAAATTTTTGTATATGGTGTAAGATAAGGATCCAATTTCACTCTTTTACATGTCGATATCCACTTTTCACAATGGCACTTATTGAAGAAACTATCCTTTCCACATTGTGCATTACTGGCACTCTTGTCAAAGATTATATTATATATATTATAACTCACACATATGATGTGCATATGTGAGTTAATTTCTGGGCTTATTCATTATTCTGTGTATTTATTTTCATGCCAGTGACATACTTTTTGATTACTATGCCTTCGTAGATTTTGAAATCAAGTAGTGTGATACCTTTCAGCTTTGCTCTTCTTAAGACTACTTTGGCTATTCATGGCCTTTTGTGATTCCATATGAATTTCAGAATTGTTTTTTTCTATTTCTGTGAAAAATTTTACCAGAATTTTTATAGGTATTAAATTGAATTTGTGGGTTCCTTTGAGTAGTATGCACATTTTAATAATATTACTTCTTCCACTCCATGAATGAAGGATATCTTTTCATTTATTTGTGACTTCTTCAATTTCTTTCATCAATGTAATAGTTTTCAGTGTATATATTTTCAGTGTATATATTATATATATTTCAGTTCTTTGGTTAAATTTATTCCTAAGTATCTAATTGCTTTTAATTCTATTGAAAATTGAATTATCTTAATTTCTTTTTTTGGACAGTGTGTTGTTAGGGTATAGAAATGCAACTGACATTTGTATATTGATTTTGTATTCTGCTACTTTACTAAATTTGTTTATCAATTCTAACAGGTTTTGGTAGAGTCTTTAGGGTTTTCTGTATGTACAATTATGCTATCTTAAACAGAGATAATTTAGCTTTTTCCTTTCTGATTTGGATGCCTTTTATTTCTTTTTTCTTTTATAAGCTAGCTCTGGCTAAGACTTCCAATACTATGTTGAAGAGAAGTTCTGAGATTGGGCATCCTTGTCTTGTTCCTGATCTTAGAGGAAAAGCTTTTCAGTTTTCACCATTGACCATGATGTTAGCTGAGAGCTTGTCATATATGACCTTTCTTATGTGAAGTACAGTCTTTCTACACCTAATTTGTTGAGGGTTTTTATCATAAAAAAAAAGATGTTGAATTTTGTCAAATACTTATTCTGCATTTATTGAGATAATTATGTGATTTTTAAAATTTGTTCTTCTGCATCTATTGAGATAATTATATGATTTTTAAAATTTGTTCTGTTTATATACTGTCACATTGATCAATTTGCATATATTGAAACATCCTTACACCCTAGTGATGAATGCCACTTGATTACGGCATTTGATCTTTTTAATATGCTGTTGAAGACAGCTTGCTAGTATTTTTTTTATTTTTGCACCTTTCTCATAAGTTTTAATATGTTGTGGTTCCCTCTTAATTTGTCTCAAGATAATTTTTGTTTCCCTTTTGATTTCTTCTTTGACCCATTGGTTGTTCAAGAGTGCATTACATAATTTCCACATATTGGTCATTGTTCTAAGATTCTTTGTTGTTTATTTCTAGTTTCATACCATTGTGGATAGAAAAAATACTAGACATGATTTTAATCTTATATTTTTAAGATTTGTTTTGTGTCCCAACAGATGATCTCTATCCTGGACAGTTTTTTCATGTGTGCTTGAAAAGAATGTGTACTGTGCCACTATTAGATGGAATGTTCTGTGTATGTCTGTTAGGCCCATTTAGCCTGTATCGTTAATTCAAGCCTGCTGCTTCCTTATATTTTATTTTTATTTTCATCATAATTTGTGTTTTTTAATTTTTATGAATACATAGTAGGTGCATATATTTAAGGGATAAATGAAATGTTTTTATATAGGCACTTAAAGAATTGCACAATAATAACATCATGGAAGATGGGGTATCCATCCCCTCAAGCATTCTTTGTGTTACAAACAATCCAATTATACTCTTTGAGTTATTTAATTAATTAATTTTTTGAGACAGAGTCTCACTCTGTTGCCTAGGCTGGAGTGCAGTGGTGCGATCTCAGCTCATTGCAACCTCCATCTCATGGGTTCAAGTGATCCGCCTGCCTCAGCCTCCCGAGTAGCTGGGACTACAGGTGTGTGCCACCATCCCCAGCTAATTTTTGTACTTTTAATAGAGACGGGATTTTGCCAAGTTGGCCAGGCTGGTCTCAAACTCCTGACCTCAAGTGATGTGCCAGCCTCAGCCTCCCAAAGTGCTGGGATTACAGGCATGAGACACTGCACCTGGCATCTTTTAGTTATTTGATAATATACAATTAAATTATTATTGACTATAGTCACCCTATTGTGCTATATGACACTAGGCCTTATTTACTAATTTTAACTTTCATACCCACTAACCATACCCTCCTCCCACATATACACCACCCCGCAACTTCCCTTCTCAGCCTCTGGTAGTCATCCTTCTACTATCTATCTTCATGGATTCAATTGTTTTGATTTTCAGATCTCACAAACAAGTGAGAACATGCAGAATATGTTTTTCTGTCCCTGGCTTGTTTCAATTAACATAATATCCTCTAGTTACATCTATGCTGTTGCAAATGAGTGAATCTCATTCTTTTTATGGCTGAATAGTACTCCATTGTGTGTAAGCACCACATTTTCCTTATCCATTCATCTGTTGATGGACACTTAGGTTGCTTCCAATTCTTGGCTACTGTGAACAGAGCTACAACAAACTTGGGAGTGCAGATATCGCTTCGATATCTTGATTTCCTTTTTGGGGGTATATACCCAGCAGTGGGATGACTGGATAGTACAATATCTCTATTTTTAGTTTTTTAACGAACCTCTGAAATACTCTTCATAGGGTTGTGGTAATTTACTTTCCCACCAATAGTGTACAGTGGTTCCCTTTTCTCCACATTCTTGACAGCATTTGTTATTGCCCATCTTTTGGATATAATCCATTTTAACTGGGGTGAGATAATATTTCACTGTAGTTTTGATTTGCTTTGCTCTGATAATAAAAAAAATATGAAATGCTTCACCAGTTTGCATGTCATCTTTGTGTAGGGTCCATGCTAATCTCTGTATCATTCCAATTTTAGTGTATGTGCTGCAAAAGTGAGCACTGACATTTCCATATGGATTTTCTGTCTGTATGATACATTCATTGTTGAAAGTGGTATGTTGACATCTGCTACTATTATTATATTCTAACTATTGTCTATTTCTTCCTTTAGTTATGTTAATATTTTCTTGATATACTTAAGTGTTTTCCTGTTGGGTGTATATGTTTACCGTTGTATCCTTTTAGTAAATTGATGCCTCCATCATTATATAATGACCTTCTTTGTCTCTTATGACAGTTTTTGATTTAAAGTCTACTTTGTATTATATAAGAATAGATACCCCTGCTCTCTTGGTTTTTATTTGTATGAAATATTTTTTTCTATCCCTTTGCTATCATCCTATTTGTGTCCTTAAGACTAACATGAGTTGCTTGTAGGTAGTATGTTGTTGGAGCTTGTTTTTTAATCCATGTAGTCACTCTGTGTCTTCTGATTAAATAATTTATTTGCATTTAATGTAATTATTGATGGTAAATAATTTATTATTGTCATTTGTAATTGTTTTCTGACTATTTTGTAATGTCTTTGTTTCTTTCTTTCACTCTTGCTATCTTCCCTTATGATTTGTTGACATTTTGTGGTGGTATGCTTTCATTTTTTTCTCTCTGTCTTTTGTGTATCCACCAGAGTTTCTTTTTCTTTGTAATTAGCATAGACCTTACATAAAACATCTTATAACATTCTATTTAAAACTGATAACACCTTGAATTCAACTGCATTTAAAGCTCTTCAGTTTTTCTTCTCCCTCACACATTTTATGCTATTGATGTCCCACTTTGCATCTTTTTATATTGTGTATCTATTAAAAATTATTGGAACTATAGTAAGTTTTAAAACTTTGATCTTTTAACTTTTATTCTAGAGTTAAAAGTGACTTACATATCACCATTACAGCATCAGAATATTCTGATTTTAACTATATACTTACCTTTACCAGTAAATTTTCCACTTTCATGTGTTTCATGTTGTTACTTAGCAAACTTTCATTTCAACTTGAAAAAAGACTATTACTTTTGTAAGTCAAATCTAGTAGTGATGAAATCCCTTAGCTCTTGTTTATCTGGAAATATCTTTATCTCACCTTTATTTCTAAATGACAGTTTTGCCAGATATATTATTCTTAGCAGTTAGTTTGAGTCTTTTGGCACTTTGAATATATCAACCCACTCCCTTCTGGCCTGTAAAATTTCTGCTAAGAAGTTCACTGATAGACTTATGGGGGTTCCATTGTGTATGATGATCTCTTCTCTTGATGCTTTCAAACTTTTTCTGGCTTTCACTTTTGACAATTTAATTATACTGTGCCTTAGGGTATTATTCTTTAGGTTGATCTTGCTTGGCTTGGGTTCTTTAAGCTTTATGTATCTGAATATCCATATCTCTTCCAAAATTTGGGAAGTTTGTAGCTTTAAATAAGATTTATGCCCCTTTCTCTCTCTCTCCTTCTCGAATTCCCAAAACTCATAATTTATTCACTTAAAGGCATCTCATAGGACTCTTACGCCTTCTTCACTTTATTTTTTTCTTTTTGTTTCTCTAATTGGCTAATTTCAAAGGTCCTGCCTTGAGTTCACTGGTTCTTTCTTCTGCGTGATTGACTGTGCTACTAAAGATCTGTATTGTATTTTTTATTCTGTCATTTTATCATTCTGCTTCAAGATTTCTGTTTGGTTGTTTTCATACTTTTTATTTCTTTATTAAACTACTCATTTTATTAATGCATTGTTTCCCTGATTTTGTTTTCTATCTGTGTTCTCTTGCATCTCAGTTAGCTTCCTTAACATGACTACTTTGAATTATTTTTCATCCAACTAATAGTTAACCATTTCCTTGGGGTTGGTTGTGCAAGGTCTATTAGTTTCCTTTGGTGGTGTCATGCTTGCCTGATTCTGGATTGTACAATGTAGCCTTGTGTTGGTGTCTGTACATTTGAAGGAACAAATATCTCTTTCAGTCTTTATAGAACTGATTTCAACAGGTAAAAACTTTCTCCTGGTGGGTCCTCATGGTATTGCCTTTAGGATCATGATCAAATAGCACTTTAGCCTGTTCTCCAGTGGAGTCCACAGCTGAAAGACCTGTTACTGTGGATAAATGTGGCTTCCTCCAAGTCACTGGAAGGTCTCCTACTGGGTCACTGGGTAGATCTCTGGGCAGGCAGGACTGGCTCCAGACTGAGAGGGGTTGGAATTGAGTCACAGGGCTGCATCAGGGTCCATAACTGAGACTAGAGTCGGCAGGCCTACTTCCAGGGACATGAATGGGCATGCCTCTTGCCAGGTTCCTTGGAAGGCAGAATGCTCCCTGGACTGAGGCAAAATACGACTGAAGCTGAAAAATAAGACTGCTTCAAGATATACTGTCAGACCAAATTCAGCAGGCCTGACTCTGGAGGCACAGATGGGCATGTCTCCCAGAGGGTCACTGAGTGGGCAGGACTGCTCCCGGAGTATAGCCGAAAGAAGATGGAGCTAGGTTGGAAGATCACTTCAAGACTTACGGTGGAATCAAGGTGGACTGGCCTGTCCCTGGGGCAATGAGCAGGAGTGTTTCTCAACAGGTCCCTGTGGACAGGATTGCTCTCAGATCACTCCTGAGAGGAGCTGGAGCCAAATTACAGGGCTGCTTCAGGATCTACAGCCAGGAATGAGGTCAGGGGGGGCTGTCTCCCTTGGCACAGGTGGGTGTGACTTTTCCCAGAGCCTTTGCCACATGATTCTAGTGATAAGACCAAGGCCTAACAAGGATGTCGCTGAGTCTACAGGGGGACCAGGCCATATCTAGTGATAGCCAGAACCACAGTTGGACAGCCCTCCTCTGTCTTGGGCTCCATGGAGGTTTTACAATCTCCTATCTGACTTTCAAAGCTCCCACAATGGCACTTTTATCTATGGATGATTGCCAAATTATAGTTGCTATGAGGAGATAAGAGAGTGGGATCTCTTTCATTTAGATAAAGTCTTCCCTGCTCCACCTGTGCCCACTTTCTAGATTCAGTACACTGTTTTCATGTGTCTGTCATAGCATTGAACACACTGTTTGTTTGGGTGGTTAGTTGGTTAGTTGGTAAGCTTCTCCAGTAATGTAAATTGTAGAAGGTAAAATTGGTAACTTAATTTCCATATGCCATCATTAGTGCAAGGCATGACACAGAGTTTTGATATCATTGCAAAATAAACAGAATCACACAGATCTATTTATACCCATGCAATGAAATGTATATTTGAAGGCACTTGATTCTCTTCAGATTACACATTCATCCCTCCTTACAACTTTATAGTGACCATGAGAGCTTCTTCCCCTCCCAAGCTTCCAGAGTCACAACGTTTAATATTTTTATCTCTATTTGGTACTATTTAGTAACAGGTTTTTCATTTATCACAACTATGTAATCAGATAGAAAAATATGTTCATTGTTGAATTGAAATAAATTGATACTGACATCATGTGGTATAACAGATTCAGTAGGTAGCTGAGCTAGAAAATTCAGTAATAGTTTGTTTATACTAGCAAGAGGGAGTGTATCTGGCTGATAGAACTTATCCGTATCCTGATTGAGATAATAGTTACATGAATCAATCCTTGTATTAAAATTCATAGAATTATACACCAACAAGCCCAATATTACTGCTGAATGAAAAATTTTAAAAATCAACATCCAGATAATATGCATAGTGAGACACTGGATATACAAGTAGACAATGGCCAGACTACATATGACAATTGAAACTCTTAACTTCATCTAATTGAAACCTTCATCCCAGGAAGCCAAACCATAATTTCTGTAGCAATAGTTCTAGAACAGTCATAGCTTGGTCAATGACTACCAGCTTTTCCAAACTTTCATCCTGACTTCCAACTTAGGACCAACCGGAGTAGGTCAAATATGCTCTTCAAACCAATCACAGATGATACCCTAGCCTCTAGTTACCTCACCTCCAACTTTTTAATGTCAACAGCCTCCATTCAGAGCACACCTGAAGCCTTGCCCTTTCTTCACTATAAAGTTTTCTCACTGCCCTGCCTGCCTTTGAGTTTCTGTCAAACACAATGATGGTGATCAATTTCCAAGGTCTGAATAAATAGCTTCTGTTTTATCTAATATAGTGGGATTTTTTTTCATTATTTCCACAATAGGATACAATCATTTGTGTTGAAACAGAAGAGTGTGTGTGTGTGTGTGTGTGTATGTAATGTTTATATATGCACAGACTATGAAAATACACATACACACACACCAGAAATGTCACTTCCTAGATAGAAAGTTGGTTGGCTGGGGAATGGGGGTAACAGTGAGATTGATTTTTCAATGTATTCCCTTTTGAATCTTTTGAATGGTCCTCTCAGATCAAATAATTAATTTAAAAATAAAATTTGAGGCTCACTTAAATGTGAAGACTTACAGATTATAAGGAAATTTATTTATTATTCAAATTCACAAATAATCACAGTCTCTAAAAGTAACCTGTTTTATAATTATTATATTTAGAATAAATCAATGATAAATTGATAATTGATAATAAATCAACTGATAAATTGGTGAGTTGTTTAATATTTCTGGGTCTTATTAACCCCATGGATAAAACAAGGACAATACCAGCTTGAGGAAGTTGTAGGGAAGGTTAATTGCTGGTTTACACATGTGGTTCTTGTCATATACTAAATATATCAGCTGGGTAGGCTAGCTGCTGAAGAAAACAGAATCCAACATTTATCACTCAGATACAGTAGATGTTTCTTTCTTGCTCATAGAACAGAGAGAGTGAATGAGTTAGTGGGTGACTCTCCTTCATGTAGTCATGAATGCACCAAACTAAAGGATCCCATTCTGGAAGAAACCCAAACTGATTGACAGCGGTCCTTCCATCTTCAAATATATGACTTATGAAATTTTCCTGAATATTGTCTCCATCCAGCCAGGTTTAATGGAGAAAGAGGAGGAGGAGAACACACAGAAGGTTTGCATGGGCCATACCTGGGAGTAGAGCCTGTTACTTTCACTCCTATTCAGGACTGTCAGATTTAGCAAATAGAAATGTAGTACAGGCATCCTGTACTTTGTCCAGTTAACTTGAATTCCAGATAAACAACACAACTTCTTTTAATACAAGTATGTCTTATGCAGTACTTGGGACATATTTATACTAGAAATATGTTTTTTATCTAAAACTTAAATTTAACTGGGTATCCTGTATTTTATCTGGCAACTCTATGAGTACAACCCATTGGCAAAAACTCAATTACAGGTCTACATATAATTAAATTATAAAGGAAGCTGGAAAGTGTAGTCTAGTTGTTTCCCAAGAAGAAGAGAGTAAGAATTTTGTTAAACAAGTAGCAGTCTATGCATAGTAAGAAATGAACAAAATTAGGACGCTTCTTTTTCCCATGTGTGTGGGAGCCTGACCTGGAACACCGGACTTAGACTTTGGGTACAAGAGTACAACTCAAACACCTGCCCAAATAGGCTCAACAAAAGCTGTACCAATTGGAATGTGTCTTCAGTAAACTACAAAAATAAAATAAGACGACAACAGTGAAACCATGCTGGAATCATTCATCAAAGTCAGACAGTCCCCATGCGGCCTCCTTCTGTGCTGTGTGTTTAACCTCTGGGGAAGCAGTACATTCCACGTGGACTCTAATAAGCTGCCTCTGGGAGCGATTTGACTCATGAAGCTGACTACTGTCTTGAGCAGTTTAAAGAACTTGAGAATTATTTTTTTTAACAAATCCCCTTGTAATGGTTGAAATCTCAGCATTCATTTATATTCATCTTAGAAGTTGGCACCCATAGCTCACAGGACTGGTAATAAAATTGACAATCTGCTACAGTGGAACTCATACGGGTGTTATTAACTTTAACTGAATTGATCTCAACTAGATCACCGTCAGGGGCGATGTGGTAACAATTGATTTTTCCAGCTCTGAGAGAATTCTTAGTTTACTTATTTTCATTTCTCCATAGACCATTTTTTTTCCTTTGCTTGGAGATGTATGGCAGCATTTCTTTCTTCTTTCTCTCTCATTTCAATTTGAAAATAGTATGCTTTTAAGCACAATATTTAGGGAGGAAAAGCAAAGTGATTTAGAGGCTTCAAAAACAACTCATCGAAGCCCATAAATTTGGTAGCTGTAGATGTTTAAACAGGCATTGACAAAGAAGGATGTACTCTTTCTGAACATTATGCATTTCAACCATGTGTGACCACTGTTATGGACTGACTTGTGTCTTCTCAAAATTCATATGGTGAGCCCTAACCCAGAATGTGCCTGTATTTGGAGCTAGCATTGATGTCCTTATACGAAAAAGAAGAGACAAAAGTGTTGTACACGCACAGAGAAAAGACCATGTAAAGACACAATATGAAGGCAATCATCTTCAAGTGAAGGAAAATTAAACTTGCCAACACTTTGATCTAGGACTTCCAACCTCCAGAACTATAAGAAAATGCATTTCTGTTGTTTAAGTTATCCAGTCTGTGGAATTTTGTTATGACAACCCAAGCTGTGACGAACATACCCACCCACCCAGTACCCTTTGCGGATTACTGTGCTTGGTGTTTCCTAAAGGGCTTAGGGAGAATACAGCATCTCCTCTATCAGCATTGGGGTAAATCGAGGCACCAAGATGCATATTCCTGGCATGCACATACCGTTTCTCCATACCTAGAATGTACACTTGCTGCCATCCCCCTTGCTCACACCTGCATCAGGAGCCAATGCGGAAACACAGGCATTACAAGGAAGGATGGAGAGTGGAACTCTGGTATAGCAGGCCCTGGGTCCTGCACTTTCCTAGCATCATGACCTCAGGCACTGTGACCTTGGCCAGTGAAGTTCTTTGGACTTCAGTGTTATTATCTGGACAATATGAATAATAATACGATACCTACTTCTAAGGGTTACAAGCATCCAAGAGAGCAATATATATGAAAGTGTTATCTATAATGTAGAGTACAAAACAAACAGATAAACTTGGAAGTAATAACAAGTGTAGCAAGGTTCTGATAGTAGAAGGTTATAAAACTCGCTCTTTCATTCAAGACCAGTCTGGCCAACATGATGAAACCCTGTCTCTACTAAAATACAAAAATTAGCCGGGCATGATGGCGGGTGCCTGTAATCCCAGCTACTCAGGAAGCTGAGACTGGGGAATCACTTGAACCCGGGAGGCGGAGGTTGCAGTGAGCCAAGATCGCGCCACTGCACTCCAGCCTGGGTGGCTGAGTGGGACTCTCAAAACAAACAAACAAACAAATAAAACCACCTCACTCTTCCTAACTCTTTCTATTTATTACCTCAGACAAATAATTTAGCAATTTATTTTAAACTTCTGAATATACAGGGCAGGGGGTAAGTAGCTCAAAATCATATTAGCTAGCTAGAAATCATATTTTTAACAACCTGTAAGAGAGTGGTTCTGTGACAACAGGATGTATAAATTAATGAGTGATTCCTGAAGATGTAGGGGGAAGCTAGAACAAATTATAAATAATTAAAAGTATGAGGAAAAATCAGGAGAGTTGGTTCCCCAAAGAACGAGACTCTGAGCTCACAAAGGCCCAAGTCTAGCCCCCATTTTGTCTTCCTCTTATGAACCATGTATTGTAGACAAGTTACTTAACCTTTCTAAGCTTCACAGGCTTGTTGAGGATTAAACAAAATCATGTATGTGTATATGATCTGTGAAGGTAGTTTCTTTTTTGTGTAAGAAATATGTATTATTTCCTATCCTGGCTCTACCAATAACTAATTGCTTGACCTTGAACTTACCTTTTCTGAGCTTGTTTTCTAAGCTGAGTGCTATGATTTCCTTCCCTTATAATAAGCTATGATTTTAAAAGGATGAACATCGTGGCTGCATCACGAGGTTGATAACTAAATTCAAGTTTCTTATGTAACTGTGAAATAAAACTTACAAATCAGGACTAAAACAAAGGGGCAGTGATTTGAAAATAGCTCTCCATAAAAATGTTAAACAGGATCATAAATAGAAAATTGTGGCTCTGGAGCCTTTTTCTTCCAGACCATTTGGTCATTCAAAAAATGTTTATCAGGTATCCACCACATGTGGCACACAGGTCTAGAAGCTGGTGAGGCAGCCAGGGCACAAAGCCAGCAGTGGGGGAACTGTGAAGAGTGTAGGGCATCCACAGCTGTGTGCAGCGGAGGACTTGAACTTGGAGCCAGCATGAGTAAGCTGAGCAGTGAGAGGAGGTTAAAGGTGCAGAGTAGGATGTTGGTATCTAATTTTATGAGAAGGAACAATTCCCAATAAACACAGCTCTGTTCTGCTCTGACCTGGGGTTGTCAGAAGTGGAGCCAAAGCCATCTTGGCCTCTGTCCTGGTGAGGGGTAAAGGGAACATCTACTGGCCATACAATCCCAAGCCAAGCACATTGACAAAGGTTACCCAAAGTATGTCCTTACTTAAAAATTCAAAAATTACTTTATTTCTGTAGCCACAACCAGACCAGGCAGTCAGGGTCAATGAACTTAACCCCTCTGAGTTTCTTTTTTTTTTTTTTTTTTTTTAAATCTAACAAACGAGTCCTATGTCACTGGGGTTTTGAGAAATAAAATTAGGTAATATATATTAAAACACTTTTAGAAGTTGTACAAATATGAACTCTCATCATTATTGCCATCATTTGTCTCAAAGGGATTTGCCATGTGGAACAACCCACTTCAGTCTGGTTTTACAGCAGATGGCTGCCAGAAATATCAATAGCAGCAATTTTCCAAGTCATTCTTCAAATTCTGCTTACTGTTCATTATCACCTTTATTGACTTAGCCCAGCTGCAGGCACCAGCCCAGTTCCATCATTCTGTCACTAGGACTCTGCTGGCTAATTTGTGGTTTCCAAAGGAGGAAGAATGCAGAGGTAGGAATGCAAGTGCAATACAATAGCTGGCATAGGATGAGGACAACGACCTTCCCATATCTCCTCTATCCTGGGTGGGCCCTCACAGAGAAAGGGCAGGACTGGTTTCACCTGAGCCTGGGATTAGAAGGGCCCATAGCTCTGGAGTCTGTGTCTGTAAGCATGAGAAGAAACTTTAGCATAGCCAGTCATTGCTGCAATATGGGCATTCTTACAGATTTAGAAGCAATGTCATGTAGTAGATTGAATAACAATAATAATGCCCTCCATTTATTGGGAAGCACCGTGTGCCTAGCCTTCTGTAGATGCTTTATAAATTGACGAGATTCAAATGTCAGCTTCATCCATTCCTGGCTATGTGGCCTTGAGAATGTTACTTAGCCTCTCTATGCCTGTTTCCTCATCTGCAAAATGTTTATTTTGTGAAAATTGTTACAAGAATTGCATAAATATATATACACATATGAAACATATATCAAAGTAAAATAGAAATGTATAAAATATAAAGTATATAATATGTAGTGTATATTACGTAAAACATCTATAAAACTTAGAAAAATTCCTGGGACATATATACCATATGAAGTATTATTATCAATTATGACCATCGTTATCAGCATTATCATTATTATAAATGTCCTGTATTAGTTTCCTATTGTTGCTGTAAGTTAGTGGCTTAAAACAGCACAGACTGATTATCTTACAGCCCTAGAGTCAGAAGTCTTAAGGTATCAGCAGAGTTGTTTTCCTTCAGAAAGCCCCAGGGAGGATTTGTTTCCTTGTCTTTTCCACCTGCATTCTTTGGCTCGTGCCACTTCCTTGCATCACTCCAATTTCTGCTTCCATTATCACATCTTCCTTTCTGACTCTGACCTGCCTACCCCATTCTTATAAGAATCTTTGTGATTATATCAGACTCAAGAGAATAATTCACAATGATCTTCCCATCTCAAGATCCGTCCCTTAATCACATCTGCAAACTTGCTTTTGCCATGTAAGTTAACGTATTCACAGGTTCTAGGAATTAAGATGTCGATGTATTTGGCCGAACATTATTCTGAAGACTAATATATTTGTATGGAGATTTTACACTAAGGAACTGACTTGGAGTGGTTACAAAAAGCTAAATATGCTAGAGGTGGGCTCCAAATTTAGGTTGGTCTTGTAAAACCCATGCCCCATGCTCTTTGTACCAGCTGGTTCTGGACATGGAAACAGAAACTCTGAGTTAGCTTCCCAGTTTTCCTACCCAACAGCTCAGGGCTACTGAGAGAGTGGCTGAGAAGTGGCTTTAAATGATACTTCACAGGTACAAGGCATCCCTTTCCCATCTCTGGGTATCCAGATGGGGAAACCAGGGCTCTGAGAGTAGAAGGACTTGCCAAAGTACACACAGTAAGTAAATGGTAGAACCAAGAGTTCACCTCAGGTCTGCTTGGATCCAAGGACAATGACACCACTGTTCAGTGGAAATAGATTAAAGAGCCACTGCAAAAGAAATGTGATTTTGTGATTCTCAAGCTGAGTTCATAAGATATAACCTCTTAATACTCTCATGTACATAACCTTTTGAACATAAAACATAAAGTGCATCCGTTCAGTCTTGTGCTTTGTAAACTACACACTTTATACTCCCAACATGAACAGAAATAGGGCTGAGAATCTGGGACTGACATGTAAGGACAGAAGGAAAAGTTTCAGCTCTTCAGTAAGGAAAGGAGGAGGTCAACAGAGGACATGCTCAAAACCAATAACATTGTGACTATTCTTCATAAACAGAACCCAAACTGGTTCACCAGATTCTCATTAAAAAGGACAAGAAGACCCCTTAGGAAAGTAAGAGTAAGTAGTTTTGAGTCAGTTAAGCTAGGCCTTTCCTACTGTAAAATAGTGAATAGGAAACTTAAAGAATGTATTTCTCCTTTCTTGCCCCCGCGAATGCTACAGACTAAAACTACAAATATGTTTGAATGAGGGGAAGTTTGGACAAATGGATTAGAAGTGTTGGCTGGCTCCTAAGAAGAGTTTAACACTGCCTTGCCTCTAAGGTTGGCATCAGAGGGGCATGGAATGAAATGG